>NC_047663.1:46438515-46738515 GCF_011762505.2 Arvicanthis niloticus
CCCTAATCCAACAGATAATTTTTGAACAAGCCACTCAGGAGTGCCGAGCAGCCATTGCTCCACGTAAAAACAAGGGCTTACAAGATTGGCTTAGGGTCTGCCGAGAGCTCGGAGGGCCCCTTACTAATGCTGGGCTGGCGGCTGCTATTCTTCAATCACAGAGGCGTCCCCTGATGAGACCCGGTCCAAAGGTCTGCTATAATTGTGGCAAGCCCGGTCATTTTAAAAAGGATTGTACAAATTTGAATAGAAAGGTAGAAACTCCCACTCTTTGTGACAGATGCGGCAAGGGATATCATAAAGCTAGTGCATGCCGTTCAGTAAGAGATATTAGGGGCAGACTCCTCCCCCCGCTGGATAATCAGTCAGACGAGATGCCAAAAAACGGGACATCGGGCCCCCGGTCCCAGGGCCCTCAAAGATATGGGAACCGACTAGTCAGAACCCAGGAAGCCAACAGAAAGAGAAATCAGGAAATAACCCAGGAAGACCCACAAGGGTGGATTTGCGAGCCGCCTCCAACTTCTTACTAATGCCACAAATGAATATTCAGCCAATTCCGGTGGAGCCTATAACACCCTTGCTTCCCGGAATCATGGGCCTTATCCTCGGCCGAGGATCACTCACCCTGCAAGGTTTAATAGTGTACCCCGGGGTAGTGGATGGCCAGCATTCTCCTGAAATACAAGTCTTATGTTCTAGCCCTAGAGGAGTTTTTTCTATTACAAAGGGAGATCGAATAGCCCAGTTGCTATTCCTCCCTGAGGTGGGAAGGGTCAATAGAATGGGAACAGAACAGATGGGCTCCTCAGGTAGTGATCTAGCTTACTTAATGATTCCCTTGAATGAAAGGCCTAAACTGTGTTTAAAAGTAAAAGGAAAAGATTTTGAGGGTATTCTAGATACTGGGGCTGATAAGAGTATCATCTCCTCACACTGGTGGCCCAAAGCATGGCCCACCATTGAGTCATCACATTCGTTACAAGGCCTAGGATATCAGTCTTGCCCCACCATCAGCTCC
Source organism: Arvicanthis niloticus (assembly GCF_011762505.2). NCBI lineage: Eukaryota > Metazoa > Chordata > Mammalia > Rodentia > Muridae > Arvicanthis > Arvicanthis niloticus. The sequence goes on from NC_047663.1 coordinate 46,439,537, forward strand.
ACAACCTTGACCTGGGAATCCCCCGAAGGACAGCAGGGAAAATTTATACCTTATATTCTTCCTCTTCCCGTTAACCTCTGGGGAAGAGATGTCTTGCAGGGTATGGGTCTCACCCTGTCAAATGAACCTATTCTTAAAAAACCATATTCGGACCAGGCAAGAGACATGATGATTAAGATGGGCTACAGGGAAGGAAAAGGACTGGGAAAGTTGGAACAGGGCAGGGTGGAGCCTATATCCCCTAGTAGAAAACAAGATAGAAAAGGGTTGGGTTTTTCCTAGGGGCCGTTGGGGTAGTACAGCCTATACCGTGGAAAACAGAGGACCCGGTGTGGGTTCCCCAATGGCCTTTATCCTCTGAAAAACTAGAAGCTGTAACAAAATTGGTAAAGGAACAATTAGAGCTCGATCATATTGAGTCTTCTACCTCACCTTGGAATACTCCCATCTTCGTGATTAAAAAGAAGTCGGGAAAATGGAGATTACTCCATGACCTCAGAGCTATTAATGAACAGATGAAATTGTTGGGCCCAGTCCAGAGGGGCCTTCCTGTGCTCTCTGCTCTCCCTTGTGGCTGGAAGCTCCTCATTATAGATATTAAAGATTGCTTTTTCTCCATACCCTTGTGCCCTAAAGATAGGCCTAGATTTGCTTTTACTATTCCTTCCATTAATCATATGGAACCAGACAAGAGGTATCAATGGAAAGTCTTACCCCAGGGCATGGCCAATAGCCCCACCATGTGTCAAATTTTTGTTCAAACAGCCTTGGGACCGCTAAGACAACGATTTCCCACCTTACTTGTCATCCATTATATGGATGACATACTTTTGTCACATAAAGAGTTAAAAATATTACAAGAAGCCTACCCCTGTTTGATACAAACTTTGGCACAATGGGGGTTACAAATAGCAGTGGAGAAGGTTCAGATCTCTGAGGTGGGCACCTTCTTGGGGACTGTTATTTCTCCTACCAATGTAATTCCCCAAAAATTGGAAATCTGTAGAGACCATCTGCACACCCTCAATGATTTTCAGAAATTATTGGGAGATATAAATTGGCTCAGACCTTTTTTGAAAATTTCTTCAGCTGAGTTGAAACCTTTATTTGATGTTTTAGAAGGAGACCCCCATATCTCCTCTCCTAGGGCCCTTACTCCTGCCGCAAGTCAGGCCTTAAAGAAGGTAGAGGATGCCTTGCAAAGAGCTCAGCTGCAGCGCATTGATGAATCACAACCTTTTATCCTGTGTGTTATGAAAACCATTCGGCTGCCAACTGCCGTGTTGTGGCAGAAAGGGCCCTTATTATGGGTTCATCCGAACGCCTCTCCTGCCAAAATTATAGACTGGTATCCCAATGCAATTGCCCAGCTTGCGCTTCGAGGAATAAAGGCAGCCATTACTCATTTTGGACGAGAGCCTAACTCTCTCATTACACCTTATACTGCTGCGCAAGTACAAGTTCTGGTGGCCACCTCTAATGATTGGGCAATCTTGGTTACCTCCTTTTCAGGACAGATTGATAATCATTATCCTAAACATCCTGTTTTACAATTTGCATTGAATCAGGCTATAGTATTTCCACAAATTACAGCTAGGCAACCTCTTAAGGATGGGATTGTTGTATATACAGATGGGTCAAAGACTGGTCTGGGTGCTTATGTAGTAAATAATAAAGTGGTATCAAAACAGTTCAGTGAAACATCACCTCAACTTGTAGAATGTTTGGTGGTACTGGAGGTCCTTAAAACCTTTCCAGGGCCTCTTAACATTGTGTCAGATTCCTTTTACGTGGTTAACGCAGTTAACCTTCTTGAAGTAGCTGGAATCATAAAGCCCTCTAGCAGAGTTCATGGCATCTTTCAACAAATACAGCTTGCTTTGTTGAATAGAAGATCTCCTATGTATATTACTCATATCAGAGCCCATTCAGGACTCCCTGGCCCTATGACTTTGGGAAATGAGCTAGCAGATAAAGCTACCAAGCTCGTGGCTGTTGCGTTATCATCTCAAACAGAAGCAGCAAGGGAGTTCCACAAACATTTTCATGTGACGGCGGAGACCTTGCGTCGCCGTTACTCACTTACCAGAAAAGAAGCCAGGGAGATTGTTATTCAATGCCAAAATTGCTGTGAATTCTTGCCTGCTCCTCATGTGGGAATAAACCCACGTGGCATAAGGCCTTTACAGGTCTGGCAGATGGATGTTACTCATGTCCCTTCCTTTGGAAGGCTTCAATACTTACATGTCTCTATTGATACATGTTCTGGTATCATTGTTGCCACACCTCTAACAGGTGAAAAGGCCTCACATGTGATCCAACATTGTCTGGAAGCATGGAGTGCCTGGGGGAAACCCAAACTCCTCAAAACAGACAATGGACCAGCTTATACCTCTCAAAAATTTCAACAGTTCTGTCACCAAATGGCAGTAACTCACTTGACTGGACTTCCATACAACCCTCAAGGACAAGGCATCGTAGAACGTGCCCATCGCACACTTAAATCATATTTAATAAAACAGAAAGGGGGAGTTGAGGAGGCTCTCCCCCCAGTACCAAGAGTAGCTGTTTCCATGGCACTCTTTACCCTTAATTTTTTGAATCTTGATGCTCAAGGCCACACTGCGGCTGAGCGTCATTGTATAGAGCCTGACAGGCCAAAAGAAATGGTAAAATGGAAAGATGTGCTAACAGGAAAATGGAAAGGCCCGGATCCTATTTTGATAAGATCCAGGGGAGCTGTTTGTGTCTTCCCACAGGAGGACGAGAATCCCTTCTGGGTACCAGAGAGACTGACCCGCAAGATCTTTGAACATGAAAAACCGATGCTGCCAAAGTCTACAGTTGATCATCATGATGAAGATGTTGATAAGCCTGAGGATGGTAACAGGGACACCATGGTGGGGGATTATGACAACCTTCCCAATTCCCATGCCGGTGACCAATAAGTCTTTGGGCTTGGCCTATATCCCTTATGATGATCAGATTCAGAGCGTGCCCACCAATAACAGCTATCGCTTGTTAGGAAGTTTATGTTTTATATTTTACTTTCTCCCCAGATATTAGCACATATTATAATGATACCTTTATGGGATTTAATTTCACATACATGAATCCGAGAAAGGCAGATGTGAATCCGTTTGACCAATGGCTCCTTTGTGGGGTAAACGGAAGTTGCACCGATCTGTCACCCCTTGTTATGCTAGGGAAGGGGGCCACCGCTAAGGGACAATTGTCATTTGACTGGACGGGTACCCTTGGTGGTTCCCTTGGTAAAAGAAAATCGGGGGGTAGCTTTAGTTGGCAATCTGCTAACACCAAGTATACTGAGTTTAAGAGCATCACATTTGGACCTACTCCGGTCTGTGTATGGCCACCTTTTGTTTGGATAGTGAGCAATGATAGTTTTATCTGGAATGAGACCTTGACATGCGCACCTAATACCTGCTTTTTTGTTCTCTGCTGGAATGCTACAATGTTCCCTTTTGCCATGGTTACCCGCTTGCAGAGATTTGTTCTTGTGCCAGTAGAGGCACCCAACACTTTAGCCCATTTTAGAATTAGGAGAGATTTTGGAATTTCTGCCATTATAGTGGGCATTATTGCAGGGGCCGCTGTAATAGGATCGGTTACAGCCTCTGCCCTTGTATTATCCTCCTCGGTGCAGGCGGCAGATTCTATAAACCAACTGTCTGCATCAGTCACTCCAGCATTGGATGTACAAGCCTCTGCCAATTCACAAATCATGGGGGGATTGATGCTAGTGAATCAGAGGATTGACCTGGTTCAAGAGCAAATTGATATTTTATGGCAGTTGGCTCAATTGGGATGCGAACAGAAGATGCCTGGGTTATGTATAACATCCATACCTTATGATAATTATACCCGCACCACTAATTTGTCAAAAGTTTTTTCTCAGTTTTTATTGCAGAATTGGACCCTAGAATTCGAAGAAATGCTTCATAAATTGCGCTTTGCCATAATTGAGGTGAATTTGACCCGCCTTGATTTATTCTTGACCGAGGGATTGTCGTCATGGATCCATTCAGCCATCTCCTTCTTCAAAGAGTGGGTGGGGGTTGGCCTGTTCAGAGCTGCACTCTGCTGTGGGGGTGTGTTACTCCTCTGGTTGGTTTGCAAGCTTAAGGCACAAACGAAAAGAGACAAGGTGGTTGTCACCCAGGCACTCACGGCACTAGAACAAGGTGCCTCCCCCGATATTTGGCTCTCTATGCTTAGGCAATAGATCGCTGGCCACTCAGCTCTTGCACCCCAAGAGGCTGCCCTCACTGCACTGGGTAGAGTGAGTGTGCTTCAGCAGCCCAGGAGAGTTGCATGGCTAAGCACTGCAGCAGAATGGCCCTGCGGTGTTAAATGGGCCTATTCTGGGGAGATATGTCATCTTGCATGAAGGTTGAGTGCCTAAAATAACCTTCCCCCAGGAAAAATGGCACAGAGAGAGTTGTAGGCTATATCAGCCCTTGCACATCGCTGGGCGTTGCCCATTGCACGCGATAGGGTGATCTTGCCTTACTCTAATTTGCTTACTGGGGATTTGACCTCTATCTCTGCTCTCAGCATTGGGTGGTCTATTGCTTGATGATTAAAAGAAAAGGGGGAGATGTGAGGAGCCGCCCTCACATTCACCGTTGCAAGATGGCGCTGACATCCGTTCGACCAACTGACAAATGGTTTGCGCGTGTGCTAGTGCACTGCCTCACCTGTGACACAATACCGGCCAACGGGCTACAGCCAACCATTGGGTGCCACGTCCTAGGCGGGGAGCAGTTTCCTATATAAGGGCTGGGATTTTGCCCCCTCGGGGTCCTCTTCATCTGTAAGCTTATGCTCTCCCTCTCAAGACGCATAAAAGCTTTACTGCAGAAGGATCCTGTGTGTGCCGCGTCGTTCCTGCTGGCGGGAGGTTGCGCGGGCCATATATGCAATAGAGCACTCATACATTAAAGAAATAAAGTGTCAAATAAACAAAAACAAACAAACAAAACCCCAACCAACCAACTAAGAGACTAGAAAGATTGATCAACAATTAAGAACAGTTGTTGCTCTTGCAGAGGACCTGGGTTCAGTTCCTAGTACTCACAATTATCTGTAAGTCCAGTTCCAGGGGATCTAAAGCCCTTTTCTGACATCGGTGGGCACCAGACACACATGTGATACACAGACATACATAAAATAATTCTAAGAAAATACACTCAAAAAACCACAACCCACCCCAAATAACAGATATGCTCATGTGAACGTGTGTGCGCACGCGCGCGCACACACACACACACACACACACATACACACAAAATTCACCAGGGCTTAAGTTCCTATATAATATGGTGTAGTATTTGCATATAACATGCACATCCTTGTTTATACTTTACAACATATCTATACAACATATGTGAAGGGTGTATGTGGGGTTGGGAGTGATGGTGCTGGAGACTAGGCCCAGGCTTTTACATATGCTAGGTAAGATCTCTACCATTGTCCCCATATGTTACATACAATACCTAAGATAACATAAACATCTTATACATACTTGTTATGTTGTATGGTTCAGTGCCTAATGACAAAAGAGCCTATACACGTCCAGTACAGATGCATCCTAAGGCTACCTACACATATCACAAATGCTATAACAAATGAGAATAAGGGGCTAGAGAGATGCCTCAGTGGCTAAGAGCACTGGATGCTCTTTCAGAGCATCTGGGTTCAATTCCCAACCCCCATGTTGTAGCTCACAGTTATCTATAACTCCAGTCCTGGGGTATCTGTCAATTTTTCCCAGCTTTCATGGACACCTGACAAGCACATGGTATATAACAACACATGCAGATAAAATATTCAGACACAAAAAATTAAAAAACAAAATCGGATGCAGAGAATAATGCTCAGACACAGAGTGCTGGATAGAGGATGTGTGTCAAGCAGGAAGTTATAACGGTGTGCCTACACATGACAAATACATGGAATCAGTACAGTGTGACGCAATTCAAGTTTGGATTTTGAGGAGTTGCTGGGATTCTTTTCCCTGCTTAATATTTTTCATCAAAGGTCCCATGGATTTAGGTATGCAGAACCTGTGGATATGGATGGCTGACTGTACAATGAAAGATACCACAAAATTTTAAAGTATTTTTAAAAACCAGAAAAGTTAGTAGCATACATACTGCAGTGTATCAAATATTCAAACAGCCAGGCCTATAGATAGATATAAGATGACCCACTAACAAAACGGACAAAGGACACAAATCAAACTCACAGAGGAAATGCAAATGAGCTGTAATGGCAGAAAAGGAATACCATTTCCCTTGTGATCAGAAAGCTGTTTATTAAACACCAGCTTGTTTTGCCTTTGTTCTTTTCACATTTAGTGGTTCTGGGGACTGAACCTAAGGAAGGACTGCTGCTTTGGAATGTTGGAAACATCTCTCACACATTGTTCATGGAAAGCTGACAAAGGCTTTCTGAATACATATGGCAGTATCTATTCATTTTAAGATGCCCATAACCATGGGTGGAACAAATCTCTGTCTAAGAGTCTATCTGAATTTCTTAATTATGTGCTCAAAAACACACATAAAGATTGTTTACTGAAGCATTGTTTGCAATAGTGAAACAAAACCAAACAACAACAAAAGTACTTAATAGCTCATTAGTAGGAAAAAGAACAACTAAACCGGGACACGATTATACTATTCTAGTTCTATCACATGGCTATTAAGAAGATTAAGGTGTGATGTTGAAAAGCCCCCTTAGAACAACACACACAATGTAACTAAATAGAGAATAAAAAAATATGTAATGTATTTATGTACAAACACATGCAAACACACAAAAGGACTAGAAAGCTCTTTGACTAAATACCTTTGAAAAGAATGAGCAGTGTTTCAGATTACAAATGATAAGTTCCCCTAAACTCCTAAGTTGAAGGCTCAATGCAGAAAGTGACTGGATCAGGAATGCTCTGATTTAATCAACAGATTAATCAACTGAAAGATTAATAATCTGAAGGCAACAATTCCAAGGGATAGAAACAAGGTGTACTGGCTGGTTTTATGTGTCAACTTGACACAAGCTGGAGTTATCACAGAGAAAGGAGCCTCTCTTGAGGAGATGCCTCCATGAGATTAAGCCGTAAGACATTTTCTCAATTAGTGATCAAGGGTGAGAGAGCCCATTGTGGGTGGTGCCATCCCTGGGCTGGTAGTCTTGGGTTCTATAAGAAAGCAAGCTGAGCAAGCCAGGGGAAGCAAGTCAGTAAGTAACATCTCTCTATGGCCTCTGCATCAGCTCCTGCTTCCTGACCTGCTTGAGTTCCAATCCCGACTTCTTTTGGGTGATGAACAGCAATGTGGAAGTGTAAGCTGAATAAACCCTTTCCCCCCAACTTGCTTCTTGGTCATGTTTGTGCAGGAACAGAAACCCGGACTAAGACACAAGGTGAGGCCTAACTGGAGAAGTTTGACACCAGAGGCATGTCCTTGAAGAGTCTACCTCATCCTTGATCCTTCCATTTCTCTGCTTCCTGGCTGTAAAAGTATTTATTTGACTGATGTAATTGTCATCTTGGAGGTTTACTGCCTCCATTGGCTAACTTAGGCCTAGTCCTGAAAGCTTCTAGTGTCCATACAATCTAAGTCTAGAATGTTTCCACCTCTGGGACTTGCTGCTGAGAAGATCAATCACTCTTTCTTGTTCTTTCTGAACTCCAGCTGGCTGATTCAACTTAGCTGTTCTGGCTCAAATTCCTCTCCCAGCTGATTTTATTCATAATCTGTAGTTTTTCTTGGCCTCTGAATGCTCTGCTTGGCCTCAAACTAACTCTAGCAATCTTTGCTAAACTCCTGTCTCCTTCCCATTCTCTTGCTTGCTTACCTGTGTCTAGTTTGTTCTTGCTTCCATCCTTCTCTGTAAAATTCTCCTGGTAAACCTGCCTCCTTCTCCCTCTCCATGACGCTCTACTCTCCCTCCCAACTCTACTGCTTTGTTCTCCATGAACACTACTGTATTCCTGTACTGTACTCTCTCCTTGTACTGTTTGTCTCTCCCTTAAGTAGCTTCCCTTTCCTCTCTTTTCTCTTGAGTTGGACATATCCTATTCCGTCAAATCTTTCTCTGATTCTTCCCTTTGTCTGCCACTCAATTAGACATCAATTTCAAACCTGGTGCTTCCTTCTACAAACCAACTTTACCTTCATTGTTTCAAATTAAAGATGAGTACTCAGGGTGTGTCTCTTTCCCAGCCAGTGAGATTAAAGGTGTGTGCTAGAAACAGCCTCCCCCCCATAAATAACAGTCTTGGGGTTCACAGTATGATCAAATATCCTGAAACACCTGGCTGCCATGTGGTAAACAGAATGCAGACAGTTAAGGATGTGCTCAAGAGGTTTCAGATGAGAGTTGTCTTAGAGTCATTCCTGCGACACTGTGACAAAGGACTTGACTACATTTTGCCTCGAGACTGTGGAAGGCTGAGCTTAAAAGTGATGGATTAATACACTGGAGTGAATTTTAAGGCAGCCAAGGCTATGGCTTGAATGTTACTGGCTGCATTTAACTGGATTTATATTAAGAATTGGGAACAAAAAAGCAGAGTAGAAAGGACAGTTTGGGGCAGAAAGAGGGTTCTTCATATACAACTTAGTTTTTATAGTTAGCATTTGTGTTGCTGTGATCAAAATACCCAATGGAAACAACTTCAGAGGAAAAATTTATCCTGCCTCATGGGTTCAAGGGGTTTCCCTCAGCAACTTCAGGGAAGACAAGATGGAACAGCTTACCCTGCTGGCAAGAGGGTGTGGGAGAGGACAGGTATTCATTGTGTGGTAGACAGGAAACAGAGAGCTGCCTATAGCCTTACAGACCTACCACCACTGATATACTTCTGTCAACCAGGCCCTACATCTTAAAGGATCTACAGTTTATTAAAAGAACACTACCAACTAGGAACCAAGTATCAAATCACCAGTTTGTAGGGGATAAAAACACAAGGAACACATCTCAATAGGAGTGCGTTCCAAAATGTGGACAAGAGAAGCACAGTTGCTATAAGATTAATGCTGGCCAGGAGTGTTGCACACCTTTAATTCCAGCACTTGTAAGAGAGAAGCAGGTTGATCTCTGTGAGTTCAAGACAAGCCTGATCTACATAGTTCTAGAACAGCCAGAGCTACATTGTGAGAGCCTGTCTCAAAACAAACAAAACCAAAACATTAAACAAACACTCTGTAGACCAGGCTGGCCTCGAACTCAGAAATCCCCCTGCCTCTGCCTCCCAAGTGCTGGGATTAAAGGCGTGCGCCACCACCACCCGGCTCCAACATTAAACAAACAAACAAGCAAACATTTCTAAGGCTTTGGGTTCAATCCCTATGACCCCAAACCACCAATAGCTCTCCTCAGTCCAAACCAAACTACAAAATTGGGGCTAGTGAGATGGCTCAACTTATGAAAGTGCTTCTCAAAAGATTGACATCTGTAGTTTGATCCCTGGGGACACACACAGAGGGAGGAGAGGACCAATTCCTACAAGATACCCTCTGACCTTCTCACATATGCCTCCCACAAATAAAAAAATATGTATGATAAAAAAAGAAAGAAATCTACAGCTACACATAGTCATGCATGTCTATAATCCAGCACTCCAGAGGCTGAGGCAGGATGATTATCAGTTTGAGACCACATAGCAATCACTAGGCCAGACAGGGCTACATAGTGTGAACCTGCCTTAAAAAACAAAAATCAATTAAACAGCAACAGTAACGACCACCACAACAAAAACCCAAAAGAGTACTTTGTAGAAAGGACAATGCCAAACATGTTTCTTTAAGGACAGTTCTGGAATCAGCAATATCCATCCAAGTGCTCAGGGATGTATAAACATTTGGAAAACTTTCCCTGGAGGAATGAGCACCAGGGTGCATTGCTCTCAGAGCTGCCCAGCGAGTTGTTTATCCTGGATTTATTTCAGCCTTCCCAACTGCTCAGGCATTCAGAGGCCACTTTTGTAGTAGCCAGTGTCTAAGAAGGCTAAACTACTGCTCAGCATGGCTGTGGAACTTGGCGTTATCCCTATGTGGCTGCTTTTGTAGTTATGCAGAATACAAGAGTTATAGCACCATGAAAGCTTCCACCAAGATCCCGATCCAGTCACTTCTCAAAGGTTGTGCTACACAGAAAGACCCTATCTTAAAAAAAACAAAAACAAAAACGAAACACCATAAACTTCAGTATAGCTGGTTCTTTACTGGTCCTTGGAGGTGGTCATCCTGAGCTTTATTTGAGAGCCTAGAAAGAACTCTTCTTTCTTTAGGTCTCCAGGTTTTTAGTCTTAGGAGGTTCTGAACTTGGATCTGTGGCTGTCATATCACAGACATTAACATCTGGCAAATGTCTCGTTAGAGAGATCATTTGTGTTTGCTGCAATGTCCCTTCTGGCCTTGGGATTTTGTTCCTCAGCAATGCAGGACTGTAGACTTGTTCTGCCTTTTTAGTTGACTTTTCACTCCTGAGAACTGGGGAAAATTGATTTTGTACTCTGGCTTTGAATCTGCCCATCTGGCAATCAGTCACACCAGACCTAAACGACTGCCAAGAGTTCTGCTCACTTCTGTTTCCTTCAGGGTAGTCACTTTGCTAGGTTCATCCTCATCCCTTGGTCTGCAGTTTATCCCCAGAAAGAAAATGGCTAATGACTGCTAAGAAGCAGTTTTTCCCTTCAGAAATTTTAGTCCATCTAGACCTTGCTGCTATCTGATGTCTTAAAAATGTGTTTGTTATGGTAGAAATTTTTAGTTTTTTTAGTTGCCTTAGGAGTATTGCCTGCTGTGACCTATCATAGCCTACCAGGAAGCAGAAGTCCCATTTGCCAAATGTGAAGAAATCTGGCATCAATACCTACTGCAAAAATTGTACAAAAAAAAAAAAAAAATGAAAATAGATTTAATACAGAATGCAAGGAAAAGAAAACACTCAGCCAGTTTCTGGGTTGTAACTGGACAGATGTTGGTACAGTTCAGGAAGAGTTTCTACAAGATGATCTGATGTAGGGTGAGGGGTGGGAATATCATGAGTTAGTTTACTCTTTCTCTCTCCTTTCTCTCTCTTTCTTTCTTTCTTTCTTTCTTTCTTTCTTTCTTTCTTTCTTCTTATGAAGACAAAGTCTCATGTAGTCTGTGGTCTCAAACTCAGCATGGTAAATTACCTTGAACTTCTGATCCTTCTGCATGCTGGCACTGTAAGCATGTGCTACCAGGCCTGGCTCACACATTTGGTTTTTCAATACAGAATAGCTCTGTGATAATTAACTTCATCAACAACTTGACATAACCAAGAATCATCTGAAAAGAGTCTCAATGAAGTGACTGCCTACATCAGGGTGGGCTAAGGGCATGCTGATAAGGGATTATCCTGATGGTCAATTGATATGGAAAGACCAAGCCCACTGTGAGCATCACCATTCCCTGAACAGAGGTCTTAGGAAGTATAAGAGGAGAAAGCCTGCTAAGAGCAAGCAGGCAAGCAAGCCAGGATCCATGTGTTTATTCTCTGTCTGTTCTTGACTGTAGATGTGATGTTGCCTTGGCTTCCTGAGAAACATGAACCATATCCTGGAATTGCAAGGCAAATAAACCTTTTCCTCTTCCAAGTTGCTTTATGCTATTTTATCACAGCAATAGACGTGAAACTTAGAATAGGCCCATAATTTCCAGCTTTGGAATTGTACCTAAGGGTGTTGTAATTCACTAGGATAGGGACTACTGGAAGGCAATCTGATTTTGATGGTAAAATCATGTGTTTGTTTCTAGATATGCTAAATTTATAAATTTGAGACTCAGAAAAGAGGTCAGGCCTTGAAATCCGTTTTAGAGACATTCCAGAGAAAGCTGATGTCATTGGTCTGAATGCAAGTACCTCAGCTGAGAATATAAAGTGCACAGGGAAGAAAGCCCAGGCTCCAGCCTCTATTACACAACCAGACAAACCCTCCTTTTTAATTAACTATTCCTGCCAATGTACCAAGTAGTCAATGATTACTGTTTATTTATTACATGTTTCTGTTAGTAAGCTGGAATAACTTACCTAGCCAAAAGTCTGCCTATTAGCCATACTTTCATCAGTTCTCAACCATTTTTGGAATTCTGTAAAGGGAATCCACAGATCCTGTAGACCGCTTTAGACATTTTTCAGCTTTTTTCAAGTTGCAGGTCATGATTCAGTGGGTCATGAAATTAATTTAGTGGGTTCTGATTAGCATTGCAAAATGAGGCAAGCAGAAGGCACACTGTCATAGCACAGCACATGCAGTAAGCACTCACACACTTACTCGGTGGCTTAGTCAGTTTTATGGCTCTAAATGCCACAGAGACCCCCCAGGTTTGTATCTCTATCCTAGGCCTCTCTCTTAAATTCCAAACATATTTAGACATTACCACTGGGACACATGCAACTCAAACACGGAGTGTGGTTCCTTTCCCTATCTTCGGTTCCTAGATTTGGCAATGTCACCCTCCTCCCTTTTCCCTGGGGTCAGTTTTTACTTCTCATACTCCACAACACAACACCTCTCATCTAAAGAGCTGCCATTATATCTACCTCAAAGTCCAAATGCTTCTTCCTCCCCTAACTACACTCATGCCGGCCTAAGTCCATCTTCGTCTTCTTCTTCTTCTTCTTTTTTTTTTTTTTTTTTTTTTTGGTTTTTTGAGACAGGGTTTCTCTGTGTAGCTCTGGCTGTCCTAGAACTCACTCTGTAGACCAGGCTGGCCTCGAACTCAGAAATCCGCCTGCCTCTGCCTCCCAAGTGCTGGGATTAAAGGCGTGCACCACCACTGTCCGGCCCTAAGTCCATCTTCTTATTGGGGTTACTGCATTGGCCTTATAGGCTTCTCTGCTTCTACCCTGGCTCCTTCCGCTGTCTATCCTTGACACAGCAGACAGGAGGTTCTTTAAAACAAGGCTCAGGACCACATGACTGTTCAGAGCTGGCAGGAAGACTGATGACCTGCGTTTAATCCCTAGAACCCACATGGTAGAAGAACCAACTCCCCAAAATTGTCCTCTGACCACCATGTGTAAACGGCCCATGTGCATGCATACACATGGTATACACACACAGAAGTAAAAAGAAATTTAAATTGAAAATCTTAAAAAGGGGGCTGGAGAGATGGCTCAGAGGTTAAGAACACTGTCTGTTCTTCCAGAAGTCCTGAGTTCAATTCCCAGCAACCACATGGTGGCTCACAACCATCTGTAATGAGATCTGGTACCCTCTTCTGGCCTGCAGGCATACATGTAGGCAGAATGTTGTATATGTAATAAATAAAACAAATTAAAAAAAAAAAAGAAAAGAAAATCTTAAAAAGAAAAATCAGCGCTCAGCAAACTTTCAAACTTTCCATGTAGAAGGCTATAGTACTTAGGCTTTACAAAGCCAAGAAGTAAATATTAATTATAGTTACTTGTATAACAAATAGATTTCCAAAACCTTTTGACGAAACTAAAAAACATAATAGAGTATAATTTTTGCAATGTACATCTACTAATGACAACAGTGGGATTTGTTGCTTTTTAAAATTATTATTATTATTTTATTATTAGTGTTTGTGTTGTTTGTTCGTATTCCACAGCATGTGTGTGGAGGTCAGAATACAACTCTGTGGAATTGGATTTCTGCTTCCGTGTTTGTGTGGGTCCTAGAGATTGAACTCAAGTCATCAAGTTTGCACTGTAGGTGGTCAGGCTTGCATAGTAGGTGGTCAGGTTTATATCTTAGGAAGGCAAGCATTTTTCTTCTTGAGCCAGTTCACTGGCCTTTTTTATTTAAAAAAAGAAAAAAAAAAGTCTTTTTTGTTTAATTAGGGTTCATGGCCAGTGCTCTTTATCTTAAAATCAACTGCAAATGTTTATCTGGTAAAAGCCATTCTTAGCCTTGGTCCTAAGAGACAATTGGATGGCTTTATCCTGCAGGCTTAGTTTGCTCATGGCTCTTTGAAAATATAATCAGCTCACATCACACTCAAGCCTCTGCCAACTAGTTTTCTATTGTTGTTCAACAAACTATCGAAGCTGAGCAGCTCCAAACAACAGCCATTTATTATCCTCACAGTCCTGAGGGCCAGAAGCCTAAGCAGATGCGTCTGCCTCTCTTGCTATTGCCTGAACCTGCTCAGTGCACCCACGTTCACATCCTTTCCTGGTGATCCTTGTTTTGGTTTGGTTTTTTTTGTTTTTTGTTTTTTGAGACAGGGTTTCTCTGTGTAGCCCTGGCTGTCCTGGAACTAACTCTGTAGACCAGGCTGGATCCTTGTTCTTTGCCTGGTTATGTTCCAATTTTTAGTATATGTGCTGCCAAAACAATTGTTTGTTTATTTTTTTGAGACAGTGTCTCAATATATTGCCCTTGCTGCTTGCTGGCCTGGAATTCTCTACATAGACCAGCCTGGCTCTGAACTCAGAGACCTCTACCTACCTCTGCCTTCAGATTGCAGGGATTAATATTCTTGATTGCCACAGAGCAATACTATTTATTGAACATGTGATCATGGGGTGCTTAGTACTTTTGCACCTAAGGCTCAGGGAACATGGAGGAAGAGGGAGTGGACAGATTCTAAGAGCCAGAGGAACAGAAAGTCTGTGAGACTGCACCTCCTAGAAATGTCTGGAAACGTCAGGGAGGCTATTATCTCTGAAGTCTCAACAGCAAGGCTACCTACACAAAGCCTGAAGGTCTTGCTTATATAAGTTAATCTGAAAAGGGGGGGGAGGGGGGAAATAGTCTTCCCCAGGGAACACTTCTCTACCCCTTAACCCCCACCCATCAAGTTGGTTATCCAAAACAAAGTGGTCAGGCCTGAAGCCATATACACACACGTAACATTATATGGATGGGCAGATTGTATTTAGGGATACACACACACACACACACACACACACACACACCTTTAAAAAAGAGGCCATGAATTTGAGAGAGAGCAAAGTGGGAAGGGGTACATGGGGAGGTTGGAGGGAGGAAAGGGGAAAATGATATAATTATATTTTAATTTCAGATAACTAAAAAATTTAAAAAAAAATTTGCTGAATAAATATAACTTCTACATATGTATACATTTACTAGGTTGTGACACAAAATGTCTATCTTACAGTGAATGTAGTCCATAGAATTTGAAAATTTCTGGAGCTCAATTACATGATTTCTAGGGTTCTTTCTCACCTTTAGTACTTAATAAGTTTCTATGAACAGCTACACAATCTGTGTCATATCCTTTGAGTGATAGCAAGGGACTGCAGCAAGATACTAAATTACTGAAGTATCGCATATGTCAAAAGAGGAAAATAGTTATGCCTACCCATTCCATAATCACAGACTAGGACGAAATGTGAAAACAAACAATGACTGCTAAATGCCCCATAATATAAAAATATAAAGCTACTCTTTCCTTCAAAAAGAGATATTCAGACTAAATGACAAGACAAAACGTTTTCCAGATCAAAATTTCCCTAAGGTTTCCATCCACTTACTGAAGAAGGGAAGAGGAATGAAGAAAGATGTCACTCAAAGTCTCTGCTGTAGAAATTGTGACCTGCACAGACTTCGGGAGTAAAGCCCACTTGTCAAGTAGGTAGGATTTCCATTCATCTACAGGTAGATCCATGCTACCTTGGCTCTGTAAAGTTAGAACATAAGGATTCAGCTTTCTACAAATGTACAGTTCTAGAAAAATCGATATTTCACCCTACCAAGTGAGAAGCAACAAAAATCAACTCTTCTGGTGCTTATCTATAGTTGTTGATACGATGAAGAAGAATTAATCTGTGGTACCAATTCATCAAACATTCTGTCACCCAGAAATATTCTTTGGAAGACTGTTGAAACTATGGTAGATCGTGGTTGTACAAATAGGGATCAAATACCAGTAGATGGGTACTATTCCAGTTCTAGCCTCCGGTTTACCCTAGTTGCCTAAAGCCTTCCAGACTTCTTTTCACTCACCCCAGCAACTATGAAGTTAAATATTTGCATTTCTTAGACTGTTCAGTTTTCTGTTTCCATATCCAGGCCTTTCTTTCAGTTGCCTCTCTCCCTTATTATTATTATTAAATAGCTAAGACTGGGTCTTCTTATGTAACACTGGCTGGTTTCGAACTAAAGAGATCTGCCTGCTTTTACCTCGAGTACCACCACGCCAGGCTCCCAAATCTTTATTTCTCAGGGTCTCATTTAGTCCAGGCTGACTTCGAACTCAACGGGGTTGGTAAGTTTGACCTTGAACTTTTGCTACCTCCACATCCCAAAGGCTGGGATTACAGACGAGAGCCAGCAAGCCAGGCTCTCTAGTACTTTTGCACAGGCCATTTGGGCTTTTAGGAACATCACTACCCTCACTGGAATCCACCTGACAAATTCCCACACATATTTAACTCAGTTCAAACCGCATCTCCTCTCGAAAGCCTCACTGATTTTTTTTTTCCCCAACTCTGGAGCTCCACATGTGTGGCCCATATCGCGTCTACCAACCATGAGGCTGGGCTCCTTGCTGCCACAGCTCTCAGGTGGAACTACGATCTTCTGAGGGCGGAGACTGAGTCTGATTTACCTTGTTTATCCCCCAGTGCCAAGCTCTGGGCCTGGCACGGGCGCCGGGCACGCACTGCGTGAATGAAGGACCCAGGTCACTGCTTTGACTATATTTAGCAGCAGTTACCAGGGAAGAGCTCCGATTGTCCCCTGGGTTGCCATTTTGTGTATCCGCTAAACGACTGAGCGGGTAAAGTTCCGACAGCTGGCCGAGGACCAACTCAGCGGCACCGCGCAGACATGGGCATACTGCGAACCAGAGCCCCGCCCTTAGGTCCCGCCATCCCGCCACTAGGCCTCGAACCCCGCCACGGAAGGGTCACGTGCTCCGCCCGTCGCGCGGGAGCCAATGCGGTGGCTGTTAGCGTCTAGGCCCGCCCCTCGCACCGCGCGCACGTTGTGGGCGGAGCTGCACGCACAGTGGCTCTAGCCAATCGCAGAGCAGCCCGCGGGACACCCGGCAGAGAAGCTCGGGCGGTGCGGAAGCGCGAGCGCGGGAGTTAGCTGTGCAGCCATGGTGGGACACCTGAGCGAGGGGGCCATCGCGGTAAGGAGACGACCCGAAGCGGGGCCGATGGCCCTAGCAGCGCGGGCTTGGAGCGGTGCAAAGAGGTTAGGGGGAGGGAGCCGCTGTTCTCCCGGAGAACGTCAGGGAGGAAATTGCGCATCCGCTGGGATGCGGCCCCGGGTCTTTTTAAGACCATCACCCTTCGAAGGAGGCATCCTGGTCCTCGCAGAAGAGTTCACATCTTTTTTTCTACCTAAGAAAACAAGACAAATAAACATGCCGCTGTCTGCCTTCTGCGGCCTCTTTTTCCTCCCTTTCTCCATCACCCCAAACTTTTCTGGACTTGTTTGTTTTCGGCTGTTTGACTTCTTTACCTCCTGGTAACTCTTTACTGCTACTAGACATTTCTCTGGTCACGAGAGAAAACTCTGGCCAAAGTCACCAGTGGCCTCCCAGTAGCCAAATCGGAAGACATTTTAAAGTTTTCAGCTGACCTAATTGTTTGGGCATGTTGGCCATTGCTTCTTTCTGTTAACACTCCTCTCTGTCCAGTGTCCTGTGATTCACGTTGACTACTCTTTCCTTGTCTTACTGGCAAGCCCCTCTGAATTTTTGTTGACCCAACAGTCCCTCACCTGCGTGTCACTGTCTCATTAATTTCTTCCTGCTGAGCTGCATTCGATCTGCCCTCTATCCTCAAAGTCATTTTCAATTGAACATGTATCAAAGCAAATCCTTTATGCCCCTAAGTCTGGATTTTTAAGAGAATGTGTGTGTGTGTGTGTAGTGTATATACTTGATTACATATGCATGCCATGGTGGCGATGTTGCATGTATGTGGAATGCCAAAGGACAACTTTGGGAAGTTGATTCTATTCCCGATTTTCTGTGTATTCTGTGGATTGAACTCAAGTAGCTGGTCTTACACAGCAGGCACCCTTACCCTCAGAGCATCATTGTGCCTGACTCTGGATGCCTAGTCCATCACCAATTCACCAATTGAAGTGTTTAACTCCACACTTTCCATCCACACTGAAACAGTCTTTTGTTGCCTGAACTAGTCAGTTCCAGTCAGCACACTCTCTTCCCACAGTCTCCTTGCCAGGCTTTGGTTTTTTGGGTTTTTTTTGTTTTGTTTTTAATATATTCTTGCCCTAGAGGCCATTGATAGTTGTTTCAATTTCCTTTGCTACCACAATATTCCTGTTCAGCTTAGTTGTTACTGAGTTGGTCGGCAAAGTAACTAGCCTGAATCCAAGTATTTTGAGACTCCAAGGCCTTTTTTGTTCACTTACAATATGTATGGCTTTGGACAACATTCCAAACGCTTTCCCTTGTCTGTAAAATGAGGCTGAAGCTGAGCAAGGGGCTAGTTGGGAAACTGAGTTTCTAAATCTAGTGGTTAGCTTCTGCTGGTGCGGCTAGTGATCATCACAGATGGAAATGTTTATTTGGTAAGTATTAGCTACTTTGTATTTCCTACAGGAGATGGTAGAGACTGAACTAGCTGCTGTTTTCCGGCCCCCTTTAGGGTGATGTACATAGTATCAGGCAAGTTTTAGGTGCCTAAATAATGTTTGCTAGTTGTATGAATGAGTAAAACTGTGGAAAGCAGGGGACAAATGTAGAAGGGAGAAAAGAACCAGCTTAGAAGAAAAAAAGGGAAAACAGTTGTCAGCATCAAAGGGATATTTGAATACATTAGGGCTATAGAAATGCCACCTGGGATGTGATGCCTGAGTTGTCCTGTCAATACAGGTGCCACCTTGTACCCTTAAGGCAATTACAAATAATTCTTTACTTTTATAAAGAATGTTTATGCCGGGCGGTGGTGGCGCAGGCCTTTAATCCCAGCACTTGGGAGGCAGAGGCAGGCGGATTTCTGAGTTGGACAGCCAGGGCTACACAGAGAAACCCTGTCTCGAAAAACCAAAAAAAAAAAAAAAGAATGTTTATAGGGTTATCTGAGTAATTTGCTGAGTTTTCTTTAAATATAAATATTTTAGAAAGAAAGCTATTTCCAACATTGGGTGAAGTATTAGGCTTTGTTCGTAGATAAAAGTTGTGGGGTTTTGTTTCTTTCTTTCTTTACATGCTTTGTTCATAAGTAAAATGGGGCCTTCTGTTTTGTTTTTCTTTGTTTGTTTTAAAAACTCTCCTGGCTGTCCTGGAACTTGCTATGTAGACCAGGCTGGCCTTGAACCCAAGAGATCCATCTGCCTTTGCCTTCCATGTGCTGGAACTAAAGATGTTCCACCATCTGGGATCCACAATGTTTTTTTGTTTTTTGTTTTTTTTGTTTTTGTTTTTTTTTTTAAATATGTGTTGATGGTGATGGAGCATAGAGACCCTGGTTACCTGATGATTAGCTAACAGAAGTGTCAGCACAAAAGCTTCAGGCCCCAGTGGTTATGCAAACAGTGGAAAATGGAGGTATCAGGGGCCAAAGTTTTAAAATGTAATTGTTGTGATGAAGTACAGGCTCTATTTACTGCTGTTCCCAGGGGTTTGAGGTAAAACCCAGGACCTCAGATGTGTATGGTAGGCAAGGACTCTACTGCTAAACTATACCTCTGACCATCCCATCGTGTATATCTTTACATAGTCCAGCTAAAGAAAGAGTCAAGGAAATTAATATTTTTGATGTTCCAATGTCAGTTCTTATTTTTTAAAAACATCAGATTTTACAGTCAAATACGTTAAAGTGCAAAGATGGGTAAGGAGCCCATGACAGACAGGGTTTCTCTGTGTAGCTTCTGCTGTCCTGGAACTTGCTATGTAGACCAGGCTAGCCTTGAACAGAGATTCACCTTCCTCTGCCTCCCAAGTGCTAGAGTAAGAGGAAGCACCACCACGCAGCTCCTAGTATACATTAAAAAATTGATTTACTTACGTATTTTATGTATATGGATGTTTTGTCCTGAAAGGGGCATCAGATTGTCTTTTTATAAACAACTGTGAGCCACCATTTGAGTGCTGGGAATTGAACTCAGGTTCTCTGGGAAAAGCAGCCAATGCTTTTAATCCTTCAGCCATCTCTCCAGCCCAAATCTAAAGTACTTTAAAAAAAAAAGTTGGCTTATTTTTTTACTATTTTATGTAGATTGGTGCTCTGCCTGCATATCTGTCTATGTGAGGATATCAGATCCTTTAGAATTGGAATTAGAGACAGTTGTGAATTGCCATGTAGGTACCTGAAATTGAACTCCCGTCCTTTGGAAGGGCAGCTAGTGTTCTTAATGGCTGAGCCGTCTCTCCAGCCCCTAAAGTACTTTTAAATGTACATGTTATGATATGTTGCTTTTCTTTGCTTATTTATGATGCTGTTTAAATTAAAAACAAGCCATAACCTGCATACAATTTTAAAGATAAATAGAACTTTAATGAAATGATTGACTTTATGATGAAATGAATCGACTTTCGTTTCACCTTGCCTAGTGTTTTAAAATGGGTTGGGTCTTGCCATGTATTGAGTATGTGGCCTTTACCTCACTATGTAGCCCAGGCTAGCTTCCACCTCTGTTAGTCCTCCTAGCTCTTCCCTTGAGTGGTGGGATTACAGGTGTAAGCTCTCACACCCAGGCCAGAAACAACTTTCCAAAGAAAAAGTTGTCCATGGAGGCCTGCAAGATGGCTCAGTACCATCTTACCATCCTACCACCAAGAGTCTGATCCTCAGGACCTACACAGTGGAAAGAGGAGACTGAGTCCTGCAAGTTGTCCTCTGACCTACACACACACACACACACACACACGATGAATAAAGATTAAAAAAAACAACAGAAAACAATCATCCAGCTGGCTTCCGGGGAACAGTTCCATAAACCAAGAACTCTTAAGGCAGAATTTGAAACTTGAGACTATGTAGTAGGATCCTGTCTCAAAAAGGAAACGGATGAAATCCAAGGCTGTAGCTCAGTTTGTAGAGTATTGCCTTGTTTGCATAAAGCCCTGGGCTTCATCCCCTGCACTGCACAAAAGGAATTTGATGGTTGGTCCATGTCAGTGATCTCAGCACTTGAGAGGTGGGAGTAGGAGGATTGGTACTCATCTACAGAGAGAGTTTGTCGGGTTTGCTTTGGTTGTTGGGTTTTGTTTTGTTTTGTTTTGTTTTGTTTTGTTTTTCTATGCTACACAGATTGGCTTTGAACTTCTGGCCTCAGTCATTTCCTGTTTCTGCCTGCCAAGTAGCTGGGACTACAGGCTTTATATATAAATATATATTTGGCTATTATAAATGAAGATGCTTTGAACATTTATATACAGATCTTTATGCGTATAAATATTTAAACATATTACGTATACATTATTCATAATATACACATAAATTATGTAATATGTATTAAATTTCTTGTACATGCAAAGTAATCCAGATATTTACAGATAAATATCTGAGAGTGCAATTGCTAGGTCATATGGTAACTGAATGCTTAATTTGGTAAGAAATCGCCAGCTTTTCCAAAGTGTATATGAGAAGTCTAGTTGCCAGTGCTTTGTGTTCTTCTCTGGGTTTTCCTATGCTGGTGGGTGTGTGAGTGTGAGGCTATGCTGGCTTGCCAGGCTTTTATTTGTATTTTCTTGATTAGGAATGACACTGAACATCCTGTGTCTTTACTGTCCATTTGTATATCTTGTGAAGAGTGCACATCTTTTGATCCCTTGAATTTGGGTTAATTCTGGAATGTGACTGTCATTCCACTGCTGGAGCAGCAGAGGGGTCAGGAGCTCGAGGCTGGCATAAGCTGCAGAGCAAGAACAGGTGCTGAAGAACAAAAACTTGTGTTGTGTGTTGTAGCGTTAATGAACTGGAAGAATTTTCTTGTCTTCTGTTAAATATAAATACCTCAACTGTTTTCTCATAAATTGTGTTGCCTTTTCATTTAAGTTTTTAAGGTTCAGGCACAGAGACTCTGTGCCAGACAAGAGCTTAACCATATATGAGTGTGGGTTTCTGTGTGCCACTCAACTTGGGCAGAGGTCAGAGGGCTACTTGGAGGAATTGCTTCTCTCTTACCAAGTGGGACCTAGGGTTCAAATTCAGGTCCTCTGTCTTGGCAACAAGCACCTTTACCCCCTAAGCCATCTCATTGGCTTCATCTTTTAATTACCCCCTCCCCCTCTGAGGCAGGGTCTCATTATATAGCCTTGGCTGTCCTCAAGCTCATTGGTTAGCCAGTGAGCGCCAGGTTTCTGCTTGTCCTTACTTCCCCGGCACTGAGTTACAAGCATGTGCCATCATGTATGGCTCTTTAAAGCACAGGTTCTGGGGATCAAATTTAGTCACTAAGCTTTGCCAAGCACATAGCCCAGCCCTTGAGTTTACTGTTTGTGTTAGTCTGACCGCAGCTCAGAACAGACCACTCCAGACCACACGGTTGGGGGTGGGGGTGTTATTCAGGAGATAGGGCAAAGGTGGGGGGAAGAAGATGGGAGGATAAGAGAGAAGAGAAGTAGATGAGAGGAAGAGAAGGGGGGAGAGGACAGGGAGGCAAGAGAGTAAGGGGGTAAGAGCAAGAGAGTAAGAGATTAAGAGAGTGAGGAGGGGGCAAGCAGCCCCTTTTATAGTGGACCAGGCCTACCTGGCGGTTGCCAGGTAACTGTGGAGGTGGAGTTTAGACAGAGTACTAACATTTTGTATGTGTGGTGATTTGTTGCACCACTTTTGTTCCATTGAGGTGTTTTGTCAAGTTTGACAAAATCAGCTGAGTTTGTAGGTCTGTTTTCTGGAACGTTATAGTTTAACGAGGTCTTGAACTCATCATGACCCTGCCTCAGCCTCGTGATTATTGAGGTTTACAGGCTGTGTGACCATGCTCAGCTGTGTGTTTCTTTCAGCATTAGTTATTTGAAAAACATTGGCTCATTACACTTTTCAGATCTTCCATGTTTGATATGTTTTATTTAATCAAAAGCAATTCCGACACAGGAGGTGGTTCCAACACCAGAGTTAGAGTAGGGTTAGGGTTAGGAGGAGCTCGAGGTCAACTAGAGATACGTGACAGGAGCGCCCTAGCCTGTTATGTTAACATTATCACTGATTTCAGGAGAAAAGTCTTAAGTATTGGGTGCTAAAAGCAGAAGGATCAGAAGTTCAAGGTCATCCTTAGGAACTTAGCAGACTTGAGGCCAGCTTGGGCTTCATGAGACCCTCTCTTTAAACCACTAAACAAATTTAAAGAAAAAAAAAAACAATAAAGCTCGAGGTAGTGAATATAAGTGTTCCGATATTCCAGTTTCCACAAGAAAACAGTGTTACTTTTGGCAACAGATATGTGCTTTCTTTGAAAACTGGCACTCTCGTGGCTTGTCATTAGACAAATTATGTAATTAAGACTTTTCTACTGATTGCCTCTGAAGTGGTTCTTTTAAATTTACTTTAATTTTATCTTATTGTTAGTATGGTGTGTTTTTGCACATGGAGGTGGGCAGGCGGCTTTCAAGTGTTGGTTCTTTCTCTCTTCCACAGCTCCTGGAATCAGACTCAGGGCTTTACGTCCTGAGCCGTCATGATGGCCCTGGCTAGGGAAGCTCTTAGGACAGTATTATCTGTGGTTCATTACGTTTTTAAAAATGTTTATAAGAATCTGTGTTTCTTGTTCAGGCCATAATGCAGCAGGGAGATACATCCATAAAGCCCGTCCTTCAAGTCATTGTAAGTACCTGCACGTGTGTTGAGTAGAATGAACGTGTTTCAACTCATAGATAATTAAAAATTGCATTTGATGAATGACATACAGTTTTGTCTACATCCCAGAAACACACTCGCACATTCTTTCTCTCTCCCGTTTTCAGAACACACATTCCCCACCCTTCTCTCTAACACACACACACACACACACACACACACACCCCAACAGATACTATAGGGTTTTTTTTGATGAGCTTTTAGTTTTGGTTTTTCGAGTCAGGGTTTCTCTATATATCTTTGGCTGTCCTGGGACTCACAGACCAGGCTGGCCTCGAACTCAGAGATATCCACCTGCCTCTGTCTCCCAAGTGCTGGGATTAAAAGGCCTACACCACCAGCATCCCATTTAAATTCCTTTTAGTTAATCGACCCATCATTTAGTGGGTTCTAAAACATATTGTGAATTTCAGATCTCAATAGATGAGAGACTCCAGGATCATTCCTGCTGACAGAGTCAGGCGGTGAAGACGTTCATCACTCCTGGGCCAGTCACCTTCTGGCTCTGTTTGCCTAATTAACTTCCTTCAGAGGCTGCCCCTCCCTTTCTGGCTGAGTCCGTGCCTGCCCTGCCCCAGATCTGAATGGCCACATGTTGCTATTATCTGTGCTTCTGTCCCTGCTTTAGGCAAATTGTTTTCTTTCCATTTTTAATTTTACTTCATATTTTCAGCATGTTCCCTAAACAGTTCTTGCATTTCTTAGGTGTCATCTTACGCAGGAGAAAGATTATTGAAACTTCAGTGTATATTGTTTTTAATAATGACAGCTCAACCTAGTGTTTCATTTGTATTTGGGTGTTAAGAGGATGGGCAAGCAGTTCATCTTGTCTTAAACTAATGGCAAACCCAGTCTCCTGCCACATAGCTTTGCTTACCCGTAGGAATTGGGCAAAGAGCCTGCTTAATGAATCAACTTTCTCTCAACTTTTTCAGAACATCCGACCCATTACTACAGGGAATAGTCCACCCCGGTACCGACTGCTTATGAGTGATGGGTTGAACACGCTTTCCTGTGAGTATGATGAATAAATCTAGGCTTTGGGAATCCTTGAATAACTGCAGCACCCCCTACCCTTTGATTGCAGTGTTTGGAGCCCCTGAAGCCCACATCGGCTGCAGGCTTTGTTCAGGCAGAGTTGCCACTGGCAGAGCTGTCTAACAATAGACTGGATACCGTGGAAAGCTGCCATTCAGCTTAATTAATTTTCTCTAACTGGTGTATGTTTTCTTTGATAATTTCCCTAAGGATAGTATTGGCATTTTGTGGGTGTGATGGGTGAGCTGTTCTGTCCTGCCTTTTCAGGAGTTTTATTTCTGCCCTAGAAGCTTTAAAAAGAAGTTGCGGGCCCTTCTGGAATATTTACCTGTTGTCTCCAGTCACAGTGCTGAAGACCTAGAAAGAGTTGCTTTCATTTTCCCCAGAAACTAGAATGACAGTAAAAATGATTTGGAGCTGTTGGGAAACAGATAACATTCAGGAGTAGCTGCACATTTTCACACGGGGCGGATTGATGCTGCATTCCTCTCTGCAGGGTCTGAGGAGTTTTAAACAGCTGTGTTTAATGGTTTTCCTTGTGATGAGCTTTCAGATTAAGGCAGGGCTTGGAGACTGAGCCCCCCTCTCTCTCTCTCTCTGCTTCTGCAGCTTTCATGCTGGCCACACAGCTGAACACCCTGGTGGAGGGGGGGAAGCTGGCCAGCAACTGTGTCTGCCAGGTCCACCGGTTCATCGTTAACACCCTGAAAGACGGAAGGTATGCGCTTCCTTTTCCACTTGCCTGTACTGTAGGTGGGAAGTACCTGTCGAAAGTTCAGGTAGGAGTTTTTATCAAGGCGGTGAAGAGCTTCAGCTGGACTCAGAGTAACATTGGCATCAGGGGAGAAGTAACATTGGAAACCTCGGAGAACAGATTAAAGTAGAATGTATAATTCTACCCATGTAGGTTTCTTCAGCACTACTGTAATATCTTTTAAGGAAGAGGTCACTTACTGCAACAAAAGAAATGTTTAATTACCCAGTCTGGGTCTTTTTTTGTGATCTTGAGTGTTCGGTAGGAAATGTGTTGAGCTGATACAGAATATGGTTAACTACTTGCAAGATGTTACATGCTAGAAATACAGCATGAGCAGAACTGTTCTTCTCATTTCTAAAAAAAATGACGTGCTTTTAGAAAAGAAAACTTTATTTTAGGGAGAGGTTTATATAGATACTTTCTAAAAATTTTTTTTATTTTCAGTGATAGAATGCAACCAAAACCTTATGGGACTCAGTATGATAAACATTCCAGTGCTGAGGGAGTGTGTGTTATATTATGTGTGTGTGTGTGTGTGTGTGTGTTTGTGTGTTTGTGTGTATGTAACTTTATTTTTAAAATCCATTTTTGTATTCGGGTGTTTTGTCTGCATGTATGTCTGCACACCAGCAGAAGGCCTCAGATCCCACAGGATTACAGTTACAGACAGTTGTGAGCTGCCATGTGGGTGCTGGGAATTGAACCCAGAACCTTCAAAAGAGCAACCAATGTTCTTAACCATTGAGACATCTCTCCAGCCCCAATTACCTGTAAATTTTGAAACACGTTTTCTTTTTTAGTTCATTTATGTATTTCTTTTTATGTAATGTACATTGCCTACACTTGTGTTTCTATGAGAGTGTTGAATTCCCTGGAACTGGAATTACTGACAGTTGTGAGCTGCCATGTTGGTGTTGGGAATTGAACTGGAGTCCTTTGGAAGAGCATCCAGTGCTCTTAACCATTGAGCTATCTCTCCAGCCCATTACCTGAATATTTTGAAACACTTTTTTTTTTAATTTCATATTAACTTGCTATGTCTGTGTTTTAATTTTAACATTTAGCCTTTCTGTTGTCAGTTTTGAATATCTTTTATAAAATTCAATTTAAGATTTGATTGGTAAGTTTACACTTAAGTGTTAATTTTTTTATTTTATTTTTGAGGCAAGATCTCACTGTGTAGCCCTGGCTAGCTGGAAGTCACGATGTAGACCAGGCTGGCCTCTAGCAGGTCTTGCCTACTTCTGCCTCCTGAGTGCTGGAATTAAAAGGAGTAGTGGTGAGCAGCCTTGTGGGTGTTGGGCTCTCTGCAAGAGCAGCAAATGCTCTTAGCCACCGAGCCATCTCTTCTCCTGTACCTTTGTGTGCGTGCGAGCATGTGCGGGTGTGTCTATTTACTGCGGTTTTGCTTTGGTTTCTTCTGTCTGTCATGAACTGACATGTTTGTTGAAGAGCTGAGGGTAGCCAGGACCTCTAGGCAAGCAGTGCACTCTTGAGCTACACCCCAGCCCTGATGTCATTCTTTATAGTCACTGATCACTCAGGCACCTCCACACTGTCTCCAGCTTACCCTTACCGCTCTGGCCATACTTGCTGTTTGTGTCTATGCCTCCCCTCTTTTTCTCTCTTTCCTTCTTTTCTTTTTTTTTCCTTTCCTTTTCTTTCTTTTTTTCCTCTTTCTTCAGTGGGTAATCTGGTCCAGAATGCATAAAGATCTGACTGTCTCTAACTCCTTGCACTAATTAAAAGTCTTTTACAAACATCTTTAGCAATTCTTATACGGAGATTTTGGAACGTTAAACTCTGATCTTTAGCGGACTGAAGATGATAATAATAGCGCTGATGATAAATTGCTTGCTAGGCAAGTGTGAAAATCTGAGTTTGATCCAAAAAAGCCAGGTACAGAGGCAAGAGTTTACAATTCTAATAGAGTCAGAAGTCAGGGAAAAGTAGATCTCGGGGTTTCTGCTTTGCCAGAGTAGCCAAACTGGGAGTATCCAGGTCTCAGTGAATGATAGTTCAAAAAATAAGGTAGGTGGGTCAGTGGTAAAAATGCTTTCTGCAGCCGGGCGGTGGTGGCGCACGCCTTTAATCCCAGCACTTGGGAGGCAGAGGCAGGCAGATTTCTGAGTTTGAGGCCAGCCTGGTCTATAGAGTGAGTTCCAGGACAGCCAGGGCTATACAGAGAAACCCTGTCTCGAAAAGGACAAAAAAAAAAAAAAAAAAAAAAAAAAAAATGCTTTCTGCAGGCTGAGAGAGGTCCTTGTTCAATCTCCATGACCTAGTTGGAGGGAAAAGAGAACCAGCTTTCCACAAGTGGTCCTCCGAAGTGCTGTGGGTGTGGTTGGCAGCACCGAAAACCATGTGTATGTTTGTAATCCCAGTATTCTTTGTTCATCAGTAGGATATGAAAAGCATGTTTGTATATAGCAAACTGTAAGCCAGCTTGGGCTACATGAGACTTTGTCTCAAAACAAAGGAAAAATCAAGGAGGATGGCTCCCGAGCACTGTCACTTGAAGTTGACCTCTGACCTCTACATGCATATGCACAAACACATCCTGCACAAATGTACTCAAACAGACACCTGTGTCTGCTCCCTGACAGAAGAACCTGTGATCTAAAAATGGGCATATTTGATTCCAGTGAAACCAGTATACTTTGAGAACTTTACCTTTGTAGTTACCATTGTGTATTTCTTGTGATCCTTCTGAGAACTGTATAGTTAGGTCAGTTCCTTGCATGAACTCAGTGTGGCTTCTTGGTGCAGTGAGGAGACGTAGTGGAGGAGCACACACTAAAACAACAATGCTGTAGTAGATACATATCATCAGGAAGTAAAACCTTACATGCCCTCCCATGTAGCATCCAGAGGCAGTTGAATGATGCTTCTGTGTGACCTAGCAGTACTTTTACACGGTAAGACTTGTGTATTAGTTCTCTCTTCCACCACAGGGGATGAAACCCAGGGCTTCTCGAACAGTAGGGAGCACTCTATTATCTACTGGTTTTCTCTGTGCTTCCCACTTGTGTCAGTTTGAGTTGTTCTCTGCTGCCCTGGTTGGCCTTTCATCTGTGGTGCTTTTGCTGCTTCCACAGCAGCTGGGATTACAGGCATGCACTCTCACCCTAAGCCAATAGACCTGGCATTAGACAAAACTGGCCAGTGAGCTGCAAAATCTCACACATGCAAACAAAGTTTGTGTTTATGTTTTTAACGATTGTGTGTTGTATTAATTGCCCTTCTCACTGATATGACCAAATACCTGATACAAGCAATGTAGAGAGGGGGTTATTTTGGTTCACGGTTTGAGGGTGTGGGCCTCATGGCAGCTAGAGCATGGAGTGCCTTGTCACACCGCAGAAGCAGTGAGCACTGATGCTCAGCTCACTCGCTCCTTTTTATTCAGTCTGGAGCCTCAGTCCATAGACGGTGTCACCCACACTTATGGTGGCGCTTCCCACCTCAGTTAACCTAGTCTAAAGACCCCTTCAGGGGCATGCCCTGAGATTTGCCTGCTGTATAGTTCTAGATCCTGTTGACAGTATCAACTGTCAGATGGGTGGTGTTATTTTGACCTGTTTTCTGTGGGTTTTTGAGCTGACTCTTTCAGTTTATCTTTGGCTCATGTTTTAATGAATTCAGTCTATTTTATGGCTCTGAAGTACCACTCTCCGCTTAGGCTTTCTTGTATGCCAGGTTCTTTGTCCTTCGTGTGCCTCGTTCCTTTCATTTCATACCCTGTGTGTTGACTTGTTCCTGTGCCATTTCCTCTTCCCTGAACATGATCAGTATAAACAGTCCTGGTCATCTCTGCCAGACTCCAATGATTGTTCTGCCGTTGTCTAGACAAGGCATATCTCGCCAACTCGCCTGCCTGAGATCCAGTATCTTCCACTCCAGGTTCTCCTGTGCGACAAGCAGTGCTTCTGCCTGCTAGGACATGGCTGGGAGAGCGCACACACTTGCCATGGTGCACAACTTTGGAGTTGGTTTTCTCCTTCCAGCTTGCCAGAGATTGAACTCTGGTACCAGGCTAATACAGCAGCTGTTTTTACCCACTGAGCCATATTACAGCCTATTTTAATGTTTGTAAATTAAAAACAAAGAGAGACAGAGACAGAGACCGAGACAGAGAGAGAGACAGAGAGACAGCGAGCGCTGTGCACCCCTTCATATAAGTATGTGGTGTGCACATACTCATAGAACCCTGATGTCTTCCTCTGTAGCTCTCTACCTTATTCCCTTGTGAATCTCTCACTGGCCCAAAGATCACTGTATTTTTGTTGTTGTTGTTGGGTTTTTTTGTTTGTTTTTCTGGCTAGGCAGGAGGCCAAAGTGCCCCATCTAACCTGCCTCCGATCTTTGTAGACTGGGTAACAAGTACCACCAATTAGTTAACTTTTCAGATGGGTGCTGGGATCTGAACTCATGTCTGCACAGGTATTCTCAGTGAACTATCTCCCCAGCCCCTACTTTGTTCTTTTAAAAGAAAAATGAGATTTTTTTCCCCCTTTTTTTAGTTTTATGTCAATGGGGATTTTGTCTGCTACATATATGTCTGCGTACCACGTGTGTGCCTGGTATCCATGGGCTGCACAAGAAGACATTGGATCCTCTGGAACTGGAATTATAGATGGTTTTGAGCCATCACATGGATGCTGGGAATCAAACCTGGATTCTCAGGAAGGGCAGCCAGTGCTCTTAACCTCTGAGCCAACTCTCCAGCCCTCGATACTTTGACCTTTAATTTTTATTTATTTGTTTTTTATTTACAGAAGTTCTTAGTAAAGTAGGCATATTAACTCTTGTTCATTTTACATATTTATCCATTCTAACTTGGTTTGTTTGTGTATGGTATTTTGTGGTATAAATCTGTATTTGCATTTGTCCACTGTCTGCGTTATGACCTCTGAATTGTCAAGCTGGAGAAGCTTTCTGACCAAACATAACTGTATTTTTGTATTTCCAGTGAGGTTTGTTTTTACATAAGACATGAGCAAGGAATGTAACTTAGGTGGTTTTCCAAATGGGCAGTCCTTAAAGGGCCAGTGAGCGTGTTTTCTTCTGAGTATGATAGGAAGGCATAGAGTTTGATCAGGAGTTTTAAATTATTTTTATGTTATTTTGTTTATGAGAAAGGATCTCATCTAGTGAAGCCCAGGTTGGCCGCTAACTTACCTAAGGATGACCCTAAGCTGGAATCCTCAGTAAGCCTGCCTGATATATA
The DNA here is from genome assembly GCF_011762505.2 of Arvicanthis niloticus. Taxonomy (NCBI): domain Eukaryota; kingdom Metazoa; phylum Chordata; class Mammalia; order Rodentia; family Muridae; genus Arvicanthis; species Arvicanthis niloticus. The sequence goes on from NC_047663.1 coordinate 46,470,343, forward strand.
TGGTGCAGGGATTGAATGCAGGGCTTTGTACAGAAACTGCATAATCTCTGAGTCGTGAGTGTTTTTAACTCTTTTTCACAAGTGCTGGACATTTAGCCTAGAGCCTCACACATGGTAGGCAAGCACTCTAGTGCTCTGTTACCTCTTGTGTTGCATTAAGGTGCTAAGGCTTGCACACATCTCTCTGATAAGGCTGGGGTGTGGTTCAGTTGGTAGCATGCTTGCGGAGCATAGCGGTATACTCCTGTAATCCCACCACTTGGGAGATGGAAGCAGGAAGACTAGAAGTTCAAAGTCATCCTCAGCTATAGTATGAGGCCAGCCTTTATCTCACTATATTAAGATTCTACCAATAGCAACAAATAAGATGAAACAAACCAAAAAGTTCTCTGATAACTATGGAAAATTGATAGTTGGCAGCAGATGTAGAAAAGACTGGTATTTAGAATTTGTTACTCCCCCCCCCCAATCCACTGTTCATGTGTCATTGTGTTCATGTGTCACTGGCAGTTTTTAAAAGTGTGATTTTTGAACACTTGACAGTGTTGAATAGTCATTATTACAGTTGAGTTTAGAACACTTCCTTACTCCCATAAAGAAACCGGGTACCCTTTAGCTACCAATCCCAAATCTCTTGAGTCCCAGGGGCTCACTGATGTCATTTCTATAGATCTGTCTGCTCTGGACATTTCATGTAAATGTAATGTTGTGTAGACAGATCACATTTTGCTTATCCTTTTTTTTTTTTTTCTTTGTGGTACCAGGGTCAGCACACATGCTAGACAGATGGTCTACACTGAGCTATGTCTTCGGCCTCTTTACTTTTTGTTTTGAGATAAAGTCTTGCTAATTTGTCTAGGCTGGCCTTGAATTTAAGATCTTCCTGCCTCAACCTTAGTTGGGATTACAGATCTGGGCCATTTTGCTTATCTTGTTTTTCAGTTTATGAGCTGTTGGGTTGTTTCCATCTGTTTGCATTTTGAATAATGCACTGAATACTAGTATATAAGTTTTTATATGGTTGGCTCTCTTTCTGTGGATTCTTGTCCGTGTATTCAACTGATGACTGATCAGAAGTATTCAGGGGAAATACTGCATCTGAACTGAAACAGTGCAGACATTTTCTTGTTATTCCCCAAATAATACACTGTAACTTAATTTGCATCATCTTGGTTATTGTAAGTAATCTAGAGATAATTTAAAGCATATAAGAGGATATCAATTAAATGCAAATACTACCTTGATCCATGTAGAGATTCTGTTAGGAGTGGTATCCTGGTGACGTAAATGTTGAGGGTAAATGTATCTAGGAGAGAAGTTGCTAGTTCAGGTTCTGACTGTATGATTTAACTAATGAGGAATTCCAGATTATTTTCCCAAGTAGCTATACTCATTCGCCTTCTCCCTAGCAAGGCATGGATGATCTATATATCCTTCACAGCCGTTAGAAGTATGTGCTGCCAAAATACCATCTGTGAAGTATTCTAATAATGTTCGACAGTTTTCGTGTGTTTTTCTTCTATATGAATTATAAGAGTGCTATCAAGTTCAAAAGCCAAGCAGAGGTCTTCTGAATATATATAATTTCATTAAATTGATATATTTTGACATTATATCTTTTCATCCAAGAATATGATATCTTACCATTTAAAGCCTTGAATTTTTTAGATAATATTAAGATATGTGTATTATTTGCTTAGCATTTGTTTCTTTGAATGATTTTTTTACATGTGTAGATTTATTTGTGCAGGCACACATGCTGTGACATAATTTAACTTATTTATTTTTTCTCATTGGGAGAGGATGTGTGTGCTCGTGTACCGTGTATGTGGAAATCGGAGGACACCTTTCAGGGGTTAGTTCTCTTTTTCCTCTATAGCTTTCAGGGTGTGAGGTCTGTGCAGTGAGCGCTCACAGCCACTGAGCCATCTCACCAAACCTGTTTCTTTGTTTTTCTGGTTCTGAATCAGTTAGCACCATCACAGCCATGTTGACAGTGCTGTATCAGCAAATACCTTTTCTCTACCTGGCTAGTAAGAGGAGTGCCTTTGGTTTCAGTGGTCAGCATGGTTTACCTTGTAAGTGAATGTCCTTTATCGTGCCCACAGCTTTTTTAGGTCCTTGAGTTGCTTGGGGGTTTATGGGAATGGCTCTTGGATTTTTTGAAAAGCTTTTACTACAACTTGATATAATCATATTATTTTTAATCCTTTAATAGTATGAATTATTTTAACAGATTAATATTGAACTGTTCTTTCATTCTTACATAATAAATCCTGCCTTAAAAAATAATCCTCTTAGCTTCCTTTCTCTATTTTCAAATCTGTTTTATATTTTCATGATTTTGAACATTTATAAAAGTAGACAACACAGTAGAACTGAGTCCCCAGATAGCCATGCACATAGCTTCAGATTATCACCTGACAAAGATCCTACTTTGTCTCTTTTTTCTCACATATACTCTTGATCATTTTGAAGTAAGTATCAGATACTTCATTTCATAGATAGAGATGTTTAGATAGACAGATAGATAGATAGATAGATAGACAGACAGACAGACAGACAGACAGATTGATTTTTTTTTTTAAGGCAAATAAATGCTTTTATTTAATGAACCATTTCTTCAGGCCCCAAGATGAAATTTTTAGAAGACATTATTATTACTAAATTATTTTTGATTATGTGTACATGTCTCTGTAGTTATGCACATGTGTGTATATTGGTAGGGGCCAGGGGTGCCTTTTGAAGCCAGAGATCTCATATCCCCTGGAGTTGGGGTTAAAGGCAGTTGTGAGTTGCTAAATATTGGTGCTGGGGATCAAACTCAAGAGTGCATGCAACAGTGTGCACTCCCAACTGCTGTGCAGTCTCTCTTGCCCCCAGACAGTTTAATGTTTCTTTTTTGTTTAGTTTTGTTTTATTTTTGACTTTTGGAGCATGGTATAATGTTACTGAGGCTGGCCCCTAACTCGCTGCATCTGAGGTGGTCCTTAAGCTCCTGGTCCCAAGGGCATATACATCACCACATTTTGCAAACAGTTTTAACAGGTCATCTTTATCCAGGTCTCAGTAGCAGACCACTTTTTCAGGCTTGTTTTATTGACATAGCATAACCCTGATAGGATAACTTTACAGTAAAGATAACACGTACTGAATAATTCTGTATGATAAAGCCCAGCATTCAGCAGGCAGCCCATGCAGACCGTCAAGCGTGGTGATTGCTGAACCCTTGCTCAAACTCAACTACCCTTCTTATTGCCATGAGCACGGCTTTCCCTCAGTCCACCTCAGTTCATCTCTTTTGTCATCTCGCCTTCCTGTATTTATGTGATCTTCAAATTACATTTTTTGGTTGCAATTTTTTTGTTTGTTTGTTTCCCAGTGTGTGCGTGTGCCCATTGACATTTGGCATGAACATGGGAGGCATCATCCTTTGACTTGGGAGCTCTTCATGGAGGCAGGGTCTCAGTCAAGATATGGCTTGTCTTGCTAGCCAGCCTGCTCTGGAGAGCCACTTAAAGAAGGAACTAGAGATGGATTGCCACATCCATACTGCATTTATGTGGGTTTCTGGGCATCTGAACTCCAGTGCCCAAGCACTTTAGCCCTGAGCTCTCTCCTGACACCAGTAATTCTTCTTTATCTACAGATGACATTATGGCATCTTATCCCAGTATGTATTGAATGACATCTTTGGGCTGTTGCTTAATTAAGCACTGTGGCTGGCTACCTTCCTTTATTGAAAGTGCAGTCTAGCAGAGAGAAAGAAAACAATCACTAATTAATATAGAACTTAAAACTAAGACAAGTGTTCCAAAGAAATGAAGTCATGGCTTCAGGAGGACAAAGAAACCTGATCTAAATAAGAGACCAAGGAAATGTCTTTTGAAATGATATTTGAGATGGGAGTTGGAGGGGATAGATAGCTCTACAGTAGAGCATTCGCCTAGCATGAATAAGTCCCTGGTTCAATTCCAAGTCTGTGCTAAGAACTAAAAAGTGCATATTAGATGAAGCAGAATGAAGGGGAAAAATGCAGTCAGAGGACCATGTGTAGGCTTAGTGGCAGAAGGAAGCATAACATATGCCAGAAACTGAGAGAAAACAGCTGGGCCAGAGGACGGCAAGCTTGGGATTGTGAGATGGGCTCAGGGGGATAGCTCAGGCGAGACAGATCATGTAAAGAAAGCCTTGTAAGCATTTCCAAAAGAGTGAGTGTGTGCGCACGTGCACAGGCACCTGTACCTGTAGTTTGAGATCTGTACATTGGCCTGGAGCTTGCTGGTTATGCTAGGATGGTGGCCCAGCAAGTCCCAGGGCACCACCAACTATGCTATTTCTCAGCCCCCACTAATTAAAATTTTAAAATGTCTACTACTATAATTGTTTTTCACTGGGAAAAAGTCGTGATTTGGATAAGTACATAGGTCTGAAAACAGGCCATCTTTTTGTGTTTTAGGATTTTGTATTTAATCTAAATTTTATCAGTGCCTCCATGAAGATAATGGCATGTAATAAGGTATACTGTTTTAATTAAGGAACTAGATGGGAAATGAATAGTTCTATAATAAATTAAAAACAAAAACCAAAAACATTGATGATGTGGGAAAAGAATAAGTGAAGTATCTACTTAGGAATTAACACTTCGGGCTGGTGAGATGGCTCAGTAGTTAAGAGCACTGACTGCTCTTCCAGAGGTCATGAGTTCAAATCCCAGCAACCACATGGTGGCTCACAACCATCCATAATGAGATCTGATGCCCTCATATGGGTGTCTGAAGACAGCTACAGTGTACTTACATAAAATAAATAAATTATTTAAAAAAAAAAAAAAGGAATTAACACTTCTCAAGTTAGTCAAGAATGAGAAAAAGTTGATAAAGGATACAGTTTTAGCCAGACAACTATTAAAGTAAACTTCTTAGTAATTCATCTGGAAGGCTCCAGAGTTCTGAATTCTAACTTGTGTCTGTCTTTGTAGGAGAGTAGTTATTTTGATGGACTTGGAAGTTGTGAAATCTGCTGAAGACGTTGGATTAAAGATTGGGAATCCAGTGCCCTATAATGAAGGTAAAATCCTCCTTATAGGTTGTATATCCTCTCAATTGGATATTGCTTTTTGGATCCAGAACGCTACCTTGTGACTTAGTAGTCTTAATAAAACAGTGATTCATTGGGGTCTAAAAAGTAGGTTATTCTGTTTTTTATTAATACTGAAGAAATGACACATGGATAAATCAGGAGAAATTATAGAAAGCGTGTAATGGTCATTCTGTGTAAGAGTTGACTGGAATTAAAACCTAGAATGTTCTGATAATGCAGGGTTTTATGATTTCTTAATATGAGAGAGCCAGGTGCATGCTTCCGTGTGTGGTGCAGCATGAACTTCTACATATTTATGCTTGATTGTGTGCATGGGGCTAGAGACCAAAAAGTCGTGGCTTTCTCTTGATTTCTTCTTTCTAGAGAGAAGGTCTCCTCCTGACTTGGAAGCCACAAGGATCTGAACTCGGGTTCTCATGCTTGAATGGCAAGCTCCTTACTGAGCACCTCCCAGCCCCGGGAAGTGTCTTCTCTTAGGTTTTTATCTTACAGGGTTTTGTTACTGGTTTGGTTTATTTATGTTTTTGTTTTTAAGTGGCTCTTGTTAGCCTTGAACTTCCTGTTTCAGTCTCCTGAGTGGTGGGGTTATAGATGTGTGCCACCACACCTGGCACACAGTGCTCCCTTGGCTGGCCTCCAACCCTGTGTAGCTGAGGATGACCTTGTATTACTGATCTTCCTGCCTCTACTTCCCAAATACTACGATTATAGATAGGCCTGTGCCACCATGGTTAATAACAACTTTGATCTTAATGGCAAAACTTTTGTGTATGTGTGCAAGTTTGAGACCAGCCTATACTACTAGAGACCTAGTCTCAAATCAAAACAGAACTATTTAGCATGTGTGATCTTTGTCTTGTTCTTTCCAGGCAGCCCTCTTAATCTTGTACTGTTAAATATTGTTTCCCAGCACTCTGGAGCCTCAAAGCAGAAGAGGCCAGCATTGACTCCATTCAGGCTAGCCTGTGCCACGGCCCTGTCTCAAACCCCTCCTCCCAGAAATTTAATTTAAGTGTGTGTGTGTGTGTGTGTGTGTGTGTGTGTGTGTTTATTTATGTAGCTTGTATGTCCAGCATATGTGGAGGTCAGAGGACAACTCTGAGGAATCTGCTCTCTCCTGTCATAGTGTGGGATGCAGGGGTGGAGATCCTTGCATCATTGAGTGTTTGGGTGCCTCTTACCCTTGGTTCTCAGGCCAGCCCAGTCTGGCCTCTGCCTGGGTGCTGGGTCAGTGTGAACCGCTGCCCAGCCAGCGTATCTCTGCTCACCACAGTGAGGAAATTTTACTTCTTTCTCTTGTTAACATTTTTGTTAAAAATGACTGGTGAATTTTGTCAAACGCTTTTCCTGAATCTATTAATAATGAAATGCCTTTTCTATTTCGGTTAGCTAATATGGTGAGTTATGGTGATTGATTTCTGGATGCTAAAGCGACCTGGGGCTTCTGGATTTGTGCTGTATTATCCTTTTCACATATTTGCATTTGCTGAGTCTACCTGATTAGATTTCGTTCAGTATTCTTTGCATGTCTGTCCACAAGAGGTGGTTTTTATTTTAATTGTTTATGTGTGTATGTGCTAGGAGGACAGAAATGTTTAGGGTCTCTGGTACGTTACAGGTAGGTGAACTGCCTGATGTGGGTGCTGGGAACTGAACTCAGGTCCTGTGCAAGAGCAGTGCATGCTCTTAGCCACTGAGCCATCTCTTCAGCCCCCTGAGTCGTTTTGGTTTTGGTATCTTAGTAGTACTGAGTTAACGGGGTGTCTGGAGAATATTCATTTCTGCATTTTCTAGGTTTGTGTAGAATCCGCTTTCTTACTTAATGTTTACTTGAGTTCACTAGTGCTCCCTGAACCCAGGGGCTTCTCCAGACTCGTTCCTGCTGCCTCAGCCACCACTGTGCCACCGCACCTGGCTCAGACAACAATTCTGATACAAGTGTATTTGGTTTATAAACGTGGAGACTTTGTAAAGATCTTTTCTATTACCAGTAATTCAATTCCCTTAGGATCAAACAACATGTGTGTTTGATGTCTCAACTTCTATTAAATTCTCAACGTGTCTCAAATTCTGTTAACTTACAGTGTTATGTTTGTGCCTCAGATTATGATACCTTTTGGTAAACTATGTAAACTACACTTGAAAAGAGTATGTGTGGTTGTACAGTGTTAAACTACATCCTTCCTGGCTTTCTCCGTCAGTTGGGAGAGGGAGACTGGACCCTCAGACTATAATTGTGGGTTCATATTTCTTCTGTGGGGCTCTTTGCCTCTTTCCCTTTTTTCTGTTTCTTTCTGTCTGTTGGTTTATTGCCGTGACCTTGTCACGCTGGCTGTGCTGTTTGCAGTGTGCATGTTTTTAGCTTATCACAGCCTGTCACTAGGCTCAGCTGTGTCAATTTGTAAAATGTAGTGCAAGAATCCTGTTTCTCCTTCCCAGTCTTTGTGGTATGTATGCCTGTCAACCTATCTGTCGTAAAGCTGACAATTCATTGCCAGTATTTTATTTAAACTGTTTGTAAGCTTGTGCCTGTGTTTTGTTTTGAGATGGTTCTCAGTTCAGCCTTCTTGCTTCTGGCCTTGCGGGCTGGGTTTATGAGTGTGTTCTGCCCAGGCTCAACTTCCAGACTTGACTTTAAATTTGTGGCTTCCCTCCCTCAAACTCCAGTTACTTTGATTAATGATCAGTGTGTACCTATTGCTTTTTTTTTAAAGCAATGTCTCACTCTAGTCCCGGCTAGCCTTAAATTCAGGTTACTCCTGCCTTAGTTTTGTTTAGATAACAAGCATGCACCAGCCAACACCCAGTGATTATTTAAATGATTTTTTTAAAGTTGTGTTTATTTGTCCATACTTGCCATTTCTGGCATTTTTTTTAATTAGGCCCATCTTTCCTGCTGGTGTCATTTAATAACACCGACATTCAACCCCCCACTCTCCCTAACTTGCTCTCAGATCCACTTCCTCTCTCCCTAGTCAGTGTTTTTTGAGACAGGGTTTTTCTGTTGCCCTGGCTCTCCTGGAACCCACTCTATAGACTAGGCTAACCTCGAACTCACAGGTCAAATGCCTCTGCCTCCTGGGTCCTAGGATTAAAAGCATGCAGCCCCATGTCTGGCTTTTTTTTCCCCCACATGCTCTGGGACTTTTTGTTAAGCAGAAAGTTTTTGTTTCCTTTTGTCCAGTTTGGCTTTTTTCTGGTAATGCCAGAGTCGCCTGGGTTGATGACAGCCAGTGTGCATACTCCCTAGTTCTTTTTGTTTTCTGAATGTTGTGCCCAATTCAATTACTGCCATTGAAGTGATGGGCGCCAGTTTGGACCAGGATCATAGTATTATGTCTCCGATGATTTCCTCAGATGACCAGTCTCTCTTTATCCTGTCCTGATCACCTTCAGAGCCTGCTTCTATCCCAGTGGGTACTATCCACTTTTCATAACAAGCAGAGCCTAGAGTTGATAATTCCAGAGACTTTTGTCCTCTTTGCAGCCACTGTCTTCCTGCCTTAAGTGCAGGATGGCTCCTGACCATGAGCAGCCACTGTGGTGGGTGGGACTTGCCAGGTCCAGTTTATGCTGTCCACATATACTCATGGGTGTGGGACCATTCACTAGAGTGTGGCTGACCCACGGGGGCCCATACCCATAAAGGAAATCGACTCCCCCGACTTTTAGAATCCATCAACTCTCTACAGCTTCTCCTTTAATAATAGGGCCTTGCGAGCCCATCCTGCCTCCTTGTTAGAATTGTCTCTGGCATGGTTTTGTGTAGGCAGCCATAGCCACTAAGAGTTGACAAGGGCAGGGGCCCTGTCTTGTCCAGAGGACACTGTTTTGTTCAGATCTTTTGATGCCTAATGTTGAAGACAGAGTTTCAGTTCCAGCAGCCACCTAACAAACCTGGTGTCTACACACACACACACACACACACACACACACACACGTATAACATTGGCTCAAAAAAAGGTGAGACAGGAGGATTGCTGGGATTTGCTGGCTTGTAGCCCAACCAAGGAACAGGAGCCCCAGGTTCCAGGTTCAGAGAGAAAGCCTGCGTCAAGGGGAATAGGCAGGAAGAGATAGAGAAAAGAACCTCTATACAAATACAAGTGTGGACACTTACACACACTAACGAGTCTTAGACAGAATGAAAACCGCCATTTTGGATTTCCAGGTCACGTTTCTGATATATCCAGAAGTCTTCATTTCAAAGCTTCTCCTTATTGTGAAAATTGTATTTAAGTATATAAGTTGTGTGAGTGAATCTTTGCAGAATGTGATATATGTATATTTATGTATATATTTTTTATTTCATATTGGTATTTTAACTATCATATTTGCTTATAAAACTATATAGTTTTTAATTGAAACTTATCCAAAAAAACTTAACAAAAAGCTTTTTAAAAAAGAAGAAAAATATATGTATATTGTGTGTGTGACACACCTTTAATTCCAGCACTGGGGAGGCAGAGGCAAGCAGATCTCTGAGTTGAAGGACAACCTGGTCTACAGAGTGAGTTCCAGGACACCCAGGGCTACATAGAGAAACCCTGTCTCAAAAAATGAAAGAATCTTAAGATGATCATATATCTAGTCTTTATAACATTTTGTATTTTTGTTTATATGAGTGTTTTTCCAGCATGTATGTTAGCATACCATGTGCATGCAGTGCTCTTGGAGGCCAGAAGAGGGCGTTGGCTCCCCTGGAATTGGAGGAGCAGATGGCTATGAGACTCCATATGGGTGCTGTGCTCTTAACCACTGAGCCATCATCTCTCCAGCCCTGTTTCCTTAACAAGCATTAATGTTTGTTTTAATTTTTGAGTAGAGCTGCATGTAATCAAAACTACAGCGTGCAGTGCATGGACTCCTACCCACTACAGCGTGCACCCACTGCTACCCTTCATAGATAACACGTTTTAAGGTTTCTTTATCCTACCGAGGACCAGTTAGGTGCGTGTCCTCTGGAACCTAATCCAGAACCTCTTAGGGATCAGAAGACCATTAGACTTAGTGAACAAACACAGCCCAGACCGATAGGAATTCCAGCATGCATTAAAATGTAAATACACATTTTATTACTGCTGCCATATTGAGCAAAGATAGATGATTGAAAGTGTGTGAAATAAAACTACAGACAGTCCATGCTGCATACACTGTAGAGATGGGTGGCTTTAAATCCTTCATACTGCCGTGCGGTGGTGGCGCACGCCTTTAGTCCCAGCACTTGGGAGGCAGAGGCAGGCGGATTTCTGTGTTCAAGGCTAGCCTGGTCTACAGAGTGAGTTCCAGGACAGCCAGGGCTATACAGAGAAACCCTGTCTCTAAAAAACAAAACAAAAAATCCTTCATATTTGCAACTGGGGGGGGGGATGTGTATATCCTGTGTATCTGTGCTGTTATTGGTGATGATAGCTTGCTCAGACATAAACTAAGTACTGTATAATGTACTTATTATTCATATTGGAATTTTGGAATTATACCCAGCCTAATTGTGTTCATTTTCTATCAGTAGGGACTTAGAAATTTTGTATTGATCCATATCTTATTTGTTGTCAATGGTTTGGGAGTTGAGACAGGGCCTCACTATATAGCCTTATCAGTCCTGCAACTATATAGACCAGGCTGGCATGGAATTCCTGGCAGTGATCCGCCTGCCTCTGCCTCCCAAGTGCTGAGATTAAAGGTGTGCACCACCATGGCAGGCTCTATTTATTTATTCTTTGTATTTGTTAACAGAGTATTTGCTTGGGAAGTTGGTGGGTTTGTTTGTGAATTTTTTTCTCTGCCCAGAGCTCACTTGCTGTAATAGATGGTAAAAATGATAGCTATGAGCACAGACACCGAAGGGTGGAGCCTGCTGTAATCTAGTTCCCTCCTGGCTCCAGGCCAGTGTGTAGCCAGCAGAGCCTGAGAATTACGATCTAGCTTCCTGGGATGGCTTGATTTGCAGGTGGCCCAAAACAAGTTATTATAAACGGAGCCCACATTACTGCTCTGTAGAATCGTTTTGGCTTTAGAAGGTGTTTTCCTTAGCTATAGACTGACTGATTTGGGGCCTTGTGGGCAGCTGCTGCATTACAATGCGTTAATTGAAGGGCAATTGCTGCTATTTAGAATACCCTGGAATTCTTGCCATCATTTGATTCAGGACTGTCTCTTGTACCAGATTTGCAAGAGATAAAGGTTACTCTATTAAGTGGATTAGTAGCTTTTCCTAATTACCACATCTTATGTTCTATATAATTAGAGTTATTGCTGCCAGGATTGGTTGTTTACAAATTAACTGCATGATGATGAAGTACATGAACTTAGCCAGACAGAGCTGAGTAATATCAGGTTTTCTCTTCTCAGCCATGGTAAAAAATGTAGTACTGTCTCCATCATTGTGCAGACAATTACTGGAATAATGCACTGAACTCTTGTTCCTGGTCCAGAGTGAACACTCCAAACAGTAGTTGCTGTTACTGTTGTCTCACGTATCCCAGGCTGGCCTCAGACTCCTTGTTAGCGGAGGAGGAGCACCTGAATTTCTGGCCTCCTCCTACCTCTGCTCCCTGAGCCCTGGGATACAGGCAAGGCACTGCTGGGGCTCATCGATCACTAGGCAGGTACTCTTCCAAATGAACTACACCCCCAGCCTCAGATTGCTATCAGTTGGATACTTATTGTATTATGTTCAGCTAAAAATTATAACTGTAATTCATATAAAAGTGAAAATTATATGTTAGAATAGGTACATGTGTTGTATATATTTTTTAATTGTAGTAAAATATACAGTTACTGTTTAACTTTGAGATGGGGGTTGTCTGTCTATGGTACCTATGCTGACCTTGACCTCCAGCTCAAATGATTCTTCTGGCTCAGCCTCCTGGGTAGCTGTGGCTACAAGCAGGTGCCACTGCAGAAGACCATTTACCATTTTTACAGGCACAGCCTGGGGACTTTAAATCAGGTGCATCGTTTAATCTTCCCCAAGTGAAGCTGTGGATGCACTCAACACTCCAGTTCCCACTTCTGCCCGGCTCTGGTTACTCTACTTTACTTTCTGTCTTTGATGGTCCACGTTCCTTTTGAGGGTCGGTTATCTTTGTATGTATGTCTGTATGTATGTTGCTTCTCTTTGTATGTATGTCTGCGTACAGGTGGGGTCGGGGGAGCCAAAGATCCATGTCAAGTGTCTTCTGTGGTTACAGGCTTTCTCACTGAACCTGGAGCTCATCGGTTGGGCTGCCTGTCTATTGAGACCTGGGGTCTACCTGTCTCTGCTCCCTAGTCCGGCCTCACCTCTCCAGCACATCCCATGTCGGGACTAAACTCGGGTCTTTATGCTTCCTCTACCAACTGAGCCGTCTCCTCTGTCCTCAGTTATCTTTTTATAGAAATTGAGTGTGTCCAGTAACCATATCCAGTTCAGTCAGACATGTGGCAGCAGAGATGTCTCTGAGCATGAGACTCCTACTTGAGGTAATTTGGAGAGTGTAGAAAAGGAGAGGCTAGTGAAATGGCTCAGCAGGTAACGGCATTTGCCCCAAGCCTGGTGCCTTTGTTCCATCCCTAGACCGCTATGGTGGAAGGAGAGCTGACTCCTCGGGATGTTCTCTGACCTCCACGTAGGTGCAAGCACATTCCTGAGGAGAACACACGAGCAAACACATTCTTTTTAAAGAAGGAGAGAATTTAGCTGGAAGATGGGTTACTTTTTAAAATGTGTTTTATGAAGCAGGTAAATGTACGTACGATTTTTCCTTCAGTGTTTTTTACTGAGCAACTTACCTTTCTCTTGCTGATTTTAAAAAAGCTTCACTTAAGACTAAAACCGGGCTGGGTGACTGAATTCAGAGATAATGGAAGGCTAAGCTGTGAACACAAGGGCAAGGTTTGGTAGCCTACGCCCTGTCCTGTGTAAATAGGTGTCTCAGATTTTTTCTCTATAGGAAGAACTAAAACATAATCAGTTCTATTTAGTCTTTTAAACTTTATGCTAAATGTATTTGTCTCCAGTGACACAGTTACATCCCATTTCCCTGAGCTACTTAAGAGTGGTTTTGCCAAAAGTGAATTAAATGGGTATGTAACATGCCCAGTGAGTTAGGACCTCGGGAAGCCCAGCAGGAGTTAGAACTGACAGAGAAGGGAGAGCCTCGGCGGCGGCAAGGATATTTCCTGCCTGTGCACCATTTTTGGTGTTTCAGGAGCTCTGGGACATATTTTTTTTAGCTGCCTTTGTAATCTGCAAGCGCCCTAGGTGAGCAGCCCAAATGAGGCTGGCTTCAGCCTTCAGAGCCAATCACAGAAATGAAATCAAACCCCATAAACTTGTTATTTTAAAACATAGTGGTAGGCAGTTTACAATGTTAACATTCTTCAACTTCATAAACATTTGTATAAAGGGTGAGGGCAAATGCATGCACTGGCGGTGTGGCGTTTCTTATTTTCTGCTTGAGAGACATGTTCCTTTTCCCTCCTTTTTATCTCCCTGTTGCCTTGACACGGCTGCTTCTGAACCCTGTTCTCATCTCTCCCTGCTGTGACAGTTCACTAGCACTTCACGGTACCTGAGACTCTTTCAACTCATATTTTCCACCAGCTGTCAGTTGCAAAATAAGGTTGCTTTGTTTGGGGGAAAGGGTAGAATCCTTTCTAAATGTCTCCTTTTCCTTTGAAGCCAAAGCACTTGAGAGACAATTGAACTGCTTTTAGGTTTTCCTTACCACCCTGCTTTTTCTTCTGATGGATCCTGCCATGAACACACCGTCCTGTTGATGACATCGATTTGTTGCTATGGAAATAGTGGTAGTATCACAGATTCAGCCCAGTGACTTTACTGCAGGTTCTTGAAGGAGAAATGGGTAAGGGAGAGAGAGCCTCATTAAAACTGAAAGCTGTCAATTCAAAACAGTTGAAAGGTAAATGGAACCAACCTTTACTATACACAGACAAAAAAGCGAGCCCTTTGCAGACTCGGGGTGCACAGCCTGGTGCATTCTGTTCCTCTAAGAGCTAAAGGTGGGGTTTCTTAAGGTATATACTGCTGGTGTTGAAATCTCTTGAATGGGTTTGCACTGAATTGGCCTGTTTTGATCTCTAGGATATGGGCAACAGCAGCAAGCAGCCCCTTCCCCAGCCTCCACAGTGACACCACCAGCCAGCAAGCCCCAGCCGCAGAATGGGAGCTTGGGAATGGGTAAGATGACGGAAGAGGATTGAAGTTATGGATCAAGTTTGAAATAATGTTTGAAAATTTACTGAGACTGATCAGTTTCAAAATTTTCTTCATGAGTCAGGCAGAGTAGCCTAGGTCAGCACTTGGAAGGTGGAGGCAGGGGGATCAGAAGTTCAAGGTCATCCTCCACTACTGGTTCAAAGCCAGTTTGGGTTACATGATACTGTCTCAAAAAAAATTCATTCATGGTAGAATTGCAAAGAATAATTCCAATTATTGTTTTTTTGGGGGGGGGTTGGGTTTTTTTGTTTTTTTGTTTTTTTTTTTTTTGTGTGTGTGTGTGAAGGTAGTTAAAATACGCTGAGCCTGACCCACAAATAAACTTTTTCTGGTAGTTGCTCATTTTTACCCTACGTTCTGTGCCCTTTTGTGAAATTTTTTTTAAATTCCCACCATTTTCCACCTATCATTCACTTGTTATATGTGGCTTTTTTCTCCAAGTTTCTCATTTGACTTTATAACTCTCATAGGACTTTATCATCTCTCTTTAGACCTTTGGCATGGAGACACACCTACCTCCAGAGCACCAGGGTTATTGGCCGTGGCTTCTGTTTTCATCTCTCTCTTTTTGTTGTTGTTGTTGTTGTCGTTTTTTGTTTGTTTGTTTGTTTGTTTGTTTTGTGACAGGGTTTCTCTGTATAGCCCTGGCTGTCCTGGAACCCACTCTGTAGACCAGGCTGGCCTCGAACTCAGAAATCCACCTGCCTCTGCCTCCCAAGTGCTGGGACTAAAGGTGTGCACCACCACCGCCCGGCATCTCTTTCCTTTTTTAACTTCTGGGTTCTTTGTGAATTTCGTATCATGCACCCCATCCCACTCATCTCCCTTTTCCCGTGTACCTACCCTCCACCCATGCAACCTCCCCACTAAAAGCAAAATAATCTGATGGGGAAGCTGTAGTGTGTGACAGTGTGTTCCAGAGTACACCCCTTTGTCCACACGTTTTCACTCACAAGTGTTCATTGCAGGGAAGTTGTTGGTCTTGTTCCAGGCCTCTGGCTTCTGCTACACCATCAGTACTGGGTCCTCACTGGGACTCTTCAGATATCCTGTTGTTGTCCTGTGTCATGGAGGTTCTGTAGTTTTGAAGACCCGCCCCTTCACATGCTCCAGTGAACCAACTCAGAGCCCTGAATTTGGGCCTGGGTGGTAACTGAGCTGGCATGGTCAGCACCATGCCCCTGGGGCAGGCATTCCAACAATGCCTTGTCGAACTTACCCAATGCTGCAGCCAGCAAAATTCAGGGACAGTTCTGCTGCTTTCGTGCCCTTGGGGCTGGCGCACCCACACCCATGCATGCCCTCAGGGACAGCTCTACTGTGCTGCCCAGGGCCTCCAGGTTGCAAGGCCTGTTTCCTCCTCTAGCCTTCTCTGTAGAAGGTCTTGATGGGATTATTTTGTTTACATCCTGGGCTTTGTTCTAGGACCCTCATCTGGGCCACCATCCTTGAACACTGTGATCTGTGGGCCACAGCTGGGTTTACTTCTAGAGTTGTGTTGCTGGTTCTTCTTTCTGTGTCATGCTTGCCTTCTTTCCTCCCTCTTCAACTCTGCATTTATATTTTAATTACATGGATTCCTTTTCTTTAACCAACTTTTAGTCTTAAAAAAAAAGTTTGGTGGCCCACAGGATAGCTCAGCTGGTAAAATGCCTGCCGACCCTATTGACCCTCCAAGGACCCACAGTGAAAGGAAAGAATCAACTTCACAAAGTTGTCTTCTGGCCGTCACATACCTGTATCCCCATATACACTTCAAACACATGTGCATATGTTATAACAATACGTTTTTAAAGTCATTGGTTTGTTTATTAAGACACGGTTTCTCTGTGTAGCCCTGGCTGTCCTTGATCTCTGTGTAGACCAGGCTGGCCTTGAACTCAAGTATCTGCCTTCCTCTGAGTCCTGGGTGTTGGAGCTAAAGGTGTGTGCTGCCATGCCTAACTATAAAAAAAGTCTTAAAAAGCCAAGCAGAGTGATACTTACCTTTAGCCCAGCACTTGAGCCACCATGGCTAGTGAAACCCTGACTCCGGGGCTTGGGGCAGGGGTGGGGAGGTGAGGTGACCCAGTAGTTACGAGCATATACTGCTGTTGTGAAGGACCTAGATTTGATTTGATTCCCAGTGTTCATGCCAGGCTCACAACCACCTGTAACTCCAGCTCCAGAGGATCTTTGAGCCTCTGAGGCACCCATACACGTGGCACACATCCACAGACACACATGCACGCGGCACACATCCACAGACACACATACACTCGAGTAAAAAGTAAAATCTTTTTGAGAAGCATTTTGATTAGAATGTGGTGTAGTGAAAACCGAAGCTTTATAGATAAATGGTATACGTATAAAGGATCTCAGTTGCCAGTAGGCTTTGACTTGTGCTCTTGGCATGTGGAGAACAGCTGTGTTGCGTGAACAAGAGGAAACAAGGAAGCTGGAGTACGAGGCTCCCTGTTTGACCAGAAACTGGTTCTTTAGTCTCTGATCCCAGCTGAACACTCCTAGATGCCATCCTAGGTTTTCCTACGCTGTCTGGACGGGGTTGAGATAATACACTGGTGATAAGTGTCCTTCCCTGGCTCCTTAGCTCCTAGCTTTCCTGTGGCATGTTCTTAATGAGAATTAACTTTGAAACTTACACACCGGGCAGTGGTGGCGCATGCCTTTAATCCCAGCACTTGGGAGGCAGAGGCCGGCGGATTTCTGAGTTCGAGGCCAGCCTGGTCTACTGAGTGAGTTCCAGGACAGCCCAGGCTATACAGAGAAACCCTGTCTCGAAAAACAAAAAAAGAAAGAAAGAAAGAAAGAAAGAAAGAAAGAAAGAAAGAAAGAAACTAACTTACAAAAGTTAAATAAAAAATGGTTGTCTGGCAGGGGAGATGGCTTGGTGAATAAAAAATTTGCTATACAACCATGGGGATTTGAGTTCAAATCCTCAGAACCCACATAAAAGCCAGATGTCATAGTCAGAGCATCTCTAATGACAACGCCCGTAGGAGATCAGAGGTGGAGAGGGGACAGTCCTTGGAAGCTGTGCCCACTAACCTGGCAAGTGTGGAGGAAAGACAGTGAAGGAAACCTGTCTCACAAAAGTTGGATTTTCTGGAGATTATCATCTGACCTCCAGATGTGTGCCATGGCACCTGCACTTTGAGAAATAAAAAGGAAGTGACTGCCCTTTTTCTGTGTGTTTATATAGGTTCCACTGTGGCTAAGGCTTATGGTGCCTCAAAGCCATTTGGAAAACCTGCTGGAACTGGCCTGCTGCAGCCGTCAGGTGGGACACAGTCTAAAGTGGTGCCCATCGCCAGCCTCACCCCTTACCAATCCAAGTGAGTTGTTGCTCAGGACCAGTGTGGGGCTGTTTGCAAATGGTCTAGGAAGTTACTGTATGCTCACATGTGACTTACACGTAAACTCAGGGTCACTGCGTCATAGGATGTGTTTGTTGTTTTTCTAAGCAAAAAAAAGGATACAAATTATGGAAGCCTTTAACACTTTTTTTTTTTTAATTTAGAGCTTAAAATTATTTACTGCTTAAAGAGTTTTTTGGTAGGCTTAGGAATAGAAAGGCGTGTGTGTGTGTGTGTGTGTGTGTACGTTGATTCACATTTCATCTTATATAAATAGATGGCTTTGAGTCCAAAACTCGTTCCTATGGTTTAATTTGGCTAAGATAATCTGTCCTGTTTGTATTAACCACATTAATATGCCCTAGACATGGATTTCTTTGATACTACTTTTTTCCATTAAAAATTAATTAAAACATTGAACATTAGTGGGTTTTTTCCTCTAGAATTCTTTAAGCTATGTTGTTATTTATCCTGCAGTGCTTGTTAAAATAGTGCAGATAATTTCCCCTGTACAATTCTAAGTAAAGAAACCAGTGTACCTAAGTTTTGTTTTCAGGATAGGCGCCAGGCCAAGGTTTCGGGTCTGGGGACTCCTTTTTGGTAGCCCCTCTCTAGGGTCATACCGTTTGGCGTGCTTTCTTTGGTGGCCCATGAATGCCATGCTTTGTGGCCTGTGTTTCTATTTGGGGTGCATTAGAAATGTGGCAGACACTGGATAGGGATTGTGTCAGTTCCTGTAATTGAAAATAGTGGCAAACTATAATTGCTGGTATAACTGCGGTTTTTCCCTTGGAACCTTTCATTAAAGGGATTTTGTTGCCTTGGTGATGTTTTTTGAGGAAGGGAGAGGGCTTATAAATTTACTTATTTGACAGGAGAATGAGTTAGTGTTAAACTACCTGGTATATTTTACTGTTTGCTTATTCTATAAACTGTCAAACCTGTGTGTCATCTTGGGGTTTTAATTAGCTGGATTAAAATACAGCTAGCATTGACAGGCTGCAGAAGAGAAGAAAGGCCATGGGAAGATGATTTCCTGTCTATCTTTACTCCACGTGAGAAAGACTCCAAACGCCAATGTTATCTGTCTGGTTTTTAGGTGGACTATTTGTGCCCGTGTCACCAACAAAAGTCAGATCCGCACCTGGAGCAATTCCCGGGGGGAAGGAAAGCTTTTCTCTATAGAACTTGTGGATGAAAGTGTGAGTATGCACTGTGCCGCCGACCTCCTCGGACTCTGGGCTCAGCTCTGTGCAACATGGTGGTCATTGTATCTTTCCTTCTGTTGGAGACCTTTGATGCTATCTGGGGCACATCACATAAAATGCTCCTAAAGGAAAGCATCTGTAACAATAGAAGTTAGTATACTGTAAATAGTCTCAGGGTCTGCAGAGACTGCAGCGTTCTAATTACATTGCTGGGGGCACAGCTGAAGCCCTGGGGTGATACCTGCAGAGCAGGGCGTTTGCCTCCAGCAGAAGCAGGCAGCCGCTACTCAGCTTTAACTAGTCTGTGGGGATGGTTTCTAGCCGTTTATACTTATTATGCTTTACTTAAAGCAAATGCATGGGCCAGAGAGATGGCTCAGCAGTTAAGAGCACTGGCTGTTCTGTGAGAGGACCTGGGTTCAATTCTCAGCATCAACACAGTGGCTCATAACCATGTGTGACTCCAGTTTCAGTGATCCAACACCTCTCCTGGTCTCCCTCAGGCATCAGGCCCTCAAGGGATGCACATGTACACATACTGGCCAACACCCCACGCATACAATAAACCATGGTACCAGTGAGGTCAAGACTCTGGAGCTCCTCCCTCCTCCTCCTCTCCCTCCTCTTCTTCTTCCCCCTTCCTCTTGTTATGGTATAGCATGGCAGATATCTTAACTGTGATGGCAGATTCAGTATCAGAAACCAATTTCCTGCAGCTTGTCTGGATAAGATTTTAGCCATTTAGTTAAGTTTCTTATCCATCTGTAACATATTGCCTGACAGAAAAGTAACAGTGAAATCAGCTTGAAAGCATGGCTTGTTGGAACATTTTTGGCACCAGCTCCTGACTGTGAAGTAAGCGTCACTTAGGTTGCAGGCGTGAGGAAGACTGCTGAATCATTGGAGTTGAGCGCGCCTTCCTGTGGGCTTCCAGCCCGTCACTCGGGACCCAGGACCTTCTGTTTTCATTATCAGAATATTAAACTAGTTCTTCTAAAAATGTTTTGGTAAAATGTAAAAATTATTTTTGTGCATATATGTGCAAAGGCTGGAGAACAACTTGGTGGGGTAATTGTCTTCTACACTTATATAGGTTCCCAGGATTGAACTGGGGTGGCTAGGTTTGCACAGTAAGCACCTTTATCTACCAAATCATCTCACAAGCTTCCTTATTTTATGTTTTAACTTAGATGGTTAAGTCATGGCTATAGGCTTAGGTAGCTGAGCTTCTCTTGTTTTATCAGAACTGAAAGCTTGAAGGTGTAACCGTGTATGTGGGTTTCTGGAACATCTGCAGCCCTGTGAGATTCTTTTTATACTTGGGCTGTTGCTCCAAAGATGTCAAAATGGCCTGCTCTAGCTGTTGAGAGCGCGGGCCTAGCAGCACAGTTCTAATGTGCTCTCCCTTGCTTTTGCAGGGTGAGATCAGAGCTACAGCTTTCAACGAACAGGTGGACAAGTTCTTCCCCCTTATTGAAGTGAACAAGGTAAGACAGTGTTGCATCAGAGCTGACAAGCTGAACAGTGAGGGCCATGAGCACAGTTGGAAGACTTCAGTGTGGAGACAGGTATTGATGGGCTGACTAGCACTCCCTGATTTGGCGTCTTTTGCAGGTGTATTACTTCTCAAAGGGCACTCTGAAGATCGCTAACAAACAATTCTCAGCTGTTAAAAATGACTATGAGATGACCTTCAATAATGAGACCTCTGTCCTTCCCTGTGAAGATGGCCATCACTTACCCACAGTTCAGTTTGATTTCACAGGGATTGGTGACCTAGAGAGCAAGTCTAAAGACTCACTTGTAGGTGCGTCCGGGGTTGAGGGCAGAGAGCAGTGGTTTAACTAGTATGCTCGCCTTTGATCCGTTGGCCATGTTTTAAGGGGAACCTTGATGAGAGCTCTTACAAAGTGTTCTTTGTTTCAGACATAATTGGAATCTGCAAGAGCTATGAAGATTCAACTAAAATCACCGTGAAGTCTAACAACAGAGAGGTTGCTAAGAGAAATATCTATTTGATGGACATGTCAGGGAAAGTGGTGACTGCAACTCTGTGGGGAGAAGATGTGAGTCCTTGCACTGAGCAGAGGCCTGTGGGTGGGTGCTCGTCTTTTTGCGCTGTGGTGCTTTAGCTCAGAGTTGTGCTGTCCAGCACGTATTTGAGGACCTTTGCTTGTGTGAGATAGACAATCGGTTATTGCAGCTTTCTCCTACTCCGTCTCAGGGCTCTAGAGACAGATCAGCTTTCCTGGAGGTCTAAGCAGACTCTTGAGTATGAGGTCTGTCTTACAGAGTCTACACACATTGACTGTATTCACTCTATATTCCTTGACTATTGTCCATCAAACTGTACATGCTTCCTGCCAGTGATGTTTGTGTGCGTTTGCTTTGCAGGCTGACAAATTTGACGGTTCTAGGCAGCCTGTGATGGCCATCAAAGGCGCCCGAGTTTCTGACTTTGGTGGACGGAGCCTCTCAGTCCTATCCTCTAGCACTGTCATTATGAATCCTGACATCCCAGAGGCCTATAAGCTCCGTGGATGGTAGGTTTTGTGGAACTCAGCTAAGGGGTTATTTGTGCTCAGGCTTTGGGAAGAGCTGGATAGTGTCAGCATGTGGACTTCTGCCAAGCTATTTTGCCAAGCCTTTGCTATTGAGTGGAGTGGTTCCTATATTTCTTGGAGGCATTCTGTCTTCTGAGATGGTGGCCTGAAAGCCCTCTTAAACCGACAAGCCCGCGATCCCCTGATGAACCTAGAGAGTCAGAGAAAGCAATTAGAATGTAAGTGCTGCATGCTGACCTTGATTGCACCAGGCTTTAACAGCTGCGTGCTGAAGAACAGTGTGGAGAGCATCTTTGGTTTTCGGGTGGGCAGCTGATGTGGGGGTAGAATGTACTTTCTTACTCTGCTGAGTCTCTGGAGCTGGTCACATCTTCTGTTGTGTAGTCTCTGGACTCGGAGGAAGCACAGCGAGAACAATGGGCTCTTTGTTGGCTTTACCTTGTTATTCACAAAGCACTCAAGAGATGAGGAGAGCTTGTTAGAATCTCCACACGGAATCTAGCTTTTTAAGGCATTAAACTCTGCCTTGGAAGAGCACTTCATCCAGAGAGTGTCCTGTGGAAGAATCGAGGTGGTCAAAGAAAATTCTTTATCTCGCCCAAGCTGAAGGAAAGTGTATAGCCGTAGTCACGGCGTGCGCATGTATGGTTTCCACTGTGCCTTAGAGTTTAGGGGACTACAGAGACAGCTCATACTCGTGCTCCTCATTTTTGTTTTGAGTCTGATATAAACCAATAACAATATTTAACACTTAGAGCATCTGGGGTGTCTGTCACTTAAGTCATCCTCAGTGGGGTATGTCCGTCTGTGTAACTGTGCTGATAGCTAGTATTGCATTGTATGACAGAATTCCAAAATAGTCTGACCAGAGACAACCATGTTATTGGTCTGGTTTGTTGGTGTTTTTTTTTTTTTTTCCCCAGGCTCTAAGCACAACTTCAGGTTAATTGTACACCTGCATTAAGGTGTTCATATTTCACTGTCAGTAACTGTGATCACAGGAATCACAAACAGGCTTGTCTGTCCCCCGAACAAAATACTGTCATTGATCTACAAGTTCGCTGTACACACCCCACCCAGGCAAGGATTAGCGATCTTTAGATCTTGGCGCTAACAGAGTGGAATTTTTATTGTAAGAGGGGCTGCCTGTCTCCTTGCTCTGTTGACTCCTGATGACCTGTCTTTGGTGGCAAATGCCTGTGTGAAGTTTTTGAAACCTTAAAGTTGTGCGGCTAGTAGTGGTGAAACAGATTTATGGGCCTCGTCCTCTGACGGTTGTGGCTGCTTACCTGACAGAATGAGCAGGTGATTGTCCGTGGCTTAGGGCAGCAGCCAGTATATTGAGTAGTTTTTAGGGAGTCAGTCCTGTGTGGGGGGAGCATTTAATTACCTACCACTCATGTAGTTGATGCGTTTGTAATCTCAAGCTCACTGTTCTGTGCTACTAACCTGTCCTTGCTACCTTCTCCCTGGCTTCTTTTCCTTCAGATTAGCCAATAGATGGTCAAAAAATATAATCAATTTTAATAATAATTTCATATAAATGAATTTAACCTTGATATTTTTATAAACAAATTCTCACTGAGAATACAAATCTCTAACACACCAGATAATGCCTTCTGATGAAATACATTTTGTTCTATAACTGATTAGGCTTAAAAGATTTTCTCCCTTGAAAACATTTTTGGCAGACTCGTTAAACATAAATGTCCCTTTTCATCTGATTCATTTTGGTGATTGGGGTGAAGGCTCGAAGCCTGGGGGACCGTGCCAGTGTTACTTGCTGTTGCCGACTTTGTTCACGGCTGTCGGTATGCAGCCCAGTTTGGGGAAAGGGTCTGTGGCACTTTGGCACTGTTTGTCTGACCTTGTGGGTGGAGGGTGAGGGACGTGAAAGGAAACGAGGTGGAAGAAAGGGTGTGCTGGGACCCAAGTGAGAGCTGAGGGGATGGAGCTCTGGGCTGGTGTGTTCAGATGACACATTGGAGAAGGATGTGAAGTTATTATCAGCAGTACCTTTTTTTCTCCCCTAGGTTTGACTCAGAAGGACAAGCCTTAGATGGAGTATCCATCTCTGACCTCAGGAGTGGAGGGGCCGGCGGGAACAACACCAACTGGAAAACCTTGTATGAAGCTAAGTCAGAGAACCTGGGCCAGGGCGACAAGGTACCTCACACCCCTCACCTCAGAGGCCTGCTTCAGAACACCACGTTACTGCTTTTCAGTCATGGCCGGTGTAGAAGCTGTGCTTGCTAAGGGATGTATTGTAGCCTCTAGTGTGAGGCAGAACTGGTGTGAAGAGTTCTTGGGTACCGAGGAAGTGGTGATGACCATGCTTTGCAGTGTAGTGTGAACCCACCGCAGGTGCATGTTGGTTTTTTACCAGACTGTAATTCATGCTGTCATGCACCAGGCAGCACCTGAGTCGCAAGCCAAGAGTTGCTGCTGCCCTGCAAAGCCTGGCTCTGGTATTTAACTTTAGTTGCATCTCCCATGTCATTGTGTGCTTAGTGGTCCTCTTCCTAACCTTGGTCTAACCTGCGTTCTCTTGGATATTTGAATCATTTATTTCTATTGTACTCCCGAAATATCGCTCGCCGCTGCTCCTTTATTGTCATCGTATACAATATAGGTTTTCTTCCTCACTGTCTCGTTTCACTGTGCGCCCGATCCATCACTGTCATCCACAGCAACTTACAATGCTATTACAGGACATCTTGAGAATTAAACATCGGCTAGATTCTGGTTCTCTTCTCACCCAGTTGCTCTCTTAAACTAAAGACAGACAGTAGACAGCCAGGACTGGGCATACAGAACACCTGTCTGCACTCAGACTTTTAAATCGGGCTTTGAGCCTGACTCTAACCTGGAAATGCAGAGAAGCTCTTTAGGCATTCTCCTAAAATTCTCCTACAGCTTTATTTTTAAATTTTAAGTTACTTCTTATTTGTGGTTAGGGCATGTGAGTTCCACCTTGGATGTATAGAAGTCAAACTCTTCTTTGTGGGTCCCAGGGATCAGACTCAAGTTGGCAGCAAGCACCTTCACTCCTGAGCCAGCATAGTGGCCTGAGGTACCCTGCGTGTGAACCAAATGTGTGAACCATATGTGCCCAAGGAGGACATCAGATCCCCTGCAGCTGTGGGTGTTTGTGAGCCACCGTACGGGTGCTGGGAAATTGAGCTTGGGTCTCTGCAAAAGCAACCAGTGCTCTTAACCTCTGGTCTATCTTTCCTCCTCCCTACCCCCACCCCCACCTCTAAGCCTTCTTAGGTATTCAGTTCTGTCTAGCTGAGGGTTAAAACCAACTGCTTGGGGGCTGGAGAGATGGCTCAGCGATTAAGAGCACTGGCTGCTCTTCCAGAGGTCCTGAGTTCAATTCCCAGCAACCACATGGTGGCTCACAACCATCTGTAATGGGATCCAATGCCCTCTTCTGGTGTGTCTGAAGACAGCTAGCTACAGTGTACTCATATAAAAATAAATAAATAAATAAATAAATTTAAAACCAACTGCTCATGCTTGCTAAGCAAGCTCATCAGCTGAGCTACACCCACAGCCCCAGAGCTGTCTAAACTGGTGTCTAGCGTAGTCTCTTTAAATGGCCACATTGTTTTGCTCCTCTGGTCTGAGACCTCAAGTACAGCCAGTGTGAGCCAGGCATGGCAAATACCTTTAATCCCAACACTTGGGAGGCAAGGGGGTCTCTGAGTTTGCTACCAGCCCGGTCTGTATAAAGAGCTCTATGACAGCCAGGGCTGCACAGGGGGACCCTGGGGTGGAGGTGGGGATAGCCTATCTCTGAATTCAGGATCTTCTTGGATTTCGCAGTTACTTGACATGACTGAACATAAACCAAAAACAAAAGCTTCTGTGCAGGGTTCAGAGGCAAAGCAGGTATCTACCCCTAACAGGACCTAGTTCATGCTGAGTGACTTACAGAGATTTTTCCGCTTAGACAATCTTAGTCATAGGCCTTTTTTGTGTTCTCTTAAACTTATTCAGTCCAGGAGTTGCCTGCCAAGCCTGTGAACTGGCTGTCTGTTACTGTCAGTAAGATTTCATTGGCTCACCTTCCGTCTTCATGTTGTCCACAACAGCAGGCTGAGGAGTGGCCGTGGAGACTGACTGGGTGGCTCATTGGGCCTAAAGGGTTTTTCTGGCTTAGATCCCTAAAGATAAGGGTAGAAATCAGTCATTGTAAAGAATGACGAGCCCTGACTGAGTAAGGGCCCGCTGCCTCTGAGCCTGAGTTCGCTCTCCCACACAGCATGGTGAAGGGAGGTCACCAACTCCCATAAGTTGTCCTCTGGCCTGCACATGCATACTATGATATATATGAATATGTGCAAAACCACTATATACACACTGAATAAATACTTGTAATTTTGAAAAATAATTTCAAAATATTGTGTGCATCAAGATAACCCAGCACTTTTCTGCTGTCTTGGAAACCTGCGTTCCCTGGAACGCACAGTGGAAGGAGAGAACTGACTCCTGAAAGTTGTCCTCTGACCCTCACACGCGTGCACACTGCATTCATATACATGTGGACACACATATGTAACAAGTAATAACTATAAATAAAAAGAAGTAAGTGGCCAGGTGTGTGGCTAAGCACTCTAGAGACAGAGGCAGACTTACCTCTGAGCTCAAGGCCAGCTAGTGAGCCACTGGCTCCAAAAAGAGAAAACCATGTGCCTGAGTGCTGGTTTGTTACCTCTGTGGGTTTTGCATGTAGCACGAGTGATTTCTGAAACCACAGAGTTAGTGATTCTCCATAATCGCCCGGTAAGCGTGGGAACTAGAATACATGCGCTCACCACTTGTAAGGAAAAGCAGCTTTGAGTCACCTGTGTCTGCTGATTTGGTCCTCCTCTTTTCCTGCAGGCGGACTATTTCAGCACTGTGGCAACGGTGGTGTTTCTTCGCAAAGAAAACTGTATGTACCAGGCCTGCCCAACCCAGGACTGCAATAAGAAAGTGATTGACCAGCAGAATGGGTTGTACCGCTGTGAGAAGTGTGACCGGGAATTTCCCAATTTCAAATACCGCATGATCTTATCGGTGAGTCTTATCGGTGGATCATGAGATCCATTGGTCATAGGACTGGCTGTCATCCGCAAGACACTGGAGGGTGTGGTAAAACCCTGGTGCTTCGTGGTGAGGAAATCACAGATGAATCTGGGCTGGGGCACTTACCGCTGCTTTGTAAATCAGGAAGGCTTTGCCCTGCTGGACAGCAGTCACTTATACTGAACATGGTGCCGTGTCTGTGATCTCGGCATTTGTTATGGGGTCGGGCAGAGGCGTGAGGAGTTCAGGGCTGTGACTGCACGACCACACAGCAAGTATGTGGGCAGATTGGGCTGCAGTATATGCTGTCTCAAAGAATGAAAAGATGTCAAGCATGGGGAGGGGCTTGGGGGTGGGGAGAGAGAGAACACAAATAAGTAAAAGAACCCACTATTACTGTGGCGGCTCATTACAAACTTGCAGTGCGAAGCTCGTGCATTAACAGGGAGCAGCTCTAACTGATGCTTCTGCATCCGCAGAAGTTTACTTGACCCATCTTCTGAGGTCTAAACTCACACCTCTAGCAGACTGAGTTAGACCACATTTTAAACTTATTCCTGTGCCGTAAGACTGCCATAGCATTACCTGTACGTAACAGTGCTAGCATGGCCCAGCCTCCCTTAAGTGTGTTCAGAGCATTCGCATAGCCTACGCCTGGTCAGAATCACCTAACACACAGCCCACTTATGATAAAGGTATGGAGTTGCTCCAGTGATCTATTGGATACTGAGCTAAAAGTGCACCACAGGATGACTGAAAGTGGGCGATTCCTCATAATGGGGACCTGTTAACCAAAGCACAGAGTCAGGGGCTGTGTGTGTGTGATGGCAACAGCTTTTCTCCCTTGGAAGTTACTTTAAGTAGGAAAAGATAAACTTCCCTCCTCTGTGGTGTGTCTTCCCTTTGTTATTTATTTGCTGAAATAATAGAGTTGTGTTTTTTTAGGCAAATATTGCAGATTTTCAGGAGAACCAGTGGGTGACATGTTTCCAAGAGTCTGCGGAGGCCATCCTTGGACAGAACACTGTGTACCTTGGGGAACTCAAAGAGAAGGTTGGCTGCATGTTTATCAGCGCTGTGATAGTGCCTGCCTTATGCCCCTGGGCTGTTGAATGCTTGCTTTGGGTGTGGTGTATGTGTTCATTGCACTGAGTGAGAACTTACCTCTGTCCATTCTGTGTGTATCTGGTGTGAGGTGATGCCTCGGGGAATACAGAGCACATTGCACAGAAGCACAAGCCACCTTTGCCCCATTGCTGGTTTTATGTATCAGAACTGGTATGCAGTCACTGCAGAGCTACGAGGTGTCTCCTGAAGTGGCTCAGAGGTTGGGTGCTTCAGCCTAATAAACACCTTTTAGGAAAGTGGAGTCAAATCTTGGAGTAAAAGAAGGAAACGCAAGTGCACATCCAGGCTCTTGCTGTTTCAGGTTCTCAGGTGAAGGTCATAAACCAAAGAGAAGACTTTCATTTTGCCTGCTGCAGTGATGGTTCCTGCCTATTGTCCCAGCACTTGGGCTGAGGCAGGAGGATCACTCAAACTTCCAGGCCAAGCTAGTGTACACAGTGAGTTCAAAGCTAGCCTGGACTATATAGCAAGACCTTGTCTCAAAAATATATAAGTAAACGGGTGAATTGGGACCCTTGAGGCGACTCAGTGAGTGAAGTCCTTGCCAAACAAGTCTGACCACCTGAGTTCCATCCCTGGGACCCCTGGGACGGTGGAAGGAGAGGATCTGCTCCATGAAGTTGTCCTCTGACCTCCACGTGTGCACCTGGCATGCACACCACACAATCAAAACAAATAAATAGTTAAAAAATTACTAATTTGCCTTCTTATACACTAAATTTATTTAATGCAGAGTAGGGATTATGTCAAACATAAGAAAGATACTTACTGAGGTTAAAAAGAGAGAGACTAGTTAGTAAAAGCCGTATTTCCTAGGCCATGGGAACTGGTATCTATATACAGTGTCCCTTCTCCCTCCATTCCCTCCATATTGGTTGCATACTTGTAAAGGCCACAAAGGAGGTTTTCCCGTTTGTTCTGTGTGCTTTCCTTCCTTTCTGCCTACCCCTCCTGTTTAAATCATCCATGAGGTCTTAGAAAACAGTCCCAAGAAGTCCTTTCACACAGATAACTGGGATTGACTTTTAAAGTGCAGTCTGCCTTTTATCTGTTTTTTGCCTGGCCCTCTATTTTCATATCAGATTTTCAGGCCTGGGCAGCCTTTCAGGATTTTTTATGAGTTTATTATAGTTGGCTGTTCTTGGCACTGGTGAATGAGGACACACAGGACTTCCCTCGGGAACCATGCTGTTCTGGGAGCGTGCAACCATGCTTCCCTGACCCTAAAGAGCAGTGGCATCTGGTTTAAGGTTTTTAAGATTTATCATATTGTTTATATGTTGAAAGTCCAAAGAATGATTTTTTTTTTCCCCTCAAAAGACATCTACTAAAAGAAGCCTGTATGATGAAGCTGTTTCCGTACCTGTGTACCTGCAGGGTACTTAGCTTATATAAACTGTACTTTTAGGTAAAGTTGAAGTTCGTGCTTTCTTGGTGGGGTGGTGGTTGTTGTTTTTGTTGTTTGGTTTGGTTTTTGCCTCAGCAGTCTGAGGCGAGAGAAAGCCAAGGCCAACTTGCAACTTAGCGAATGCAGTAGAGGGGCACCCAGTGGCCCAGTGGTATCACCCCACACACCCCCAAAGAAAAATCCAGCTTTAAAAAAAACACAGCCGGGCGGTGGTGGCGCACGCCTTTAATCCCAGCACTTGGGAGGCAGAGGCAGGCGGATTTCTGAGTTCGAGGCCAGCCTGGTCTACAGAGTGGGTTCCAGGACAGCCAGGGCTACACAGAGAAACCCTGTCTCGAAAAACAAAAACAAAACAAACAAAAAAACCCACATCTTTTTGAGTTAGGGGCCAACCTGGTCTACAGAGTGAATTCCAGGATAGCCAGGGCTGCACAGAGAAACTCTTGTCTCGAAAAGCAAACAAAAAACTACAAAAAAAAAAAAAAAAAAAAAACTACAAAAAAAAAAGTGACCAAATCTGATAGCATTAAAGGATTGGGAAGCAGAAGTGGTTTGGTGGCTGTATATGATAATGTGAGCATTTTTCTTTTTGTTTGTTTTGAGGCCGGGGTCTCACACTGTAGCCCAGACAAGCCCATGTAGCTGAGGCTGGCCTCAGTCTAGGTGTAATCCTCTTGCCTTAACCTCCAGAACACTGTGATTACACACAAGCATTTAGTGAGAGGTTTTGTTTCTAACTTTTTGTTTTGTTTTGTTTTGTTTTGTTTTACTTTGAGACAGGTTTTTACTAGGTAGACCAGGAACTCACAAAAACGTCCACCTGCTTCCCAGTGCTGGAGTTAAAGGCTTGTGTTGCGGCCACAGGCTTGTACCTTCTACTCAGTTCTCGTTTAATTTCAGTGCAAGTGCTTTACCTGCAGGTGTATAGGACCACTTTCCTGCCTGGTGCCTGAGGAGGCCAGGAGAGGCTGTCAGGTCCCTGGAATTGGGGTTCCAGGTGGTTGTGAGCAACTACATTGGTGCCAGGAAAGGACCGCCTTTCCTTTGCAAGGGCAGTGTGTGCTCTTAACCACTAAGCCATCTCTCGCCTCTCCTTCTCACTTCCCAGTTCATGCTGGGGCTCAGATACCATTCCCCACTAGTATTCCAAATTTCAGAGATGTATTCCTCACTGGGTGGTGGTGGCGCACGCCTTTAATCCCAGCACTTGGGAGGCAGAGGCAGGCGGATTTCTGAGTTCGAGGCCAGCCTGGTCTACAGAGTGAGTTCCAAAAAAAAAAAAAGAAAAGAAAAGAAAAGAAAAGAAATGTGTTCCTAAAAGTATTTACATTTTTTTAATTGTGGTGAAAGACACATAAAAATACCATTGTGTGTTTTTAAAACCATTTTGGATATATATATTGGCATTAACCATAGTCACATCGTCATGCTTCTGGCTCTACTTCTCGTCTCTAGAACGTTTCCCATTTCCCACCCTGAAGCTCTGCCCACTGAGCATCGGTCCTCTGTTCCCTGGCACTGACACAGGGTTCTGCTTCTATGAACTTATAAAGTCTGTTCTCAGTACCCACAAATTCAGCCAGCTAAGGTTCAGAAATGTTTGGGGAGTAGATTTCCTATTATTGACTGTGTGCAGATTATTTTTCCCATCTCTGTTCACTGGCCGGTCCCTGTGGTGCTTGCATGGCATTGACGTTTGGTAATATAGATGATCTGGAGCTGATTTACCAAATACAGGAGGCCGTGCGTGGGGGCTGTGGAAACTGCCGTTTTATAGAACAAGCTTGATTATTCTTGAAATTGGGTGTCCACTGGCGGTGGGGTTCCCAGGAACAGCCTTGTTAATACTGAAGGGAAAACAGTACTCCTCCATAAGGAATTTGGTTTTTTAATAAAATTCTCCTTAAACAGTTTTGTGTGATAAGACACCACCTACAAGTTAGTCATTCCTAAGTGATTTCAGCCCTTCAGGTGATAGTTTCTCCGTTTCTTTGACAGTCCAATGAGTATTTCCAGTAGTTCCCATGTGTTGTTTTTGCAGAACGAGCAGGCATTTGAAGAGGTTTTCCAGAATGCCAACTTTCGATCATTTACATTCAAAATCAGGGTCAAGCTGGAGACCTACAATGTAAGTAAGGTTCCTGGGACCGAGGGCTGTGATGGGAAGTTGCTGTTTGTTGTCACAGCGGCACTTCAGCATTGGTGGCAGGGACTTACCACAAGTGTGAGGCCTGTGGGGGTTTGCTCACTGCCTGTGCCGGGGCACTGTGGCAGCTCATGTGGAAGCCAGCTTAGGAGGTCATTACAACCGTGTCTGTCACAGCCTTCAGAGACGTTTGTTGTCTGTGGACTTTGAGAAAATGATGTGTGTGACTCTCATTTCCCATAGTTTAGGTTCTAAAACTCAGAATATTAAACAAATGCCCTGTGCTGATAGAAGTACCCCGACAAGTGTTTATACTAGTCCTGATGCCATAGAGCTGCATACATGATAAACCCTGCTTACTGGACCATCTGTCCTGCCCCATCTATCTAGCCATCTATCCTGTTGACCCCAGCAGCACCTTCTGTGTTGGAGCTTTAAGGAAGCATACAGAGAATGACTTTGAACTTAAAGCCATGGAGTGGCAGGGCCAAGAGACCAACCCAGGCAGTCTAGCTCCTAACCACACTTGTAAACATCAGTACATTTAGTAATTACTAAGCACATGGAAGCACGAAGGCCCCCAGCTAGACTTGCATGTCTCTAGGTGTCACCCTGTTCTGCCTCAAAGACGCTGTTTAGTCCATGAGGAGACAAGCTGGGGAGGACGTCTGTCAACTCCCCTGCAGCCACAAAGCTTGCACATTCTGAATTATCATCAGCGTAGTACCTGTGAATAGATATTTTAGTTGTTGTTAAATGAACATTAGTGTGATGGTGTCAGAAAGTCGGGTAGATTAAGGGAGATTGAAGGGTTTTCTCTCCTCCTGCTCTGGACAGGGATGAGGAGCAGAGAGGTCATCTTGCCCAGAGCTGGAGCAGAAGCCAGAGTCCCTACACCACAGACCTTTTCTAGATGAAAGTGATCTTTTAGGGCGAGTTACTTGTCTGCGCTGGGCCCCAGCTGCATCCATATAAAGACAGAGCCTGCTCCAGGAGGATGCTAGGTCTGAGCTCAGAGTACCTAGGATGGGGAAGGGCGTCTGGCCCATCTCCAGGAATTCACAGCACTTTCTCTCTGAGACTTTCTAAACTTCCCTTCTTCCTGCTGGACTCATTGAAGCCACTGAAGCAAAGGTTATCTCCACCACTCCGTGCCAGGCTCTGCCACTCACAAACAGCTTTTCTCTTTTCTAAAGGATGAATCTCGAATTAAGGCCACTGTGATGGACGTGAAGCCCGTGGACTACAGAGACTACAGCAGAAGGCTGATCATGAACATCAGGAAGAACATTTGATGTCAGCAAGTACCACTGGTGGCCAGACTTGGAGAGCGAAGAACGGAAATAGAATGGCTTCCTTCCCACCCCCATGCAATAGCTCCACAATGAAGCTCCTCTAGGGGAGACTGGCAGTCTGTCTGGGCCCTCTTGGGACTCATCGATAGGCAAAAGACAGTGCTCAGAGGCTGTGTATAGACCTTTAGTGCCAGCTCTCGGCTGCCACGTAGCAGGGCAGCAGTCCCTTCTGTCTTCCGGCTTTGTCGGATTCAATACAATTTTGTTATCTTCAAACAGGAATTATGCCACAAGTCATTGACCCTACTCTGGATAACGAGGCAGATTATGTAACCTGGAGTTTGCTTTTCCAGTGGTGGCACCTTTTTATCTTGAGTTCCTCCTGGAGGGGGTAAGAGTGGGGGAGAACCCAGGTGTTTAGAAGGGTGTGTCTGCCTGAAATCAAAGGCTCGATTTTGCAGAGAGACCACCACATGGTTGTTAATGCTTGGATTGGCAAAAAGGTAGAATTATTAATCAAAGGCCTACCGTTAATATCTGAATATCCTTCCTTCAGGGTTTAATAGGTTTAATAGACTGAGTCAGATGAATCTGATATTAATCAAAATTGTCTCTTCTGAGGACAGCTGATAAGCATTGACTTGCTGTCCCCTTAGGGAAAAGCAAACCCCAAATTGCATAATTTACCTCATTATCCACAGAGTGGGGTCAGTTACATGTGACATAATTCCTGTTTGAAGATAACAAAATCTTAGTAAATCAACAAAGCCTGAAGACAGAGGTGGCCCTGGGACATCCAGGCCGCTACAGTGCGTTACCCGAGTTTCCACTCAGTTAACGTTACGTTCGGTTGCCAGATGGACCTGTACCTGTATTAAAGCTATGTTAAATAGAACTTAAGAAAGAAGCCCTTTGTTTCCCTTGCTTTGTTTAAATAAACAGTATATATCTTGTGGATCCCACTTTCTCTGACTGTAAAGGGTTCTTGTAACTTGGAGGCAATTAATTAGCCTTCTTCATAAATATTCACTAGGGAAAGATGTTAACTCATTACAAACTAGGAGATTAGACTGAGGCCTGGAGATCATTCTCACTAATGTTTGCAACCCTGAAATGCATCTTTAAATGAATGAAAACACAAAGGAAAATCCATTGAGCCCGGGAATGCTGAGGGTCCAGCCCTTTGGGGTTGTATTGATGTTTACACGACAGCCTAACACCAAGCTTTGAAATGTGGAGACAGTGAGCGAGGAAGAAAACAGTCATTATGCTGTGAGGCTTTTCATTCGGCAAGAGCGTGCTTGCTCAGTGTGTTCCTAATCATATTAATTATCTCTGGTTGCTGCAGCCCACCTCTTGGCATCTGCTGCACATCTCTGCCAGGATCCAGGCAGCATTGCAGTCCCCTGCAGCTGTAGGCCTGGCTTTTAATGTGTACACTTAAGCTTGTGGTGGCTTTGTGGAGCCGAGGGCCACAGAGCCCTGTGTTGTAGTTGCTTTTCTTGTTGCTGTGACAGAATACCTGTCAAAAGCAAGTTACTGGAGGAATGGCTGCTTCTGGCTCACAGTTTGAGGGTGCCATCCATCATGGTGGAGAAAGTAGGGGACAGTAACAGCTCTCCCTGTGGCAGCCAGTCACATTGTATCTTGTCAGGAAGAGACCATGGTGAACACTAGTGCTTAGCTCACTTTCAGCCTCTGTGTGTGTGTGTGTGTGTGTGTGTGTGTGTGTACTGTCCACTGTCTTCTCACTGGCCTAGAGCTTGATTTTGGAGTTAGTCTAGCTGACCAGCAAATGCCAGGGGTCAGGCTGTAGTCCTAACACTTGGAAACACTACCAGCTGACCTTCCTCCCTTTTTTCCTCCTTTCTTTCTTCAGTCTGGACCCCTGGGCCATCCATGGGTGTCACCCATACTCAGTCAGGGTGGGTCTTTACTCGATTAAATCTCTGGAATGGTCCTCACAGACCAGTCTCCCAGATTACTTTAAGTCCAGCTATGTGGATTTGGATTGATGCACTCTGTCTGCCCTGCCTGTTTCTCCTCAACTGTCCTTTTTTTTTTTTTTTTTTTTTTTTTTAAACATTCCCACCACCACCACCACCACCCCCCGCCCCTTCCCTTCCCTATCCGGCCTCACTCGTCCTGGCCCAAAGGTTTATTTATTTATTATATGTAAGTACACTGTCTCTGTCTTCAGAAACCCCATAAGAGGTCATCAGATCCCATTACAGATGGTTGTGAGCCACCACATGGTTTCTGGGACTTGAACTCAGGCTTCAGCTTCCTTCCTTTGCTTCTTATGCACCAGAAATACAGGATCTACCACCATACCCAGCTTGTTTGTTTTGTTGGGGCCGAGTCTTAAAGTGGGTGGGTTCAAGCTTATATTCTAGAGCCCAAGCTACCTTGAAGCCATGATCCCCTGTTTCTGTCTCCGAGCTGTTGATACTACGGCCCTGCACTACATCCCTGGCTCTTGGCTGTTGGCATCTTTGGCGGATGGCTCACCTTGCTGAGAACAGACAGAGACTGACTTTGATTGAGGCTCACTGGTTTAGGAGACAGCCTTCGTTACCCTTTCCTAATCTTAGGAGATAAGAATTGAGTTACACTTGATTCTCTGGCTGAAGCCTTGACAATTTTTTGGAGCTTCTATCTGACCTTGCTTACAAAGCATTGACTAGAAAATCACAGTCTTCAGTGCTGTTTGAGACTGACAAATTGCAGGTTAGAGATGGTGAGCTAGCTTTTCCGTCCAGTCACTGGTCTTTGATATCTCCTGCTCACAACATTCCAGTCCTCTCCCCGGTGTGGTGCCATGGCGTGCGGTGCGGAGGGTGCGGAGGGCTAGTGAGCAGGAATGTCATCTGAGGTTGCCGCCTAGCCAGTCCCCAGACCTCACCGGCCACTTCAGCAAATCTAGCACAGCTGTGTGTAGAAACCCGTGGGGAGTGGAAGAGATGGGCTCCCTCCTGGGATGATGTTTAACAGATTTCCCTACTCAAAAATCAGATCACCAGCCGGGCTGCCTTGGAAATTGGTTCCACTGTTAACGCCTGTGAGGGATTCTGGTCCCATAGGACTGCCTAAGTAGATTCTAGCCCACAGTTCTTGGAATTCTCTCGGACACATTTTGCCTTGAAACGCTGTTCCTGTTCTGATTCTCATCTATCACTTAGAGATCAATGCTTATTTTGCATCCGCCATGACACCAGTCAGTGTTAAGCAGTTGTGGGGGAGGGGCTCTAATCATTTTGCCTTTATTTTAAATAGTTTCTGAATTCCCTCCAGTCTCTTTGTAAAAGAGGCAGAATAATTAAGGCGGGGATCTGATTTCTGTCCATATTTCCAGTGTTTTATGCCTTCCATGAAACCCTTGCTGGTCTCTGGTGTGCTGTTCTGACTTTTTTTGAACTACAGGGTCAAATTGTTCCCCCTCCTTTCCCCACCATTTTTTTCCCTGAGTGGTCTGTCTTTGAAAAGTATAAATAATATTGATCGTGGTATTTAATACACTAATGAAACCCATGGCTATTGACTACATAATTAATATACTGTCGAAAAGTGAAGTTTGGCAGCCCCATGTCTAAAGGTTTATATTGACTTGTGTTCCTTTAGTGATCTGCCTGCCAAGGATTTATTTATAGAAAAAGAAACTGAGCCTCTCTCTCCTTTGCACTTGTTACAAGGGCTGCTCTGTCCCTATTAGGTTGACGGTTCCTCGTCTCTAAGACAAGTTTGTGTAAGTGGCCCTTTACTTTACTTTTCTTCCTAGTGTGGTTGGGTAACCTTGGTCTCAATCTACTCTGTAGGTAGTAGTCTTGATAAGCCACTGATTCTTGGCTTTTTTTTTTTTTTTTTTTTTTTTTTTTTTTTTGCACACACTTGGAAATAATTGTTTTCTCTAAGACAGAGGGTCATTTTGGAGTCAAAAGACCCTTTTACAGGGATCACCTAAGACCATTTGCAATGCGGATATTTACAGTTCATAAGAGCAGCACAATTGCAGTGATGAGGTAGCAGTGAAACAATTCTATGGTTGGGGGGTCACTACAACATGAGGAACTATTAAAGGGTCACAGCGTTAGGAGAGTTGAGAACCACTGCTCTAGGAGAACAGAGTTCTGGTGTTTTATTTTTATTTGTTCAAGAGGTGGGGACATGGCCTTACCAGATGAGTTTAAGTTGATGCTAAAAACTGTTGATGTTCATTAAAGGGAAGAGAGTCAGTCAGGCCATGAGATCTTTATACACAAGTAATCCACAATCACTGTAGGAAGCTGAGAGAAAACCAGCTAGCCCTGGTCGCATACCCTAGGGATCCTATCTCCTTGAGGCAGAGGCAGGGGGATGGCAAGCTCAAGACCAGTCCTCGTGATTTAATGAGACCTTGTCTTAAGTGAATAGATGATACAAAGAGGACTGAGACAAGTCGGTGATAAAGTGTTCAGTTCCCACTACCACATGAATGAATAAGTAAATGAATAAAGAAGTAAAATTAACCAAAGTCACCCACAATCCCAAGCAGCCAGTCTGTGGCTTAGGGTTCTAGAGGGCCAGGTGTCCATAATGGCAGGGGAAACATGGCTACAGGAACCTAAGAGATCACATCTTAGCTGCATGCACGAACGAAGCAGAGTTCACTGGGAGGGAGCAAAGCTACAGACTCTGAAGACCCACACCCTGTGACAGACTTCCTCCCGCAAGACTCCACCCCACCAAGTGTTCCACAGCCTCCCCAAACAGTGCCACCAACCAGGCACCATGTGTGCAGATTCGTGAGGTCTCGGGACACTCCTTATTCAAACCTCCACACCTACACCTACGTGTATAAATAGAGGTTGTGTGTGTGGCTTGATGGTAGAGAGCCTTGCAGGCATGCATGAGGTCCTGGGTTATCCCCCTAGCACCACATCAAAGACCTTGGGATTATATTTTACATACCCTCCTGTAGCACTTAGCACTCCAGAATAGGCATCTTTTTTATTTCAATAAAAGTGGCTCTGGATCGCTTCAAGTGGGTTTGGCTGTACGGATGTGTAAATTTATGGGACTGAATCACTCTTGCCAGCTGCTGCTTCTAGTTTTTGGCTCCTTAGCATACGCCTGGGTTCTTCTGGTGGGTCTGAGCGGTGCTTTGCAATGCTGAAAGTACATTCAGGTGCTTCTGTGAGGGTCTCTGTTGCCCCGTCCAGCGCTAAGCCACTAAGCCTGTAGCCCATCAAAGGCTGGCAGATAATTTAAGCAGATCCTTGGAAACAGGTAAATAGAGTAATGCAGGGAGGATGGGGAAGGAGGCATTGGGGCCACCCTTGAGTTTATCCCACCCTTGAGTTTATCCCACCCTTGAGTTTATCCCACTTAGCTCTTGGACACAGGTTGTGGCCACCGAGGCCTAAAATCTCCTAGCTATGTCTGTGATGGGAGTTCTGGTTAATGGAATAAAGGACAGAGTCGGTGGTCTTCCTTGACCACCGAGTTCTGGCCTCCAAGGCCTCACACCCTCCGACAGTATTTGAATCAAGAAAGCTGTGTTTGGTTTCGAGACAGCTTCTCGCTGTGTAGCCTTGCCTATCCTCCAAAGATGCAACCATCTTTCTGCCTCTGCCTCTTCCAGTGTGGGGGTTACAGTCATGCAGCACCACACCCAACTAAATCAAGACATCGTGTCCCCCAAAACTCTGAGCAGGACTCAGTAGTCATCACAGTAAAATCTAACTTCACTTGACATCCAGGTCACTGGAGACTGGCATCATCCACAAGGACTCAAGGGGCAAGTGGGGTGGGGGTAAGAGGTTAAGACGTAAGCTGTAGTCACGATTTGGGTCCACATGGGTACCTAACTCACCCTGCACTGATTGTTGAAGCAACATAGAAACCATGTTGGGAAGGCGGTGTTAAAGATAGATAGTCCCTGTGTGAGAAGTGCTTGTCCATGGGTAGCCTAAGCAACCCTTATTTATATTAACTCTCCAGGCCCCTTGAAGACTTATCGTTTGAGCCTGTGACTTGCTGGCCTTGGGAGTATATTTGAGACTTGGAACCACCCACCCTTACCTGACCATTTCATAACCTTTCTTTGTTACCAGGAACCTTCACTCCTCAGCTGTTGGTAAATCTCAATGTATAATTCTCAAGAAAACACTCTGTGTTGCAGCCTCGAGTAAACCACCCAGAAGTCCCTAATCTCACCTGCCCTGTGTGAAATATTTATAGTTGACTCAAAAGTGACTGTGTAAACTTTTAACAATGGCGAGCCATTCTTCCAAAACTAGCTGGTCCCTAGTGGATTACCCGCTTGGTAATTGGAAGTTTGGCCGTCATTAAAAATGACAGCTTCTTCAGATAGCTTGCTCAGAGCTTGTAAAATGCAGATAACCCAGCCTATATTTAACTTGTGTGCGGTGCAGCTTCCTTTCGGTGGTTAGGTAACCAACCGACTACGAAGGGCTGGTGTCTGTGAAAACAGCCTCTCGCTGCAGGGAGCCAAGGCCCTACTCACCAATGCCCTGCCTCCAGATGGGGCAACCAGACTAAAAAAAAAAAAAAAAAAAAAAAAACCTGAAGTTCCGATTGGACCCTTGTCTGCTCTCACCATTGACACTGCTGCTCATAGCGAGGTTTATTTATATCTTCAGTCAGCTGTGGTGCAGAGGTCATTTCTGTTGGCTTAAAATTTTAGAGGCTTATGGGCTTGCCTAGGGAAGCTGATCCCCCCTAAATGTAGGCTTGGAGTGCAGGGCTAGCCTTCTGCAGATACAATTGTTCTCCTGCTGCCCCTTCCCCCAACACTTCTACCTCTGGCCTCCTGCACTGCTTGTTTAAAATCTGAATAGTTTTATAAGGTACATCTCCATAAGTGAGCTCTCTTCAGATGGGCTCTCCAGGCAGCAAGCCTTCCATAAATGAACCACCAATTAAGAAAAAAAAAAAATGATTTGCCTAGCTTAGCCATGTTTCAAAACTCCCATCAGTTTAGAAGATGGCACCATCCTCCTTCATAGCCAAGATGTTAATATTCTTTTGTCTCATATCCGAGTTAACCTAGCAATTGGGGTGTTGGCTGGTGTCCCCATTCCTGTCTCACGCTCTTAAGAGGAGATTTGTTCTCATGGACTTTTCTTTCTGTGAGAAAATCCTTATTAAAGTTACTCTTAAAGGATCAGACCCACACCAAGCCTTCCTGGTTGAAAGCCCGGCTGTGGGAAAGCAGGTCCATTTGCAGTATAGGCACGCACAAGCTTTCCGGGAAGACGCCTGTCAGTCAAATGGGGCTCATGGCGTGAGGGCCTGAGCCGAGCGCTCTGGGCTCTATCTGAGGACGAATTGAAGGTGTTAGCAGGCTTAACTGGGCTGCATCACTCATGGCCTGTGTGCACAGCCGTATGCTGCACGTGCTCCTAATGGAACCTTTAGCTCCCAGAGCCAAGACTCATTTTGTGTGTTATTAAAGTGCGGGTGACTAGGAAATGCAGAGCCCTCTTAATTAGAGAGCAACATTCCTGCATAGTAGTAGTGTTTCTGTTCGTGGAGTAATTGTCACAGCAAATTACCAGTTAGGTTAAATATTGAGCTGGTAACTCTTGGAGCTTCAATTATTTGCTCCACCCTCCCCGACCCATCCCTCCTTGTCCTCGCCATCACCTGCTAGCCTGCACTTCTAACTTGATCTTCTGCCAAGTGGCAGCTTTTAAGTGAGGCTTAGAGAAGATACACTTTACAGCAGGAGCAATAAATCTGGCTTTGGGCGAGTTACAAGATGCCAGAAACATCTGAAGGAAGGGTGGGTGCAATTTTTGCTTGGTGCGTGGTGGGGGAGGGGGTGTTGCTGGGCCATCTGAGTCCAACTATAAAGCTATCAGGTCCCTCAGTATATCTAGCCTGGGTGTCTCCCATGTGAGACACTACAAGAAATGCAAAGGAAACAGAAAATGTGGTTCCTTCTCTCAGTTTTAATCCAAGAGGCGAAGGCTCACCAACAGAACACTTGATAAACATGTAGTTCCAAGAAGCGTAAGGATGTGGTGTGAGAGAGTCCAGTGGAGGAGTTTTTGCAAATTATCAGCTGTCGTTGTGAAGAGGCAAGGTGTGCATAGGCAGAAGAAAGAGAAGCCCATTTCACACCAGGCCAGCTTACTGAGCAGGAGATTGTGCGTCAGGTACAGGGGAGACCGGTGAAATTGAGTGGTGGATCTATGTAGAGAAATAATAAATGAGATTGCTGAGGGCCAGGAGAATGGCCTAGACCTTGATTTCTTTGGGGCTTAATACTTAAGCCCTGTGGAATTCGGTCTCTATGAGCATTCTTTGTCATTAATTGGCCTTTTGGCAGATCCTTGAGCTGGTGTTCTTGCAAGCCAGGTACACAGGCAGATTGCTCCAGTGCCGTTGCCCCTGCTTCAACGACTAAATGGCAGAGGCAATCCTGCAGGGGATGTTATTGGAGCGTTGTACACTCAGTTCCCCCCAAGCTCCATGCTGGGCTGCTCATTGCCTTTGGACAAAGATAGACCGGCTCCCTTTCTTGTTGATGGAATGAACATTCTCTTGCATTATGGCTCATGTGATAACTTGGGTGGCGGTGGTGTGGGATAATGAAGAGTCTCTTAATGGCTCTAGTTAAACCTGGTAATATCACTCTGTCAAACTTCAGCTGACTGTGGGAATCCAACCTACTTTTATATTCCTAAATGTCTAAAACCCGCCATGGGCATCTTCAAAGCGCTAATAAGGAGGCAGCCCTCATCCGTCTATTTCTGGGAGTGTACCTATAAACCAGTGCTCATTTCTTGATCCCAGAATTGCTCCTCTTCCGACTGCAGTTCCCCAACCCAAGGTCAGCTTCTGCCCACAGACTTGGGCTGCAGAAATGGTTTCAGCCACATGGCCCACCTCAGGCTTTCCAGCCACTGGCATGCTGCTTTAGCACCCCCAAAGGAAGAGAACTCATTTTATTCTGGAAAAGGGGAAAATGAATTTGCTTCAGGAACTGCCTAGGCCTAATTACTCTGCAAGCAGGGTTTGCTGTCGAAAGCGCATGTGCACACGTCTGCCGGTGTGTGCATGTGTGTGCCTGAGCGGCACAGACGGGCTCTCTCAGTGATGGCCGCTGTGTGCTCCTGTTGGTCTACCTCTCTCTCTGTAGGATGACTGGTGGACATGACCACCTTGCAAACCCAGAAAACTCACCACATTGGCTCCCAGATGAAGAAGTAGCCAAGCGGGGTAGGATGATCAAGGGTACTTGTTCATCCATATATTTGGACCCATCAGGAAATGGGGGCCACGAGTTGAGGAAGAGGAAATGGGAATGAGGGAGTAAGACTCGGGAGGGAAAGAGGTCATTCTAACCTAAATTAAATAATGCAGATGAGAATTATGAACATCGATAAGAGCAATGATTCGGCAGCCAGAACTACAAGACCATGACAAACGGCTCTCTGGAGAAACGGGGCCGCCTCCTCGCCTGGAAGTCAGGGAAGGGGTCTCTCCACCAACCCAGGGCTGGAGGCAGCGCCTGTGGCTGCCTGATTTAGCCTGGAAGTTAAAATCGCTGAAGCAGTTTATAGAAACACCAGAGTGAGCTGCAGCGCACAATCAGGAGGCAGGATCCGAGATGATGGCATAAATGTTTCAAATGTGCTCGGGGTAATTAGTTTTGAATTACCATGTGCATATTTTAAACATTTAAATGATCATCCCAGGTTTTCGAAAACAGTTTCACGAAGCTTGATGTCGCTCCCCCCTCCCAGCGCGGCCTCCCCAAGGGAGAGCATAGTGCGACTGTGCTGGGACTGAGCCAGGTGAAGCAGAGCTGTTCTGCGGCTCCAGCCGAGATTGGTGAGCGGCGGGAGCCGCACTAAACCCTCGGATAAAGGCGGATTAGGCCTCAGCCTTGGGTCTTGGTGCAGCTGGCTCGCCCTGGCCGGCGTTCCTTCCTCAAGCCAATGTCAGCTGTGCCAGTTTTCCAAAACGATTGGTTCAGCCTTTAAGTTTTTCATTGTGCATGAAAATGCAATTTCATTTTGAGCGCACAAACACACACACACACACACACACACACACACACCCCGTGTCTCTGCCCATGCCATTTTATGAAGCCTCAGACCGCTGGGAAATTTGAAAATTTGACCAACCAAGTAGGAAATGCGTTTTGGTGTTTTAAAACAATGATCTTGTCCTTTGGTCTCTGGGAGCCAAACTACCTTGGGGTCAGTCCTCCTGGCAGGCAAGCAACAATTTAAAATCCCTGATTCAAGAAAGCAGTGAGAAGGGCCATGCTACCATTCGCCAGGACCTTCCTTGCCTGCAGAAGTCCAGGAGTCTTTGAGGGCGATTCACTCCAGTATCTTACAGAGCCTCTTTCAACCTCAGGAAAGAAACTGTTTAAAGTTTGTAACTTTAGGTACCTGAATTTAGAACAGCCTCTAGGACAATGCTGCCCCACTGCTCTCTCTCTCTCTCTCTCTCTCTCTCTCTCTCTCTCTCTCTCTCTCTCTCTCTCTCTCTCTCTCTCTCTCTCTCTCTCTCTCTCTCTCTCTCTCTCTCTCTGTAATACGCGAGTTTTCCAGCAGGTGGAGCTGGGAGATAAAAACTATGAGCCTGTGCCGGGTTCCTTTGAGTAGGAGCTATCTCTGCTGAGATCCTGATTGAATGAAAATTGTTCATTATGCAAACTGTCTGGTTCAGTACACAGAGGCAGCCCCCAGGCGCAAACCCCAAGTAGTTGCTTTTTTTTCCTCCCCAGATTAAAACATATGAACTGCTTTGATGTAATCTTATAACAAAGCCTAATAGAAATTTTATTTCTTCTGAAGTTGCCTGTCATTTCTTATTGCCCCCCTTCGTCTGTCCTATTAATACCCTTACAGCCAAGGATATGCAGTCTCGACTGTATCTGCAGATGAGAACAGTGTGTTTTCCTCTACAATGGATTGAGGTATTTAAATATAGCTACACTGCTTTGGATATGTTTAATCTCCTGGTTTTTGCCCCCGCCCCCCCCGCCCCCCCACCCCTATTGCTATTTATCATTTTAATGGAATGCTACAGAGTGCCACATTATGCCATGTGTTTAAATTGATAAATTATATTAGAAAAATATCGGATGGGTGTTCTTAATGGTAAGTGGGTTTTTGTGGAAATATTTCCTCATTAGTAGATCAGCT
The DNA here is from genome assembly GCF_011762505.2 of Arvicanthis niloticus. Lineage (NCBI taxonomy): Eukaryota > Metazoa > Chordata > Mammalia > Rodentia > Muridae > Arvicanthis > Arvicanthis niloticus. The sequence goes on from NC_047663.1 coordinate 46,514,021, forward strand.
CCTTGCAGGGTAGAAATTCCAAGGACTTGGGAATAAGCTATATTTATGACCTATTTGGCTAATTAAAATTAAAGCATAATTTTAGCATGAAGTTCCTGCAAGACTTTGCAGAGAGGGTGGAGAAAGAAACTTGCCCAAATCCTGTTACTTTTAAATGTCAGTTGCCATAACAACTTCGCATGAGCCATGTTTTTTTTTTACTTGAACATTCCTTTTAGGATTCGGTTGCTATAATAATTTGCCTTGGCTCTTTTTAGGAGGCATATTTTCCTATTTTCCTTTTGTGATCATTTCAAAGCTTTCATTACTGTAACAAAAAAAAAAAAAAAAAAAAAAAAAGCCAAAACCCAATGACCATGTAAACCTCAACTCTCCATTTTTCCATGTGCAAGACCAGAGTGGTCCCCAAACTAGAAATGTGGTCTATGTGCAATTCCTTTCCAGGGCGGGCGCTCCAGACCAGGGGGAGGGAGAGCTCTGGGGAGCCATTGTTGCAGAAACCAGCTCCTTCTGGCTAGAAATGATTAAACCCACAGATTTGTTTTTCTTTTTGAGACAGCATCTCATTCTATAGCTCAGGGCTTGATACAAAATCCCCCTGCCTCTGCCATCTGAATGCCAAGATCATCACTGACATAAGCCACCACATCCCAACAGGATTTATAAAAATTGTTTCCTATGTATGAGTGGTTTGCCTGCATGTATGTTTGCAGCACATGTGTTCTTGGTTCCTGAAGAGGCCAGAGGAGGGTAACAGATGCCCCCTAGGACTTGAGTTATAGACAGCTATGAGCCACCATGTAAGTGCTAGGAGTGGAACCTGGGTCCTCTGGAAGAGCAGCCAGTGCTCCGGCCTCCTTGACAAGATTTTTTTTTTTTTTTTTTTTTTTTTTGTTTGTTTTTGTTTTAAAGCGTGACTATCAAGTTTTGCTGTGTGACCTATAGGATTTTGGGTTCTGATGGGTATTGAACTCAGGACTCTACACATTCTAGGCCAGCGCTTGCCTCTGAGTTGATACCAACCTGGTGCCCTGGGCATTTTGCATTAGGCAAGGACCAGACCAATCCTCTCAAGAAAGGATGAGTTCTTTCACCTCTGAAGGCCCATTGACATATTGTTTGGCAGAGACAGTAGTACATGATCACTGAATGGAACAATGCCCAAAGTACTTACTTAGAAGCAACATGGCAGCAGAGTAAAGTCCAGCACCCTTTCTTCTAAAGAGTGGTTGCTAACCTTAATTAGACACTATGACCTTGGAGAAGCACCTGTGACTGGGACCTGTTCTGGCCACAGGCATGCACTAGAGTCGACGAGCCCTGCCAGTCCTCCAGACTCTGCAAGGCAGCTGTCATTGCTGAGAGCATACCTGTGGTCTGAAGAAAAGGAAGGACATTTCATTTTCAGGTTTGTGGCTCCACCTATGAGGTGGAGCTTGGCTGCTCCTGCTGGTCTCCTGTGTCCCTGGCCAAATCTGTAATCAAGTCTCGGCAGCTTTAGTGACACACTGGCTATCCACGTTCATATCAGGGCTATCTATCTCCCTCTCCTGTCTTTCCCCCCTCCCTTCCCAACAATGGTGAATTTTGAGTATCCCTTCCTTGTATTTTTTTTTAAACATTTATCCACTTAACAACAACAACAAAAAAAAGCCGGGCGGTGGTGGCACACGCCTTTAATCCCAGCACTTGGGAGGCAGAGGCAGGTGGATTTCTGAGTTCGAGGCCAGCCTGGTCTACAGAGTGAGTTCCAGGACAGCCAGGGCTACACGGAGAAACCCTGTCTCGGAAAACCAAAAACAAAAAAAACCCAAAAAAAACAAAAAAAACAAAAAAACAAACAAAAAAAAAAAACAAAAACAAAAAAACAAAAACAAAAAAAAACAAAAACAAAAAAAAATTTATCCACTTATTGTGTGTGTACACATTCATGCATGGGCCATGGCATGTGTGTGGAGTTCAGAAGACAATGTTCAAGAGTTAGTTCTCTCCTTCTACCATATTGTTCCAGGGACCAAACTCAGGTCATCAGACTAGGCAGCAAGTGACTTAACACATTGAAGCATCTCCCTGTCCCCTCTTGTTTTGTTTTGTGCAAACAAAACTTCATGTTGCCCAAGCTAGCTTTGAACTCACTCTAAGTACAAAGATAACCTTGAAATTCTGATCTCCCGGTACCTTTATGTCCCAAGTGCAGAACTAGGTATACCTCCACACCATGCTTACACTGTGCTGAAGACAGGAATATAGTGCCACATGGGGCTTGTGCCCAGCTGAAGATCAAATCCAGAGCTTCATGCATGCTTGGTGGGCACGCCTCTAACCGAGCTACATCCCCAGCCTGAGTGGTGGTTTCTTTTCAAGCCTGAAACTGATTTGCTCAGAGGGAATTCTGTAGGGAGGGTAGTCGAGGAAAAGAGGCTATAGGGTGAGCTTCTTGCCTCAGTCCTTGGAACCCTCCTCATCTCCTGCCATCCTGTACTGTGAGGATGCATCTATTTTTTCTACTTCAAAGGAGGGAAGTGAAGAGAGGCCACAATGACTTGTAAAGAGAAAGCATAAAACCTTCTGTAATTGTACAGGGATGATAGTCACAGTAGTGCCCCCTTTCCTGCAGCTCTGCCCTCTGTGCTGTTACCCAAGGTCAACTGGAGTCTGAAAATATCAAATGACAAATTCCAGAAATCACATGCAAGTTCTCGTCTCACGCCACCCTGAGGGACACTTAAATGTAAGCACTGGAGTGCTGCAGTGGGTTAAGATGGGCCCTCAGTGACCACCAAGCATCTGGGCAGTGCTGCACGGACAGCCTGGGAAGGGATAGGGTGGAACACTATGGGATTGGATCATGTTGCTAGGAAAGACTTCCCAGGGGCAGTAGTTGCCTAATACCAGGTCACAGTCTCAACACCATCTGCTTCATCTCGTCATGGAGGCACTGGGTCATGCAAGAAGTCAGGCAACAGACAGGAAGGGTAGCTTTTAGAACAGTATGTTGTTATGGTTGTTTTATTATAGTCGATCTCTTTCTGTGCTCAATTTATGAATCTGACTTTTAAAATGATTTTTATTTTTATGTATATGGGTGTTTGTGCACCACATGCATGCCTGTTGACCAAAGAGACCAGTAGAGGTTGTCATATTCCCTGGAACTGGAGTTACAGACAGTTGTGGGCTGCCATGTGGGTGCTGGGAATCAAACCCAGGTCCTCCGGAAGAGTGGCCCTATTGACCACTGAGCCATCTCTCCAGCCCATGAGTGCTTGATTGAGTGACTGATTGATTGATTGACTTAGAAGTGGTGTCTCTCAGTGTAGGGCTGGCTGTCCTGGAACTTACACTGTAGACCAGGCTGAACTTGAAGTCATAGAGATCTGCTCATCTCTACCTCCCGGGGGCTGGGACTAAACATATGCACCAGCAGGCCCAGCTGAATCTGATTTCTATAATAGGTACGTATGTGACAAAACAGAGTATGTATAGACACAATATTGTCCACAGTTGCAGGCATCCATGCTCCATTTTTGTTTATTTTGCAGTCAAAGTCTTATGCAACCCAATATAACCTTGAATTATCTCCCAGTACTTTTTTCCAAGACAGGGTTTCTCTGTGTAGCCTTGGCTGTCTTGGAACTCAGTCTGTAGACCAGGCTGGCCTCTAATTCACAGATTCATCTGTTTCTGCCTCTCAAGTGCTGGGATTAAAGGTGTGCCCCACCACTACCCACCTGACCTTGAACTGATCTTTCTGCCTCTACCTCCCAAGTACATCAATCCTCAGCATCTACCACCATGCCTTGTCGGGTGCTGGATCTCAAGCCCAGGGCCTCATGCTTGCTAGCCAAGAGCTCTACCAACTGAGCCATCGCCACAGTTGCCGTGGGAGGCTGTCAAACAGACCCTGACATCCATAAAAAGGATGGACTACTATATCTTCTCCTGGGGCAAGCGGTCTTTGGAACTCAGAGCTCACAAGGGAAGGAATCAACTGGGCTGAAACACGAGTTGCTCTTTTCACACCCGGCAGTGTGCTTTGGAAGAGACTTTGATGAAGATTTTTATCTGTTTGGGGATGTTCAACATTTTGATTGTTCCACACACGTCCACTGAAATGTAATACTTGACATTTCTCAAGAACCAGTTGTGTAGGTTTTTTTTTTTTTTTTTTTTTTTTTACCAAGTGTAACTGAACTATATGTTCAGGGAAATGGAAATAAAACATTCTTAGTTTAGACATGAAGCTGGCTTCCACTCTATCCTCACCCTGCTTTGAGGACATCCATCTTCTCCTCACTTCCTCGGCCCGAGCATAGGAGGTGGGCCTCCCTCCTCCACCGTGCATGAGAGGGAGACAGACAAAAGTGGACTGAGAATTCTTTGGCCAAGTGAGCCTGCCTGTGTTCAAATTCCACACCTTTGGTTTGCCTGACTCTAGAATATACCTGAGGGCAAAACAGGGATGATATTCCTGCTTGTCTTGCAGTCCATTGCAAGGATTGAAAGTAACACACGGCACTGAGCTTAAAGCAGGGTACATTTCACAAAAAGCACGCCAGCCACGACTGTTAACTCTGCTCGGAAGGACAAGACTCCCCTCGGTGGATCTAGCCCAGCTGCAGTTCCAGGAACCACTGCAGGGCTATTTTCACAACCTCAACTGATTAGCATGAGGCAGCTTCTGGAGCCTGCTGGTGACTTTCATTTCAAGGGCCCCCAAAGGCAAATCTGGGACAGCAATGGCCTTGCTCTAGGACAGTGGGTGGACACTGCGGCAGCTAGGTTAGTTCTGACTCAGCCTAAGAGAGTGGTTTTCTAATGATCAGAAGCAAACAACATAATAGGTTCTCTCTCTCCTCTCTCTCTCTCTCTCTCTCTCTCTCTCTCTCTCTCTCTCTGTGTGTGTGTGTGTGTGTGTGTGTATGTGTGAAAGAGACAGAGACAGAGACACAGACACAGAGAGACTCTTACTGTATACAGCCCAGGCTGTTTTTTGCTTCCTCTTCAGTCTCCCAAGTGATCATGGGTATATGCCACCACAACTGTCTTAATAGGTTGTTTTAGATTATAATGGTTATCCATTTAGAAAAGACTAGAGGTCTCTGTGAGCTCGAGGCGAGCCTGGTCTACAGAGTGAGTTCCAGGACAGCCAGGGCTACACAGAGAAACCCTCTTTTTTGTTTTGTTTTGTTTTGTTTTTTTGAGACAGGGCTTCTCTGTGTAGCCCTGGCTGTCCTGGAACTCACTCTGTAGACCAGGCTGGCCTTGAACTCAGAAATCCACCTGCCTCTGCCTCCCAAGTGCTGGGATTAAAGGCGTGTGCCACCACTGCCCGGGGAGAAACCCTCTTAAAAAGAAAGAGAGAGAAAGAAAGAAAAGAAGCCAAACACCATGGATCACATGTAATCCCAGTATTTAGGAGGCCAAGGTGGGAGGATTCTAAGTTTGAGGCTAACATGTGCCATATAGGAAGACATTGTCTGAAAGAAGAAAAAAAGAAAGAAAGAAGGGTTGGGAATATACCATGTTGTTAGCATGTTTACCTAGAATGCATGGTCTGGAGATTGAATCCCAGTCTCAAACAAAGCTGGGGTATGGTGGCTCACACCCGCCCTTGGGACTCTGGAGGTGGAGGTAAGAAAGAGGATCAGAAGTTCAACGTCATCCTCAGTTACATAGTGAGTTGGGCTACATCTCAGAAGAAGAAAAACAATGAGTAAGATGGAGAGGAGAAAAAGGAACAAAGACAGTAAAACATTTACAGAGCCTCACTTGGTCCTTGTAACCACCAGTTTTAGGTGAGATACAATGTTCTCGTCTCAGTGGTTTTTCAGCACTTGCCTTTGGGTCCCTCCTCCCCGAGACAGCTTGTGGGCACAGTGCCCTGCTGAGACCTGCCTCTCTAAAAATCACCTCAGAGAAAAGGGTCTTGGGGCTGAGTAGCACACCGGAAGAGGAAAGTGGCTTTGGAAGATGTGGCTTTGCAGATCCAAAGTCATCGGGGGCCCCTAAGAACCACTGGGGGCTTCCCACTGGCAGGCAGGGAACTCAGTGGAAGTCTGAGCAGACACGGCAAGTCTGTCCTGAAGACACATCTCCAGATGGCTCTGTCACATAGTGAGTGGATGGTGGCTCCTCAAAAATATGTCTAGAACCTGTGAGGTGACCTCACATAAAAAAGAAGTCTTTTCAGATGTAATTATGTTAAATAGCTTGAAACAAAATCATCTTGATGTAGAGTGTCCTATGCATTCGATGACACATGTCCTTAGAGAACAGGGAATCGGACACAGATGATGAATTATTGACATAAGCTTCCACGGGTCACAGGTTGTCTGCAGCCCTAGAAGTTAAGATAAGAGACAGATTCTCCCTCAGAATTTTTTTTCTTTTAAGTAAGTGTGTGTGTGTGAGTCCGTCCAAAGAAGAAAGCTTTGGATCTCAGGAGTCATAGTCAGTTGTAAGCCACTCAACATGGCTGCTAGGAACAGAACTCGGGTCTTCTGGAAGATCAGCAAGCACACTTAACTGCTGGGCCACTTCTTTAGCCCTTTTCTTGGAGTTTTTAAATAGCGTGCTAACCTGTGGACCATGAATGTGTCCCACAATAGCTACGAATGCAGCCCAATACATCTGCAGACCACAGCATCATGTCACAATGTGAAAAGGTTGAACACCCGGGAACCAGCCCTGCCACAACCTTGAGCTAGATTTCTTGTCTCAGTAGCATGGATTTTTGTCCGTCGTTTTTCTCTACTCTGTTTGTGACCATTTAGCTGGGTGGCCTAGGAAACTCAGCCTGTCCCTCTACCATCTTGAATTCTCTCTGATTGGGCTGACCAGGGGGGATCTGTTGTATTTGCTGGCTCCCAGATAGAATCCTCATCTCTTTACCCAGTCCTTACCCTCCTTTACCCTCAGATGCCTCCTGCTCTTGGTTTGCTTCCAGTCAGGTACGACCACATTGTGTGCTTAGTGCCTGGGTTCCTATCACTCGGCAACATCTCAGCAGCAGCACCAGGGAACACAAGGCCATCAGCACAGGACCCAGGTCCTACGTGGAAAAGGCACATCACCAACAGGAAAGACATTTCTGAGAACCATCTTGAAAAGAGAGAGGCAGGAGGGAAGCAGGCGTGCAACCCACAGCTCTCTGCCATTTTCTGCCAGCAGTGAATTTAATCAGTTTGGACCCGGGCACAGCCATTGTCATCCACTTTCGTCCGCATCTCACTCTGAGCCACAACAGCCAAGTGCCCGTTGTTACGGGCAGCGAGTTGTCGTGCTGAAAAACACTTTGATGAGACTTGGCACCACATTCTGCTCTTGAAACAAAGTTTTCCCTTAGTTTGGGTGTTTTGATCTTGAAAGCACTGGGGAGATAAGCTGGCTGAGCCAGCAGTACCTTCAGAGGCAAACTTGAGCCAACACTGTTTTCCAGGAGCAGAAGATCAACCCGGGAGGGGTCTGGAGACTGGCCACGTGGGGGGAGTGGGTGACCCTACCTCACCCTCTGCTGCCTACAGACAGGAGAACAGCAGAGCACTGGTAGCCTGTCCTGCTGTTCAGCTGTTCAGACTGAAGCTGCTGCTCTGGTGAAGCCAGATTAGCATGGAAATAGAAACATCATTCTTTAGGGGCCCTCTGTTGACATCTCCCTCACGCATCAGGATTGGAGAATCAGTCCCTGGCTTGTGCTCTGAGGACGGATGATCCATTCATCCTGTCTCCTGGCAGGTGGCAACTCAAGGAGCTCTTGTCCCGGACCCTGTTGCCACAGTGTTATACACGTGGACCATCATGGATTCTCTCGGCCAGGTTTGGATGCAGATCCAAACCTAATAAGAACTTTTCTGGCCTTCCCTTTGATTCCTCTTTTTCTTATATTTCTTCCAACATTATTTTCTGGGTAAGGGCAACAAGCCTTGTAAGCGGCTGCAAGTGAAAGAGCTGTCAAGCACCAGGAAAGAAGTGGGGGGGGGGGGGGGCAGGGCCGGGGACCCAGTGCTGCCCAGCAGCAATTACCGGAAGGTGTGTCCCCACCCTCCCTCAGCTCAGCAGGTGAGCTCTACCTGTGCCAGCCTAATTGCCACCCGTCCACAGCCCTGCATGGCAACGGGGAACTCAAGCGCCAGGACACTCTTTAAATGACGCAACATTTAAATAACATCCATTTACCTTTCACGCACCTATGCTTCGCTCCTTAATTACCAGCAGCGTCTGATTTCCTAGGAAGCCTTTTTACCTACGGAATTCATTTCCTCAGCCTCCCCATGGAGAGGCAGCAGCCCCCTGTGTTTTTGGGCGACAGACCTTACAGGGCAGGAGGTCATGATCTGTAAGGCCAGAGAGAGGCTGAGAGAGGGCTGCTGTCTTCTCTGGAGCCCTCAGCAACGGAAAGGGAGGGGGCGCTGCGCAGGAAGCTGCGGCATGAAGTGTAAATATGATGATTGTTGTCTCTTTCACGGGAGGTAAATAAATCAGCTCCGTGTAGACTCGAGAGGTGGCGGCTGACGCTGTGTACTTACATGGCGTCCCGAGTCTGGCCTCTTCAGCGTGCTTCAAGCTTTGATTCATTATGCTTTCCCCAGCCCACCAGAGGAGGGAGATGGAGAGAATTATCATCCCGGCAAGAAACCCAGTGACTCGAGAGGTTAAGAGACAGTAAGTTGGAGGGGTAAGGCGAAGCCCTGGCAGTCTATCCCGTGCTCCTGCCACTACATCACGCTCCACTTAGAAACAAGTAATTGTCAGGTAACCTATTTTTCGGGGTCTAATTTCAGCATAGGAGGTCTTTGTCTCCTCTGTATCTGAAATCTGAGCTCATGGAGCAGAAAAAAAATGATTTTAATCACACTTGTTTGGGGGAGCTGGAGAGTCCAAGAGTGAGCAGAAGATTCTAACCTTCCCTGGCCCCCAGCCCCACATGATTGAGGGAAATATATTGTCTGTGTGAAATCCTGAGACCAAGAGCTTGCCATATCATAAAACATGGATCTGTCACCGCTCCATCTGGAAGGCTCTGTTGCCCAGTTGTCCCCTGGAAGGAAGGGCTCAACCCAGGAGATGCCCAGAGGCAGTTAGTTTCCTGTGCAGGTTCCTCAGTGGCTGAGGTTTGCAAATGGGTCAGAAACAAAGGCTTGCTCCCTCCCAGGTCTGATTCTCCTTAGTTGTGGACTGGAAAAGCTGGACCATGTTAGGGCTCAGAGGGTAGGCGATGACTCCCTGGAGGGTCCTCCCATGCACCCTCACATCTGGGGCTCTCCTAAACCTTACAGTTCTTGGGGCATCTAAGAATGGGAGCTGAAAGCCTGCAAGTTGTCACTTGAGCTCTGTCACGTGGGTTTCCAAGGAGCCACTGAACAGAGGAAACTGCTTTCAGTGTCCCTAAAGACCAATTTCCTTCAGACCAGCATGTGTGGAGAACCTCTACCAAGTCCCAGTGGCCTCTCTCAGATGGCAGGCATGACAGATGGATGCAAACACAGCACCTCTAGGCGCCTGGGGAAGGAGAGGTGCCTGAAATGTCTGGCTCCTCACAGAGGGAGGCATAGCTGGGCATGGCTGCCTGGCCATGGCCTCCTGCCCCTTGTTGGATGAGGAGAGAGAAGGAGGAGCTGTGTCCAGCTCTTCCCTGTTTACTTAGCCTGAAGCCATAGCACCAAGACTGGGTCTCAACTATACTGGGTAAGCCCTGGGGGCTCAAGAACGGTACACAGTGTAGTTACAGGGACTTTGTGGCCATTGTCTTGTTGCCTGCTCTTTCCTGCTCTCTCTCTCTCTCTCTCTCTCTCTCTCTCTCTCTCTCTCCTTCCCCTCCTCTTTTTTCTCACTCAGCCACTCTGCTGAATTCTGCATTGACATCAGCACTTCCAAAAACAACAACAGAGGAAAGTAGGTCAAGCCAGATCAGAGCTGGCCCTGAGTGGCGGCTGAGTCTGGGGTACAGCCTCTCTTGGTGAACACAGGAGCATCCCAGAACTCTGTGCCTGCTGTCTTGCATGGCACTTGGTCCCTCATCCCTGTACCTTTGGGGAATGAGCTAGCATGAGTGTGCAGCCTGTTTGTTGGCACATGGGCTCCTGGAGAAGCCAGGTTGGGGTTTCAGCACTGTGAGCAACACCCCTCCACACACACACAGTCCCTCTGGTCCTAATAAAGCTTTGAGAATCAAGAGGCCTGGGGTGCACACACCTCATCTTGAGAGTGGGAAGCCAGCCTCCACAAACCACATGCTCGTTGACACACATGTGTGCACAGGCCTATAACACCTCTTTCTCTAGGGCTTTATGCCGAATATTGCCTCTGCTCTCTGTGGCCGTGGAACTCCCGCTCTACTTGAAAGATTACCCAACACGCTAATTGGGACTCCTGCTATGATTAAAAAGAAATTTCCGATTAGAGCCACCACGCTGTAGAGCTTGGGAAGAAAACAGCTCTTTAGAAACACAGCGGGGGCACACTTCCGGGTTGTGTTGTGGTTTGGGGCTTTTTTTCCCCCCTTCTAACTTTGAGAACCTGCATCTTGCTGTTATTTTGCCTAGGTCAAGTTAAGTGCAGACAGTAACAGGTAAGGCCCAAAGCATCAAAGAGAGGGGCCATCTGCCAAGAGATAAAACGGTAGCCTTTCCCCTGGCTTTTTCTTGTGAGCGGTAACGGAGCTGTTTCTGCACAGCTAGGTCCCGCCCTGCCGGCACCTTTGGCCTCCTGATTGGCAGATGCCACGATCGGTCTCGGTCAGTCCTTGCCTGGAATAAAGGTTTTCTGAGCAGTGAAGGGTGAGCAACACATTTCAATCTGGCTTTCTGAAGCGATTAGCTCCTAGTGCTGGCGGTCCCCAGAGAGATTGGGGGAGGGGAGGGCAGGAGCTGTGGTCAGTCAAAGGCAGACACTTCTGAATGGTTCCACTCCTGGAGCCCAGCTCATCCCTGCTTTTAGATTTCATTAGCTTGAGGAGCCTCCCGCCCCCACTATCCTTCCACCTCCCCTGGGCATCCTACCTTTTAAGGCAACATCAGAATAAGTACCTCCATCTCTTTTCTACCGTAGCCAAAAGCCCTCTACACCCATCCTCTAGTTAAGATTTTAAAACTTTGACATTGAACCCAAACCCTTCTAAAAGGAAGCCATTTGACTTTATGTAAATAAAGTATCTCCTTAATATCGACTTCATTAAAAGACCCAAGAAAAGAGCAGCAGTGTTTGCTGATGGAAGAGTATAATTGTCTTTAAGGGTAATTGGCTAGTTATTGAGGATAATTTGTCTGCAGATGATGGGAAGACAGGTAATGGAGGAGGAGGACTCCAGGTGAACGGGCTGGCCATAGCAAGCCACCCAGATTTGGATGCAAAGGGGTTGGGTTGGCAAGAGAAAGGCAAAAACTTCATGGCCAGATTTCTCAACCACCACTATTCGTTGAGTCTGGAGATCCCACAGAAGGGTAAAATCCCAGAAATAATATGGAGGGGCTACCTTGTACGCGCGCACACACACACACACACACACACAGAGAGAGAGAGAGAGAGAGAGAGAGAGAGAGAGAGAGAGAGAGAGAGGTCAAGGCATGGCCATCACTATGTATCAGTGCTATTAGTTCATAGGAGAAGTTTCTTTTTATAACATCTCTGTTCCCCCCAACAACATATAAAGATGCACTTTCTGAATAAAGGATTATCTTTAGATTGAATAAATCTGGCTTAATAAAAAGCCCACTGCATTAGTGTTTCATTGCAAATCAGCAGAAATCATAATCACAGGCTCCCCCTGTCTCCCGGTAAGCGGTCGGCAAACACTGGCTGAAGCTTTGCTTCCCCAGTTGCACTGCAGGCATGGAAAGGAGCAAAGTGCCTGGGCTTGGATAGGCTGCTCTTGTCTGGTTCTGCTGCCACGCCCCTTCCCATCAGTTTCCACTGTGTATGGGGGGAGGGAATGGTGGGGGGGGGGAGACGGGGGGGGAGACGGTTTGATCTAAATCAAACTGGACCTGGGCATGCCGGTGCCTCCTTGTGTTCCTAGCATGAGGACATGGGGAAGGCTGAGGCAGGAAGGTTGTGAGTTTAACAGCAGTCAGAGCTATATTTAGTTTCAGTGTGTGTGTGTGTCTGTCAATGTGTCAGTGTGTATATGCGTGTGTGTGTGTACCTATGTATATGTATGTATGTGTGTGTTTATGAGTGTCTGTGTGTGTCTGTGTATGTCTGTGTGTGTGTATGTGTGTGTATATGTGTGTCTGTGTTTATGTGTGTGTATGTGTGTATGTATGTATATGTCTGTGTCTGTGTGTGTCTATATATATGTATGTGTATATGTCTCTGTGTGTATATATGTATGTGTGTACGTGTATGTATATGTATGTGTCTGTGTATATGTCCATATGTGTGTGTGTTTATGTGTGTGTCTATGTGTGTGCTTTTGTGTGTCTCTGTGTCTATGTATATGTATGTGTGTCTATGTTTCTCTATGTATATGTATGTGTGTATGTATGTGTGTGTGCATGCATGTGTGTGTATGTGTATGTACATGTATGTGTGTCTGTGTGTCTATGTGTGTATGTGTATGTATATGTGTGTCTGTGTGTCTATGTGTGTGTATGTGTGTGTGTTCATGTGTGTGTCTATGTGTGCATCTAATGTGTGTGTATGTGTATGTCTGTGTGTCTGTGTGTTTGTACTCACACACGTATGTGCAGAGGACATATGTTGATGTCAGTCATCTTCTTCAGTCACTTTCCGCCTTATTTTTTGAGACAGGACCTCGCACTGAGTCTGGAGCTCACCAGCTGGCTGAACTCTCTGGCCAGTGAGCTCCACTTAGCTTCCCACCTCCCAACACTGGGATTCCAAGTGGTCCACCATGTTTGCCTACCCCCACTCCCTCTTTTTCTCTCTCTCCCTCTCTTCTTTCTTTCTTAGATCAGGCTAGCCTCAAACTCAGAAATCCCCCTGCCTCTGCTTCCCAAGTGTTGAGACTAAAGGCATGTGCCACACCACACCACCACCGCCCACCACTGTCTAGCTTTGTTTTGTTGTTGTTGTTGTTGGTGTGTGTGTGTGTGTGTGTGTGTGTGTGTGTGTGTGTTTGGGTTTGGTTTGGTTTAGTTTCCATTTTTTGAGAGAGTCTCACTATGTAGCTCAGGCTGACCTTGAACTCACAGAGATCTCTCGTCTCTGCTTTCCAAGTGCTAAGATTAAAGGTATATACCACCATACCTGGTCTTTTCTTCTATCTATCTGCTATCCATCTCTATCTATCTATCTATCTATCTATCTATCTATCTATCTATCTATCATCTGTCTGTCTGTCTGTGTCTGTGTCTGTGTGTACATACCCCAGCGCCTATGTGGTGGTCAAAAAGCAGTCCTCAGAAGTTGGCTTTCTCCAATACTTGGATCAAACTTGAATCATTACATTAGGCTTGGTAGTAACTGTGTTTACCCACTGAACTATCTCTGACCTCATGGCCCAGCATCTTCCATGGGTGCTGGGGATACAAAGGTATGGTTTTATGTTTACAGGACAAGCACTTAACCAACTAAGTCATTTCTCCAGCCCCATCCTAACTCCTGTCAAGCCTTTTTTCCCCCAACCTAGGGCCAAATCTAGAGCAAAGTCCATGCCCAACAAGCAGACTGCCACACCTCTCCTCTTTCCTCTCTTTTCCCTTCCCTTCCTTCATTTATTCATTCCTTCTTTCCTTTCTTTTTGAGACAGGTCCTTACTAAGCATCCCAAGCTAGCCTTGAACTTGTGATGTAGCTCAGGCTGGCTTTGAACTCACAGCTATCTGCTTACTTCAGCTTCCCAAGCACTGGGATTATAGATCTATGCTGCCACATCTGGCTAATTTTTCAAATGAACAAAAACAATAAAAAGAAAATAAAAATTCCTAGAACAGCCACAGGATTCACAAAAGCTTTGGAAGAAGACTAAAAATGGATTTTTTAAAAATGTTCCAAGCACAAAGAAGAGAGAAGAGAAGAGGAAAAGTTAGCTTAGTAGGTAGAAGCCGGTAAAGCCTGACACCCTGAGTTCAGTTCCTGATCCCATGGTAGAAGGAGAAAAGCAATACCCAAACGTTATCCTCTGACCTCCACACACACTGTGACATGGGCATTGTGCACGAGTGCTTGCAGACGTGTGTGCGCACACACCCACACTCACACACAAGCAGGAGCCCTTGGAGGAGGAAGTCCTAACAACGTATCTCATTGAAGCAGTTCTGCCAGGCCCTGTGGTCAACCATTTTATTTTTCCTTTGTGGTTCTGGCGATGGATCCAGAACCTGGCACACCCAGACTCTCTTCATTAACGCTGAAGAAGTCTTTACCCTCCCTTATTTTTACATGGTGGCAGCCTCTTGGTGTCCTGGAGGAGGAAAAGTGTGACCATGCCTTCTCTCTCTTCCCAATTCTTGACATCTAAAAAAATGAATCCCAGATCTCATAGAAACCAGGACCTGGCCTTAGCTGCCCAGAGACAAGAGATACCTTGGCCTGTTGGGAACTTCCTGTCACTGTGCCTGTACTCTTGTTGGGAAAAGCAGCTCTTGCCAGCTTTCTGTCACCTGAGTTGGAGGTCCCAGTGATGTGTCTGAGGAAGTCTGAAGGTCAGAATAGAAAAAAAAATGTACAAGGAGTCCTTGAGCTGGGATCTTGGGACTGACCCCAAGGTACCCAGCACCCTTCTATTCTCAAAGTCATGAGTCTGAAAGGAAGCGCTGTGTTCCCAGTGTGCCTGTCTTACCCTGGGTCACTTAGATGGGATCACATAGTGGTAGCCTTGGTGTGGGGAAACTCTGTCCACTTGGAGAAAGAGGAGAACACGGGTCCGAGTGGACAGTAGGCCTGCATCTTTATATCTGCAAAGAGAGTGGGGGGAGCACAATCGAATCTTCCTGGGGGGGGGGGTTCCTGTTATCAGGTAGTATTTACGAGTGTGTGTGCATGCTCCTTTCAAACCTTGACACACCATCCAACTCCAAGCTGCCTTCTTACTTTTCCTTGCTAGTGGCCTCTCAGAGAGGAAATGGCTGAGGAAGACAGAGTTACAGAAAGACAGGGCCATGGCCTGGCTGCAGGCTTTCTCTGAGTCTGAAGAGGGTCAGCAACTCTGAGAAATGAAGCTATTTCTGAGTGAGAAGGGCCAAAGAGGAATAAGACAGAGGGAGAGCCCCTGAGGAGATGGAGGCTGGAAGGGGACCCCGTGCGAGGCTGGAGGGGAGGAAGAAGAGGGGAGAAGATGATCAGAGGGATTCAGTGAGACCCACCCCCCCAACATGGATTACACAAGAGGCAGTGTGTGGTGTCATCTGTCGGACAGAGTGGGGCTACATTCATCTGCAATATGGTGTAGAGGGGACAGAGAGTGATGGCAACAGGACAAGTTTGGGGTTGAGGGGCAGCCGTAGGGTTGGCATTCACAGCTGCTGTGCCCCAGCAGTATACAGCGAGGTAGAGTACACAGTAACTCCCAGAATTCCTTGGTTCCACTAAATCCCTGCTCTGTGGAGAGTAAAACCCGCACAGGGTGGATTTCAGTCTCTCTTGCAACCCCAACCCCATCTCTGCCCCAGCTCTGGTCACTGCCAGCCAGAGTGGGGGTGGGGCAGATCTTGTAAAAGAGGCTGACGAGGACATCGGAAAGTCTGTACCCTCCACTAGCAAAGTGCCAGACACTCAGTGACACTTTAAATGCCTCAGATAAAACAGTGAGAGACTCTCCTGGTGGCAGGCAAGATGAGGGGTCAGGGACCTCAGTGCCTCTGAGGCTCAGACACCAGGATAAAGAATAAAAACACCACAGAGACCCCTGTGACCCCCTCATGCAGAGGGAGAATGCCAATGTGGCCCAGCTAGCTGCTAGATCGCACGCCTCAAGGCCTGTGCTAGTTATGAGTCTACCACTGCTGCCTTGTCGGATAAACCACTTCCCGCCCAGGATTAGTGGACATGCCTCAGCTCAGGCCGAATCCCTGATCTGCCACCTTATCTCTCTCTCTCTCTCTCTCTCTCTCTCTCTCTCTCTCTCTCTCTCTCTCTCTCTCACACACACACACACACACACACACACACACACACACACACACACCAAATCCTGAGGATGGTCACCAGCGTGGGACAAAGCCTTATTCTCTGCTCTTCCCGAGTGACACCTATATGGCAGGTCCCTGTGTCCCTCTCCTGATGACGACCCTTGTAATCCAATAAAGGGGAACTTAGATTTCTGCCAGCTTCCTCTTTGCTGATAGAAATGTGCTCTGCATGTGGGGAACCTGCCTTGCTCACCCAGAGATCCCATGGGGCTGGTTGGGGCTTTGCACAGCACTGAGGCTCAGAGCTGTTGGCTGCCTGAATGTCCCACACGTTTTGGTTGCACAAGACAGAATGACCAGATGCGATGCCTGGTGTGTGTGTGTGTGTGTGTGTGTGTGTGCAAAATGCCTCTCTATGGAGCCCTTCTGTCGGTCTGCCTCTTACTAAGTGGGTACACAACTGCTCCACAGAGCCATTCTTTCTCTTTCCAAGGACCACTGTTTGGGTGTGTCCTTTACTCAGTGCCTCTCCTCTGTGGGTTTATCTTGCTAGCCCCCTGACACTGAGAAAGTCTTCTCTCTGTCCTTGGGTTGTCTGGCTAGAGCAGAGACATCATTGTCTTGCCCATGACTGCTCCCCAGAATCGTGGGCAGGAGGATGTGACACCCAGGCGCTGGGACACATCTTGTACATGTGTAGGTCTTGTGTACTGGCTTTGCTTTCTTCCTCTAAGCGGGTCTCCCAGGAAATGGCACTTACAGAGATTGAAGAGTTTAATACATGTCTCGCTGCCTCTCTTTTCGGAAGCCCCCCAGAGGGAGCAGCAGAAACCAAGGCTGGCAGGGGCTCTAAGCTGCCTGGGCAAAGGAGCAGGGGGTAGCATGGAGCCTTAGCCAATTTGGAAAGCACCGTGACCCAAGCACATTTTGCAGCAGTAATGTCAAATTCTGCCGTTCAGGCATGCCATTGATGTGCTCGCTGCCACACAGAAACCAGTGACACAAAGGCACAGCCTTCTCCACCCTCCTGGTGCTTGGAAACTAACGGCTCTAATGAGAAATGAGAGCTGAAAGGAGAGAGATGCGGGGCGGGCCACGGCGGTGCAGGCTGGCACTGCGTGTTGGAGGAGGCTGACCCACTTCTCATAGAGGTAAGGGGCCCACTGAAATGTCACTTAAATTAGCCACCACTCCCAACACTAGCTCTCCTTTGTCCCCAAACCTCATTCCAAGTGGTGAGAGCCCTGTCAGTGAGCCCCACGTTACTTTCTTTTTTCTTCATTTTCTTCTCCTCTGGGGCAGCCTCAAGCCCAGCACCCACTCGACTTTTTAGAGCCATAAACCACCCTGGTTCCAGAAGCCCTCTTACCTCTTACGTTGTTAGGGGAGGACAAGGAGGTAGAGATCGGGAAGCAGGGAGGGAGGGAGGGAAGGAAAAGGGAGGGGAGAGAGGGAGAGGGATTGAGAGAGCATTCATCACAAAGAGCCCTCTTTTCTGGCTTTTTGACTGCACTGTGAGTTATTTAGCCAACAATAGATGTTTATGTATTTTTTTTAGAACCCGTATTTATTAACGGCCTGAAAAGGGAGAGACTCGGAGGTTTATATAGGAAGTGCAGTGAGTTAAGGGGGGCAATTAAGAGAGCAGAAAGAGACACCAAGCACAGAATTGTAAAGGGTATTTTAACACCCAATCAAAGGTTCTCCAGGTATTTTCCAAGGAAGTAGAAGGTAAAAGAAAATTGTCCCATTAGAAGCTGATAGGTGGAGGTTGGTGACACTGGATGGAGTAATGGCCAACAGGCTGAACTCCTGCTTAAAAGAAGCTGAAGGGGGAGGGGAGGGAGACAGACCAGGAGTCCTTGAACCAAAGTGTGGTCATAACTGGGTCATGAGGCCCAGGGTTGTTAGGGACCCAGTAAGGTGTGCACTGGCCTTTCCTTGACCAAAGTATGCACCTATAGCTAGGTGTGGTGGCAAATTCTTGTTATTCTAGTACTTTGGAGGCTGAGACAGGAGGATTACCATGAGTGTATGCCCAGCCTGGGCTTCATAGCAACACCCTGTTTTAAAATAACAACAACAAAATAAGAAGCGGGGTGGGGGAAGGGGGCAATATTTGGAATGTAAATAAATAAAAGGACTTTAAAAAAAGGAAGGGGTGGGGGAGGGGAGAAGAAGAAAGGTAAGACGCTAAATAAAAGCCACAGAGATGAGCTGCACGTGTAAACACAGACCTGTCGTCCTGGCACTGGGAGCAGGGCTACAGTGAGACCATCATGAGTTCAAGGTCAACCTGGGCTACTCCGTGAGATCCTGTCTCAAAAAAATACATAAGCAAATAGAAAGAAACATAGCCAGGCATGATGATGGTATACACTTACAGTCCCAGCACTTGGGAGACTGAAGCACGGCAGAAGGACCAGGAATGACCAAGACCAGGCTAAGCTGTATGAAATCTTGATCCCATCCCCTAACACACACACACACACACACACACACACACACACACACACACACACACGGGGGGAGGGAGGGAGAGAGAGAGAGAGAGAGAGAGAGAGAGAGAGAGAGAGAGAGGACACAAAGAAAGGGGCCTTCAGATGGCTCAGTAATTAAAGGTGCTTGCTGTTCAGACCCCCATCCCCCATAACCTGAGCTCAATGCCTGGGACCCAAAGGTAGAAGGTGAGAACTGGCCTCCACACGAATGCTGTGCCATGTGCCTACACTATGTTGTGCACACACATACACAAATAAGAAAAAGAGGAGGAAGAAAAACATAAAATGTTTTTTTCACGAAAAGAAAGGCTGGCTTCTTTCATGTCAGTGTGAAGGGAGGGTCTGGTCCCTTTGTAGTCAGGTCCCTCCAGGTCCAGTGAGGCCTGAACTGAGGCAGGGGAGGCTTGCTGTCAATCCAGTGGGCAATAACTGAGAGTTCCCAACTCAGTGGCCAGCAAACTCAACTCTACAGCCTGTCCTGATCCACAGAGACACCTTCCTGGCTCCCTTGCTGGCTTCCTGGCTCCCAGGCTCCTGGGGCCCTCTGCCAGTGAGTGCTAGGTGATTTGCTAATGTTGGGCAACATTTGCCCATGTGGGGTTCTGGCTCTTTGGTAATGAACAAGCCTAGCAGGAGGGGTGGAACTCAGAGGAGGGAGTCCTGGGATTGCCCGTGGCTCCCCACAGCTGGGGTGTCTGGCCAGCTGAGGAAGGAGCCATGACACTCCAGTGGGAAAGCGTGGATTCTAACCGGGATGGGACGCAGTCTTAGCTTGGAAGCAGCAGGTGTCTGGGAATGGGACTGTGGCCCAGGCAGATTTCCAGTGAGCACTCCAGTTTTTTGGCACAAGGAAGGAGCTGACTGAGCCCAAGAGGCAAGTGGTGATAATGAAACCCGCAGTTGAGGAACAGCAGTAAGGGTGCCATGGGAGTCCATGTGCTCACAGAGAGGCTGGGGTGTGAAGACAATCCCATGCAGGGAAACCACACATTCCCTCTACTTCTGGGCAGAGGCACAGTCCCTGAATGGGGCTTCCTGGGCCTCCCCCTCGTCTAACCGGTCTCCCAGCACCCCAGCAAACAACATCCTATCCTTAATTTGAGGTTTATAGAGACCTCAAAGGCTGAGCTACTGTGTGCTGCTAGCCGGCAGCCTGACCCTCCCCCACATTCTTCTCTGGATGTCCCTCTTTCTTCTGAGACTGTTAAAGTAAGGGGTTGGGGGGAAGCCCTCTCCGACTTTCCCACCCCAGCTCAGCCCCTTGTTCTGTGGCTCAGTAACACAGTAACACAGGCTCAGTTCTATACTGGTTGAGAATGCCCATGGCTCTCAGCTCCTTAGAGAGTCTGTTTTCTCATTTTCCTGTCGCCAAAGCCTATACAATGGCTGGTCCATTTGTAAGCTTATCTGAGGATGCCAGGGGCCACCCCATGTCTCCACTAAGCTGGTGCTGTCCTCTGTCACTGTTGAACAGAAGACCGCCTGGCAGGAGGTGGAGATAAGGGAAGAGATGGTCTCCCCTGGGGTTCCCAAAAGTGCTGAACAAAAATGGCGGAATGGGCTGAGTCTATAACTCAGGTGCCAGAGTGCTTGCCTCGCATGTACAAGTGCCTGGGTCCGACCGATCCCCAGCACTACATACCCCAGGTGTGGTGGCACATGCTTGTATTCTCAACACTCAGGAGGTACAGTCAGGAAGGTCAGAAGTTTAAGGTCATCCTCAGCTACATAGCTAGTTTGAGACCAGCCTGGGCTACATGAGACTTTGTCTCCAACAAACAACAACAAAGCAGCAGAAGGCCAACTGGCAAGAATAATATTATGTAGAGTAAATCCATCTCAAAAAGTGTCACATATTTTCTTTGTTTTTACATTTTATATAGGCCTATAAAATCATGTATGTATGCATGTATGTTTGTATGATATGAAAGTAGGGGGCTGGAGAGACGGCTCAGCAGTTGAGAGCACCGGCTGCTCTTTCAGAGGACCTGGGTTCAATTTCTAGCACCCACATGGCAGCTCACAATTGTTTGTAATTCCAGTCTCAGAGGATCCGGTACTCTCATACAGACATCCATGGAGGCAAAACACCAGTGCACATGAAATAATTAAAAAAATAAAAATAAAAAAGTGAAAGTAAAACTGTCTAAGGAGACAAAAGGGGTTGATGAAAGGCAGGAGGGGTGTGAAAAGGGAGGACACAGGTGTGTGGTGTAAATGTGCTTAACATGCAGAATACACTCCTACAAAAGCTTCGGGGTTCATGTGCGCGTGTACATGTGTGGGTGCAGTATGTATGCTGTGCATATGTATGGGGGCAAAGGTTCCTTCTTCAATCCCTCTCCGACCTATTTTCATTTAAACTTACTATGGTTATTACTGTTAGTGTGTTGTGTAATGTGCGGGTATACTATGGTTATTACTGTTAGTGTGTTGTGTAATGTGTGGGTGTACTGTGGCCCTCATGGAGGTCAGAGGATGGCCGTGGACCTGACGCTCTCCTACCATGTTCACGTGCGTTCTGTGGATGGAACTCCAGTTGTCGGGTTTGCAATGCCGGTGTTACCTACTGAACCATCTTGCTGGCCTTCCACCTTATTTTTTGAGAGAAGGTGTCTCATTGAACCTGGAACTTCCTGAGTTGCCTGAATAGCAAGTCTCAAGCACTGTCCTGCCCCTGCCTCCCCAGTGCCGGGATTACAGGAGGGCACAGTGCTCAGTGGTTTTCCGTGAGTGCTGGGTATTGGCAGGCAGGGCCTCCTGCACTAGCACGTTACCAACTGCTATATCTCTTTAGGGCCCTAGAACTTTTTTTTTTTTTTTAAAAGTCCATGAAGCCAGAGTGAGTGCTTTGGGAAATAGAGGCAGGGGAATCAGGAGTTCAAGAGCAGCCTTGGCTACATAGTGAATTCAAGGTCCTGTCTCGTGGGTGGGAGGAGGAGGGAAAAAAAAAGTCCATGAACTTAAAAACATGTTGGAGAGACTGTTTTGTTTTTTAAAATCAAAGACAGGAGGGGATGACTCCAACCTTTAGGGGAGCAATACTCCACAGCACCCTACCCTGAATGGCTGCTGGTAGCAGTAGCTGGTCTTGCTGAAGAGAGGCTCCATTTAGCTTCTGAGAATCAACCGTTTTGATGTTTGGGACAATGGTGTCATTCTAACTGTGTAGCATATGAGCTGCTGAGTGACAGATGATGTCATCGGCGACCGCCTCCGATCCTTCGACCTCCTGGGGGAGAAAGCTCCAAAAATACACCCAATGTCCTGGGTCCCACTGCCCAGCCTGGGAAAACCTCGGTCACGGGGATTATGCTGGTGCACAGTGGCGGAGCCATTAGGAGCCATTACCATCCTTCCTCTGACCATCACTTCTTCCATATAGGACTTGCTAAGCCTTTTTTTTAAAATTTAATAAAGAGCTCAGACTTCTGATTTTCCCACTGAGGGCCTTGCTGCCTGGGGTTGGAAATGAAATCAACAACATAACAACTTGCTTGAATTTTAAGGGACACAGGCATCGGCCTGGGTAAGAGCAAGCAGACCGTCAGGCTCAGAGGCAGGATGGCAGTGATGTGTTTGGGGGCACAAGGCCCCCTCTCATTAAAGTGCTGAATCTTGTACTAAAAACGGCTCTCTGCTCTCCATCTGCAGAGATGCCAGAGAGGCAGACAGAGCTTCCAGGCCCTTGCCCTCTGCCATTCCGGCCAGTTCCTGGACTCGTGGGAGATGCTTGAGGCCCAAGAACTGGCTGTTGTTGCCTTCCTGCTGACGCCAGAATCAGCAACTACTCAGCAGCTGTGGCTCTTGGGAACCAGCATGGAAGGAGCTTGTTCCTCCCCCTTCTGTAGGGGAAAGACATGGAGATGGTACTGAGCTGGGTAGCCAGAATGTGGGAAGGGAATTGAATTGTGTTCTATGTGGGTGAGAAAAGTGTCGTGTGTGTGTGTGTGTGTGTGTGTGTGTGTGTGTGTGTGTGTGTGTGTCAGAGACAGAGAAGGAGAGAGCACATTCCTGTGTGTTCCTGTGAGTCAGTGTACCATTTCTCCCTTTGGCTCCTCCTGCCAACAAGCATGCTGTGTTCCCAGAGTCAAGCTTGGCCAGGCTTGCCCACCCCACCAAAGCCCAGGATCTGCCACCCCATCAGGAATGCGGGGTTATGAAATAAAAAAACAGGGTTCTTGTCCAAGAGAATTTTTATTATTATTTTTCTCTCTTAATTGGATTCAGCATTTCTTACTCTTCATCGTATCCTCTCTGGCGGGGGTTCAGGTCTGTCTGTGCAAAGCACAGGGAACTGTGCTGCCAGAGACCCTTGGGCCAACAGCCCCTATTCCCTGACTGGGCTTGCCTGCATGCTGCCTTCTGGGCTGACCCCTGAGTGTGGCCCTCTGACCTCTGCTCATCCTGGGGTCAGATCATCCAGGATGATCAGAAGGAACAGGACCACTGAGATGCAGGGTGCCTGAGATGGCTACTGAAACACCCTCATCTGCTAAGGCCACTAGATTTTTTTTTCCCACTGCCAGACTACTCAGGGCCCTCAGCAGGTCACTGGCCAAAGAGCCTAAACATTTAAACTGCAGCTAAGCCTCTCCTGAGGCCAGAGCTCAGAGTCTCCCTGGCTTGCACAGACAATGACTGGCAAAATGCTAGGACACTGTCCACCCAACCCATTGGACTAACACTGTAGATGCTGCCTTGTCTGCTGGCTTGAAAACCCCAGAAACGTCTTCCCCGGCTCCACCTAGCTTACCTCCAGCACCCTGACAACCATTTCTCTTGCTAATGTCTGCAGCTTCTACAGTAGGGGTGGTGGGGTACTCTGGGGTGCCAGACAGGCATGTGTTGCATATAAAAACGAGGTGATGTTCTAAGTATCTAAGAATGTTGGTCCCCTGAAGTGATTCTCACTGCTTTTCCTCCTTCCCGACTCTTCCCACTGACACCTTTGCCCCAGCAAGCCCAGGAACTGTTGTTGCCAGCTAGGGTTCTGAACAAAAATGCCGCAGCTTTCGTCTTGCTAGAAATTACCGATACAGTCCTTAGTTGAGCAAATATAGGTTCCTGTATAGTTTATAAACATGATAAGACATACAGTTTGGTAAGGAGTGGGCTGGGGGACCTGTGCATTTATATATTTATATATATTGTGTGGATGTGTGGGCAGAGTGAGAATATGTATATATATATATATAGAAGTGGACATAGGTATAAAACTGCACCTTCTGTGTGACTCTCATTGCGAGTAAAGTTCTAAATGTCATCCTCTGGCGATCTCTCCTTTGGTGATTGGTTCTTGGACCCCAGCAGGTCTGCCAGGACTGCCTGAGACATGAGGAATGGGCGGCATCACCCCCATGGGTAGGGACTGAGGGTGGCATAGAGTAGGACAGGGCAGATTAATTAAGTGATCTCAGGCAAGAGCCAAGCGTGCTCTGAGATTGCTGGTTGCGCCAGCGACTCTGGGTGAGCCTTGTTCTGAGTCCTGCTCCTTCCAAAACCAGCAGGGTCCTTCAGCCCTTCTTTCCGAATGACCAGGATTCCGCAGAGCCCAGCTTCTTCAAGGGGCACATGTCCCAACACTAGTGACTCACTTTGAGTGCCTTTGACCACTCTGCTGGAGTGGATACGGTCCGGAGGTGCTCGGTCAGGACAGCCAGGCGAGATGTACTACCCTTCCTGTCTACGGCTGTACACTTTGGGCTTATAATCCACCAGGAAGGGTCCAGACTGTGGCTGAAGGCTTTAACAGCCTTTTCCTGAAACCCAGCAGATCTTCCACTTAGAAAAAAAGAAAGAAAAGAAGAAAAGATTTTGTTCCTTGCTGGACATGTGGCAGTGCTGGGTGATGGTACCCTGGGTCCTCAGCGGAGAGTGACCGCCAGCCCCAGTATCCAGGCCAGGAGTGAGGCCCCGAGGGCCATGCCTGAGGAGGCCTGCTGCACCCCACTGGGGGCGCGGATGGGGGTCCTGCGGGCACACTTGCCCTTCCTCTTGGGTCGAGCAGTGGGCATGATGTCAAAGCTGAACTTGTGCTGATAGTCAGGGGCATAGTCCTGCAGTTCAGGAAGCTCTTTCCCAGGGCTCACCTTAGAGATCTGGTTTCGGTTCCTGTGGCTGGTGCAGTTCTTGCCTGGCTTCTTGTAACCTGACCTGGAACCAGGCAGATGGCCATGTGGATGGCCTTTGTCCCTGGAGGCACCATGGGATGGATGGTGCTCCTTTCTGGCAGCCCTGTCAGAGGTGGTAAGCGTGTGAGACTTGATCTGGTGAGGAGATGCTGGTCCCGTGCAGTTCCGGAAGTCCTCAACCCTAAGCAGCTTCAGGTCCTGGCCTTGCCGCAGCTCGGGGGTCGCGCAGGGGACAACGGAGCTAGAGCCACGGAACCTTCGTAGCCATTCCCACAGGGAACGTGCCCGGCAGCCACAGTCCCAAGCATTCCCATTGAGTCGAAGGAACTCTAAGGCCACCAGGGGGGCCAGACAGTCACCCTGCAGCTCGGTGAGGCTGTTGTTGAAGAGAAAGAGGGTAGTTAGCCTGTGGAGGTCATGGAAAGCCTTGTGGTGGACCCACTGTAGCTGGTTCTCATGCAGCAGCAACCGGTCCAGGTTCACCAGGCCCCGGAAAATGCCCTGGCCCAGGCTCCATAGCTTGTTGCCATGGAGGAACAAGTGACTGAGGTTGACCAGGTCCACAAAGATGTCATCTTGGAGGTACTCGATATGGTTGTCCTGCAAGTAGAGGTACTGCAGGCTGTGCAGGCCGCCAAAGATGCCCGCGGGCAGAGCGCTCAGTCCACACTTATAGAGGTAGAGGGCGTGAAGCTTCACCAGGCCTTGGAAGGTCTCAGGTGCCAGCGTTCGCAGCTGCCGGTTGTCTCCAAGGTCTAGCTCCTCCAGATGCACAAAGCCCTCGAAGGTGTTGGGAGCAATGAACGTGATGTTGTTGGAGTAGATCCAGAGGGTGACCATGGCGGGGCTGAAGTGGCCCTGCTGGAGGAAGGTGATGCGATTGTTCTGTAGGAAGATGCGTTCACTGTCCTCTGGGATGCCCTCTGGGATGGCCGCAAAGTTGTGTGCCTGGCAGCTGACAGTCATGGGCGCGGGGTAGCACACACAGTCTCGAGGACAACCACCACCCAGAGGTAGCTCTCCAGCCAGCAGCAACAGCAGCAATTCCACACAGCACCCTGGTGGGGACAGAGAGAACAGCTGTGAGGGGCGGCCCAGAGGAGGCGGAGAAACATGGGGAGCAGAGGGTGGAATGGGGGACTGGCTCACAGAGGTTCTGTCCTCTGGACTGTTCACAGGGGTTCCTTAGGCTAGGAGGTTGGACAGGATCTTTTGGGGCCAAGGCCCACATTATCTCCACACCTCTTTAGCTCTGTCCTTAACGTCTCTAATCCCATCCAAATACCTCTTCAGACTGTCAGCCCCACCGCAGGGTGGAACACACCCGTGAACAAAAGTGTGTTTGGTTCCGGCTCTGTCACTCGCTCACTGATAGCTGCCTTTGCAAGTAATGACTCTAACAAAGCAAATAGCCCATCTGGAGTCCTGAATCACTTTATTTAAATGATTCCTCAAAATAAAGAAAGCATGGCGTCCATGATACCAAAGCATGCCTCAGTAAACCCCTCATTCACGCTGTGGCCGCAAAACTTCAAACCTTCCTCTATGGCTCCTCACTTGTTAAATACAGTTTCACAGGGCTGAGCTGGTGTACAGAGAAGGCGCGTTTCTGTGAGGGGCTGTGAGTGACACCAAGGCTGACCCATGAGGCTTCCCTGGGGTTCATGGTACTGCCAGATCCAGGCTACTCCCCTCTGATTCACCTTCTGGCCCTCTGCCTTTCTCTACCAAGCTTGAGATTGCCAGGCTGTGGCTGTAAAATCAGGCCTTGCCTCTTGACTGTCCAGAGTGTTTCCTCTGTAACGTCCCTCTAATTGGGCATTAATTAGGCCTTCGTTAATGGATCCTTAAAATAATTATTTTCGGATGTGTCCAGCCTGTGGTCGGGTAATAGGCCTATCTCATTATTGAAGCAGCCTCATTATGGACGATTGTCATTACCTGCCTTTTTCCAGGGTCACAGCTGCCCCAAGTGGCCCAGCAGGCGTGTCAAGAAGATGGGGACAGGCTCCAGGCCTACAGGCGCCCACCCTGAAGAGCTAGGCAGCCATGACCTATGCCGCCTCAGTTGGCCTCTTGCCCCTTCTTTTCCAGCTTGTTCAGCTGGGACTCTTGGGAGAGCCAGTGCCCATGGGGCATATGAGCTGAACCTTCTTGCTGCTAGCCATGCTGAGAGCATGTGGAATGAAAGAAGCCACCTTCCTAACCAGGCTTCCCACTCGGGGCCCCAGGCCCAGGGACTGCCTTGGCTTCTGGCAGAGTAGGTCTCCACCTTGACTACCACCCCGACCCCCCCTCCATTCCCGACAGAAACAGTGTCGTAAGTTGACAGCTCCCAGCTGTTGGGAGTTATGGGCTCCCAGAGAGTGGCAGCTGCTTCTCGTCCCCTGTAATCACCCGGCTTCAACTGAATGTTTCCAGCACATAAAAATCATCGCATATAATTTAGTTTTTGCATAATTGGGTTCAGTTGTGATTTCAGAGCAATTATGACCTCAGTGGCAGTGGCAGCACAGCACAGGACCCTTCCTGGGCTTGGCCACTCTCTGCAGGCCCTCTGCAGTGCTTTCTGCTAACCAGCCCCTAGACAGCATGCAGGTTATAAGCACCTCAGCCTCAATTTCCCGTTCCAAAATGTGTCTAGATGTTACTCTGTTGATCCTCTTCCTTAGCGTCCTGGGTGTGGCCTCCATCCTCCCAACCTCTGTTCAAGGGCTCCTGTGCTGCAGAGGGAGGTGAGGGTGAGGGAGGTTCCAAATCCCAGTCGGCTGGAGGGCAGCCTGCCCTATGCCATCAGCATCCACACTGACCCCTCAGTCCAGACCCGCCCCAACCTCCTTGCTTGGCTTCTGCCCTCTCTTCCAGGAAGGCCATTCTTGCTAGAACCTTCCCCAAGGAGAGGCCCTATCCCTGTACCCTGGTAAACCCCAGGCTCTAGGTTCAAGGACATTCACAATGCTTGTCCCACATTTTATCTGCTGGATGAGACACGCAGAGCCTTCACCGGGGGTCCTGTGAAAATGAAGCATTTCTTCCCCAGCCCGCTGCTGCAGGCAGGTAGGGGCTGCAGTGAGCTTATCACTAATACCATTGGACATTTGTACAGCTCATTGGAGTTTACAGAGGGCTTTGCCTGCACCCTCAAACTCCCCTGTGTTCTCCCACCTGCTGTGCTGCTCTGTCTCTGTGCACCCCAGAAGAATCTGGGAGTCTCTTGGGGAGATTACCTCTTATGTAGGGGCACCCACAGGATACAGTACACAGGGAAAACCAGGCTAGGGCTCTATCTAGGCAAAAACAAAACAAAACAAAACAAAATCAAACTGCACTAAACCTCAGGTGTGGACTTAGTAACCAGTTTATGAACACACACACACACAGTGGCAGGTGGAGGAGGCAGACGACAAAGCAGCATGAAGGTAGGACTGGGGTTTTCCCTCTAAGAGGGCAACAGAGGCACAAAGGGACTCTAGCCAGACCTGATGCAGAATCAGGCTCAGTTCCCCTGTTACCTCAAGGAAGAATAGGCTATCATCACTAGGAGGCCTAAGGCAATGAGACCACAAGGACCTTGTAGGACAGTCACTTCCTGCAGTGAAGGGCTCTTCTGGAAGCATACTAATAGGATGCAGGCTCAGGACAGCTGGTCCCTGTGCTTTAGTGTTTTTCCACACGCCAGGGACCTGAGCCTTCCAGAACCTCCATCTCTTCTAATGGGAGGGGGTGTTGAGGGGCACAGCCACTCTGTATCCATGCCTTTGAAAGCCAGTGCTATTACTCCAGGACCCTGAGCTAGCTGACCTAGTCAGCCCTGGCTACTTCTAGACTCCTTGCCTGAGCCAGCAGGTGACAATCCTAGGATTGTCACCCAGCAGGTTTCTTCACAGGGAGGCAAGCACTGCATCACCATGGCGCCTTCTATGCCCCCTCTATGAGGCCCTTGGGAGCCCCGCCCCACTGATTGCCTGATTAATGTACCAACAATGAGGATGGAGCCTTTGCTGTGTATTTTAAAATTGCAAATTAGCAGCAATCCAAGTCTCTGTGGAGGGGCCCTGCACCTCTCCTGCCAGATTCATCAGGCCCCTCCTGGGCAGGGCTGCCTTCTACTTGAGGGGCAGTAGGGAGAAGACCCAGCTCTGATTTTCTTCCCTTCCAGGGGATGCCCTTCACTGTGTTCTGCTTCGTTATTCCCAAACCTCCGGTTTCCCACGCATAGGAGCTCCCCACGTGGCTCTACAGCCTCTGTCATTACTTCTTCCATTCATACTTGGCCCCTAGCCTAGGAGAGTCATGAAAGCCAGTGTGGGGAGGGCCCGACGATGAGTGTCATGGCCCATTTGCCTATGGGGGTGGCAATACCCTGGTAGGTACCAGGAGAGTATTGGGGGGAATTAAGGGAGGGGCCTAAGGAAAGCCTCTGCTATCCCTGGGTCACCCGTCATCATTGCTCGGCTGCTGATCCCCTCTGAAACACCAGCCCTTCCTCAACCTCCCAGAGTATTTGACCTTTGAACCAAGACTGAGAAGGGTCCTGTTCTGTTCAGCTACTTTAGCTGTGAGGGGAATCTGCTCAGACCTCTCAGCACAGGGCTCGACAGAGGGCATGCAAGCAAGGGAGCTGGCAGTAGCCTCAGGTCAGCTGGCAAACCCCAAACTCCTCCTGCCAAGCTGAGCATGAACAGCCACCTCGCCATGGTCCCATGGGACCAGACCTGGTGGGATGGTGGCAAGGCTAGGGCACCAGAATAGCATATGCAAAGGCACTGAGGTAGGAATGCGCCTGTGCTTCCCACTCCCTCTAATGGTGTACAACCTCCAAGGAAGACTGTAACCTCAGCTCAGTAGGGCTTGGGTGGCCAGAGAGCTTGGCACCGGAACCAGCATCAACAGGGCCTGTCTGCTAAACCCAGACCACACAAGCCAGTGCAGTAGGGGCCCTGAAGCACCCTGGCCACCAGAGGTAGGAAGAGAACTAACGAGGAAGACCTGACACTGGGCATATGTCTTTAACTGAAAGCAGCATTTGCACAGGAGAAAATGAGGTGCCCAGAGCATCAGTGGCTGGTCACAGCTGGAGAACATGGCAGTGGGACAGGTCCCACCCAGCTACCCTGCCTTCAGGCTCGAGCCTCAGCTTCCTGATGCCCAAAGTGAGCAGAGCAGCCTCAAACAGGGCTGGTCAGCTTTCTCAGGCTCCAAAGTATCAGGACAGCCACTGCAGCTTAGCACCCAAGGGGCTGCCCCTCTACCTCTAAGTAGGGGCATTCCCATGGCTAGTTTGCTCATGGCCCCTGGGCAGGTCAGTGGGTCTCTCTGAAGCTTCACAGGCTGCTCTGCCATGTAGCCAATATCTCTGGCCTTCAGCCCTCCACCCCCTCCCCCCAGCCTGGCCAGCTGCTCTTCTCTAAGCAATCGATGCTACCCGAATGCTCTCTTGCTGCGGGGATGACGGCCTCAGGCCAGGCCGGCTGCACTCCTGGGGCTGCTGGCACCTCAGGCCACTTGGCACTTGTGCCACTTGTGTTCTAAGCATAGGCTCCTTCCTGGCTCAGTCCTGAAGACAAGAAAGATGGCCAGGGAACAGCTGGGCTCCCTCTCAGCCTCCACTGCTGTCCAGAATGGCCAGCAGCCTCCTATCCACAGCTGTGAGAAGAGCAGGGTTGTGGAGCCAGAGGCCCAAGTTGAGTCCTGGCTGCTCCTTTTAAGGCTTGCAGGAGCCTCGTTTTCCTCACCTGCAAAATGGGGCAGTCACTGAAAGCTCAGCCAGTCCTCCAGCCCACAGATACTGGTACCCACCCGCCCTTCCCACATCTCCATCTGTCTAACTGAAACCATCCAAACCTAGTTCCCCTCTTTCTCTGCAGCCTCCTCCGTTCACAGCTTCTCCATCTTGGGTAGAGATGATCCCTTCCCCTCAGCTGCCCAGGAGGAACACCTCAGAACCACAGTGGCTCCTTTCCTTGGCTCATTCTCCTCTCTCTGAAAATTCTGCTGGCTAGATTTTAGGATTTATCCAGTGTCTATCCACTTATCATACCTGCCACGGCTACCATTCACTGAGGGTGTTGCAGTAGCCTCCTGGATGGCCCCCTGCCCTGCCCCCCTCACCCCTACATCTCCTTCATAAGGAACTGGGGTAGTTTAGGAAAAGTCTGAGTCAGAAAGTGCTGCTCCTCTGTCTAAATCCTCCATGGCTCCCAGCTAACCCAGAGCTGTCCCCAGGTCTTTGTCACGGCACAGAGGCCCTGCCTCTCCCTGGCTACACAGACCTTGCCTCCCGTATGCCAGCACTCAGCCTCCGCCTTTGTCCATGCTGTCCTGTCTACCTGGAACGGTTCCCAGTGTGTCTGCTTTTTTCCCAGGGAAGCCACTTGTGAGCAGTGATTTTCAAGGTGCTTCTTCCCCGGTACATTTTACTCTACAGCATGCAACCTCTTGGACAGCATGACACAAGTCACTTGTTTACTTTGTGTCCGCTGCTGCTTTGTCCTGATGAGTATGCTCCCGGCACACAGTAGGTACTCACTAATAGATCTGGGGGAGGGAATTACCTTCCCAAGTCTCTGGAGAATTGAGTGATGACACTCAGAAAGCCCCAGGCTCAGGCCTGGGTCCTGGATTATCATAGGTGCTCAATAAATATTGGTTGTAATTAGTCCTAGGGAGGCTCAAAGCCTTCAGGATGAGAGCAGACACCTGAACTTAGCTCTCATCAAGGCTCCTCAGGTCTATCAAGGAAGTGGCCTTTGGTGGATGAGCACTCTGAGAAGGACCGGATACCAGTCCTTTCCTGGCCCTCAGACTGGGACTGGAGAGTCTCCCAAGGTATGAGACTTTCAGCGCTAAACGGATAATGCTGAACAAGTTAGTTGTCACTCTATAAGGGGCCAGGACCAAAACCTTTCAAACAGAAATGTCTGGGTTTAAGAAAAGAGGAAGCCAGATATGGTGGTGCACACCTTTAATCCAAGTGCTCGGGAGGCAGAGACAGGTGGATCTCTTGAGGCCAGCCTATTCTACAGAGTGAGTTCCAGGACAGCCAAGGCTACACAGAGAAACCTGCTTGACTTGCCACTCAAATTAAACCACACACATCTATGTCAGTATAATATCTCACTGTGGCTCTGTGCCTACAATCCAGGAGTGAGGGCTGGACTCAGTCAAAGCATTAGTGTGTGCTAGTGGATATTTGAGCAGTGTATTTATGTGCAAGTCTGTGTAGATGTGTACCTGAGGTGTTTATGTGTGCACAGGTGTTGGCCTGTGTGCTTACAGATGGAGACATAGTTGTGTTCGTATGCAAGGCATTTGTATAAATCTGAGTCAATGCACATAAATTCACATCTACCTCTGGAGACTGGGAGTGACAGCCTGGGCCCTTTTATCCTGCAGCACCCCAGGCACAGCAACCCAGGCACAGCACCCCAGGCACAGCATCCCAGGCACAGCACCCCAGACACAGCATCCCAGGCACAGTACCCCAGACAGCACCCCAGGCACAGCATCCCAGACACAGCATCCTAGACACAGCATCCCAGGCACAGCACCCTAGGCACAGCATCCTAGACACAGCATCCCAGGCACAGCATCCCAGGCACAGCATCCCAGACACAGCACCCCAGATACAGCATCCCAGACACAGCACCTCAGACACAGCATCCCAGACACAGCACCCCAGACACAGCACCCCAGGCACAGCACCCCAGACACAGCACCCTAGGCACAGCATCCCAGACACAGCATCCCAGATACAGTATCCCAGACACAGCATCCCAGACACAGCATCCCAGACACAGCATCCCAGGCACAGCATCCCAGGCACAGCATCCTAGACACAGCACCCCAGGCACAGCACCCCAGACACAGCATCCCAGGCACAGCACCCCAGACACAGCACCCCAGGCACAGCATCCCAGGCACAGCATCCCAGGCACAGCATCCCAGACACAGCATCCCAGGCACAGCATCCCAGACACAGCATCCCAGACACAGCATCCCAGGCACAGCATCCCAGACACAGCATCCCAGACACAGCATCCCAGACACAGCACCCCAGACACAGCACCCCAGGCACAGCACCCCAGGCATAGCATCCCAGGCACAGCATCCCAGACACAGCATCCCAGACACAGCACCCCAGACACAGCACCCCAGGCACAGCATCCCAGGCACAGCATCCCAGGCACAGCATCCCAGACACAGCACCCCAGATACAGCATCCCAGATACAGCACCCCAGACACAGCATCCCAGATACAGCACCCCAGACACAGCATCCCAGACACAGCACCCCAGGCACAGCATCCCAGATACAGCACCCCAGGCACAGCACCCCAGACACAGCATCCCAGATACAGCACCCCAGGCACAGCACCCCAGACACAGCATCCCAGATACAGCATCCCAGACACAGCATCCCAGACACAGCATCCCAGGCACAGCATCCTAGACACAGCACCCCAGGCACAGCACCCCAGACACAGCACCCCAGACACAGCATCCCAGATACAGCATCCCAGGCACAGCACCCCAGGCACAGCATCCCAGGCACAGCATCCCAGGCACAGCATCCCAGAGGGAGGCAGCACATACTAAGGATGGGGGATGTCTCTGAGGTGTCTTATCTTGATCCTCACCCTTTTTGCCTTCAGCACCAGCTCTCCTCACACTCTGAATCAAACACCCTGTGCAGTTTCTCCCAGCACCAGGATCCCTCTCAGCTGAGGAATGGGTAGCTACTGTTAGAGTAATGTCTTGGCTCTTGTCTGCCTGGTGTTGGTCCCCTGAAGCAGGTCTGGTTGGCAGCACCATGCTAATTAGACTGACAATTTCTCCTGAGAGCAATTTGGGTCTCTCACACCTTGCCCATTAGGCCTAACCTTGCCTCTTGGGGTGGGGCTGTAGGGGCCAGGGATGGAGGATACCCTGTACAGCGCTGTATTTAAGGCACTACCCCAATCTATGACCCACAGCCAGTGGGAGTCATTTCACCTAGGCAACTCCAGATGGGCACAAAATCTCTTCAATAAGGGTAGGTATGGGCATAGGTGTGGAAAGCCTAGTGAGCCTGGCTAGGCACCTCAGATCTGAGCAGCCTGCATGGGGATTGTGTCACTGTTGTTCACAAAGGATATTGTTCCCAAACTGCCAAGAGGTCCAGAATCCAGAGCTCTTAACAGAACAGATGCTGAGAGGCACTTAACCCAGGGCTAAGACCCTTGGAAGGTGTCTTGGCTTCTACTCTGTCCTCTGTCCTAGTCCGTCATCCCCATCTGTGCCTAACAGCTCTCTGTGGAAAATACGAGGCTCGTGAACTCTCTCTACCTCTCCCAGCATCCCATACCCACACTCCCAGCTCATAACGTGTGCCCTTATGTCACTCAAATCTTCTGCTAGGTTTGAGGGCCCCAGGTTGAAGCTGTGGGTTTCCCTGCATCTGGCCCTCCCTGCCTTTCACCACACCACCACCACCATCACCACCATCACCACCACCACCATCATCACCACCACCACCCCTTCACCACCACCACCAATCCTCTTCTTCTTCCTCTTTCTCCTCCTCTTCTTCCTCCTCCTCCTCCCCCTCTTTTTAACAGGACCTCATGTAGCCAGGGAAGGCCCTAAGCTTTGGGACTCCTGATCCTTCTGCCACCACATTCTGTATGTAACACAGGCATGTGCCACCATGCTGCAGACGGGGCTGCAGGTTTCTGAGCATCCATTGTTCCCAGGAGCTTTCCCAGACTTGCCTCTTGCCCAGGAACTTTGTGAAGCCAACCGCCACACCCCACAGACAAGAGCAAATTGTGAGTGCACCTGGAACCCGATAGGTAAGCGACAATATCCTGGGTGTGTGTGGCAGGGTAGGAGACCTTTGAAGGGATGACAACAATCTATGGAGACGTCTGTTTGGGGGTTCCAGGGACATGCAGGAGAGGGTGCTGGGAGGGGGATGCTGCCAACCTCTGAGCAGCCAGTGATATGGAGAAGAAGCAGCTCTCTGCCAGCAGCCCATGTTTCCAGCTCCACAGAATCACCCATCCCTGGCTGTCAGTGAATGGGACTCAGGACTGATACCCAGGCTACGAGTACAGCCTATACCTGCTGACCACCCGATTCTGCACCTGTCCCTCCACTCCCCTCAATTTTAGGGAGAGGGTGTGCTCATGGTTGTCTCAGTAACATTAGGAGACACATGGCTCTCTCATGGCTCTTGTATGGTGGGGAGAGGGAATAGAACACAAAGAACCAGGCATGCACAAAAGACCAAGTGTAAGTGCTGGAAGCACAAAGGTTTAGATGAAAGAACGGGATGGGGGTGGCGCACGCCTTTAATCCCAGCATTTGGGAGGCAGAGGCAGGCAGATCTCTGTGGATTCCAGGCCAGCCCGGTCTACAAGATGAGTTCCAGGACAGCTAGGGCTGTTACACAGAGACACATTGTCTCGGAAAAACAAAAATAAACAAGTAAATAAATAAATAAATAAATAGGTGCTACTTTCCGTCCCCAACTTTATGTGGGAAAAGACACGGGGACAGATCAATCTTTTTTTTTTTTTTTCTTATGTTTGTTGCAAGAGACAGGTATTCCTGCTCACATCTTGTTGGTCAACATCACGTATGTGGCCCCGCATGGCATCATGGGACAGGGGTGACTCTCTCTTATGGGGAGGGAGGGAGAAAGGAGTGTCTGTGGGCACCAAGAGCACACTCACACAGGAAGCTCTGACATTAAGTGGCTGGACAAACAGGAAGGACCTTGTGGGGGTGGGAGGTCAAGGGCAGCTATTTTCTTCTGTTTTTAGCTTTTTAAAATTATAGTTTTTATCTTGAATCGCTACACAGTAATTGTACATATTTATGGGGTACAGCCTGACATTTCCAAACATGTATACAATGTGCGGTGATCAGATCAGGGCAATTAGCATATCCGTCGCCTCGAATGTTTATCATTTCTTTGTGTTGGGAAAAATCCTCTCTACTAGCTATTTTGAAATTTTACAATTAATTGACAACCACAGCTATCCTACTGGGCAATGGAACATTATAAGTTACCCTTACCCAGCTGAGCCGGGGCACCATTAACCACGCTCTCTATCTCCCACACCCTCCCAGTGTTTGTTTTTTGAGATGGAAGAAATAGAGCCTGTTCGCATGCCAACAAGCATGATTCAAGAGGAGAGAAACTGTCAGAGAGAAACTGAGACAGCCCAAAAGGGCAGAGAATAGGGGGAGATCTGAGGAACACCTGCTCCAAGTAATGGGGGACCATGACATGTACAGGGACAACAATACAGTTAGCACTAGTTCTACTTTCCCCATGAAGAAGGGGGGGCCCCTCCACTGAGGTTGGAGGCAGAGATGAGGGTGGGAGTCGAGGCATAAGAAAGACGCAGACAGCTGGCGGTGTGGGCGAGCCAGCTCCCGAGGGCCCCCTGAAGGAGAGTGGAACCTGTCAGGTGTTCCAGGCAGCCTGGTCTTGGGACTTTCTCCAGTGATGTCAGCTACTAGGTGTGGCAGGAGGCAGGGAAGAGACACCCAAGGGTAGGGTTTCCAGTGAGTGTGCATCATCGAAGGCCCAGGAGTTTAAAAGTATTTGCAAACATGTCTTCTTAAGCCCATCGACCATTCTGGTCCAAATGCTTCCTGCCTCTTGTTGGACTCTTGGGGCTCTGTCTCCTGTTCTAGGACAAATGATAACTGGGTTCTTCAGGTCCCAGTCCTCAAGCCTGTATCCTTTGATTCCCACATGGAGTCTCTTCACAGCCTTTGGAGCCCAGATGAGCACCTTGGGCACTCGGTTTCCAGCTCCTCCCTGTTCCTGCCGGCGAGAGCTGCACATCTCCAGGGCCCCATAACTGCCCATCTTAAGATCCCAGACCTGGGAGACCTGACTCAGATTACATTTAGCCTGGGCTTCCCGGGTGGTCTCCAAGCCCTCTTTTTATCGATTCAATTTTCCTTCAAAGTCATCTGTCACTATTTACTTTCATTTTAAAATAATACTTGCCAGTTGTGGGGTAATGTAGAAAGTATGGAAAGGGGAAAAAAATCACTACAACGCCATTACCCTTGACAACCGCTGACAGGCCCTCGCTGAACCTTCAATAGTTCCTTCGTTTATACAGAGCTGTATAAAATTTAAATAAAATTTTTATTTAAAGAAATAAAGTTGAGATCGTGTTATATATGCAGCCCTCTGCTTCCACCCAGCCGAGCAGCTCTGTACAGAGGATCCTGAGGGAGCCCTGTGGGCGCAGTGGTCCCTGCCACAGGGCAGTGGGGAAATCAGTTCTCATCAATCAGCCAGGGCCAGTTACCCAAGTATGAATAGAAGGAAGGACGAAGGAGTAACAAGCAGGATTCCCGGAGACTGCAGATGATCCCACTTTACGCATACATTATAATTTATTTATCTCCAGAAACCATTTAGGTCTCTCTCTCTCTCTCTCTCTCTCTCTCTCTCTCTCTCTCTCTCTCTCTCTCTCTCTTATTGTTCTAAATCATGGCTGAGCTGAGCATGTGGTAGAAGACCTCTAATCCTAGCAGCTGGTAGACAGAGGCAGGAGGATCTTTAATTTGAGGATAGTCAGGGCTACATAGTAAAAATTCAAGCATGGGCTACATACCTTGTCTCAAAACAAAACCCAAAAAACCATGGGAGGGGCTGGAGGTAAGGCTCAGCTGTTAAGAGTGCTCACTGCTCTTTTAGAAGTCCTAGGTTTCCTGGGCAGTGGTGGCGCACGCCTTTAATCCCAGCACTTGGGAGGCAGAGGCAGGGAAATTTCTGAGTTTGAGGCCAGCCTGATCTACAGAGTGAGTTCCAGGACAGCCAGGGCTACACAGAGAAACCCTGTCTCGAAAAACCAAAAAAAAAAAAAAAAAAAAAAAAAAGAAGAAGAAGAAGAAGTCCTAGCTAGGTTCAATTCCCAGCACCCACAAGGTGGCTCACAAACAACTCTCTGTAACTCCAGTTCCAGAGAGTCTGATGTCCTCTTCTGGACTCTAAGGGCACCATGCATCTACATGGAGCACAGACATACATACAGGTAAAAACCCAGAACTTTTAAATTAACTGGGCTATGGTGGTTCATGCTTTAATCCCAGAGGGAGAGGCACACCGTTCTCTGAGTTGAAGTCCAGCCTGGTTTACAGAGTGAGTTCCAGGACAGTTTGGAAAAACAAAAAGCCAACAAACTTATGACAGAATGGTGACTTAGGCCTGTAGTTCTCCAGTACTTAGGCCCAGGAGG
This sequence comes from Arvicanthis niloticus, assembly GCF_011762505.2. Taxonomy (NCBI): domain Eukaryota; kingdom Metazoa; phylum Chordata; class Mammalia; order Rodentia; family Muridae; genus Arvicanthis; species Arvicanthis niloticus. The sequence continues at coordinate 46,551,938 of NC_047663.1, forward strand.
GCATGGGCTACATGAGATCCTGTTTCAAATTAAAACAAGACAAAAAAATCATGGCAGAAATTGGTGATATTTGTTGCCTTCTGGGAGGCCAGGCTGATGAGAAGCTTTGGAACTGGGGTGAAGGAAACACCCCTCTCTATATGTCAGGGACTTTTGATTTATTACTGTGTCAATGTATCTATTAATTCTTTAAGGTCAGTTAAATTAAATTAAATAACACTGAAAACATCTTTGTCTAAATTCCCGATCTTTCTTTAGACCAATTTCATTGAGTTCAAGTTGCCTGGAGCATTGACGAGTTACCTTCCAGAAAGTTTAGCACAGACCCCACCCGACCCCCACAGCTACAGGGGCTTTTAGAGAGGCAGCTCTTTTCTTTACTGTCTTCCCATCCAAACTGGGAGCTACTTAAATTGTGGATGGAAGCGTATGTTAAACTACCCCTGTGTGCGTCCGAGGGATACTCATTTATTTCTTGACTGGCTCCCCCAAATCATTACAAATTCACCATTTACCAGTGAGAACAATGAAGCTCAACACACTGCAGCCATTTGCCCAGGATGGTAACCATTGTGATTCCAGCAACACGGAGCTGGCATTCAAGAGGAGAGGATCCCGCTCTCTTTGGGAGGACCGCTCACTCACAGACTCTCTCCCAGCATCACCCTCTCCAGACTGCCCTTGCTCCCCTGTGGACTGTCTCCCTCCTCCCCAGCCTCCGTTATTTACTTCCACTCCTTAGGCTTCAGGCTCAGGAGGCTTGAGAAAGGACAGGGCAGATGGGGAAGGAAGTGGAAATTCTGTGTAAACCCTCATCTGTATCACAAAACTTGTCTTAAGTGCCAGCCCTGGGGATCTGCTGGAGTTGGCATGACAGAGGTGGGGCTGAAGGTCAGATTAAATTGGACTAGTAACCCCCAGAGGGATACTTGAAAGAGACTGCTAAAGAAAGAGCTTCCGGCAGGGACTCGGTGGTTGAGGCAGGCAGTGGCTGCATGCAAAGCTGACCTGACCAGGTCAAGCCTGCTTAGCGGGGCCTGGTGGTGACAGGTCTGGAGGTTCACAGGAAACCTGAAATCTTGCCTTTTTCTCCCAGTAATGAGTTGGTATAAAAATGGATCCTGAATAAAATTGTCTGCAGTTTTCAAATTTCAAAATGCATTAGTCAAAATATATCAAATTTCCATGTACTAGCTTACCACCTGCTCTAAGTGAGATCCCTTTTCAGCTGGAATATATTGAAATATGAATCACCCCTCCCACCCAGAGGTGATCAGAAGGAGGGTAGGGTGCTGGGCTCCTCTGGACCTCCCCCTCCCCCCATGCTACCCTTCCATCAGTGATAACATTGACTTCCTGGGTGGCCCAGAACCTTGGCCACTTCCCTTAATCTCAGATTTCTAATCTAAACCCTTACGCTCTGGTCAGCCTTTGACACAAACGCAGCCTTCTCCTCCTCTAGCCTTTAATGACAGCTAGTACGAGCACGCAGGTTCACCGGGAAGACAGGCCTGCCATCCTAAAGCTATACCCAATGGCAACGTTGACCTCATTTTCTCCCTGGTCTTCGTTTGTATGAGACAGGATCTCCCATAGTCCAGGTTGCCCTTAATGTCAAGAGGCCCCTGTCCCTTCTGGAAACACTTCCTTCTAAGTTCAGAAGCAGGACTTTGCCGTTTCCGTCTGTCTTGCTGGCTGTAACTCCTCGCTTTGCTCTTGCCGAGTCTCATTTCCATGGATCCCCGTTCTCTAGGACTGAGCCCCAGCCCCCCTCCGCTGTAATCACACAGATGTTGCCACGGAGTATCTAATAAGCAGGTCAGGCTCACAGCATCCACGGAGTGTCCCTAACAGGCTTTCCCATCCCTGCGGCTGAGGGAGCTATTCTTTTGGTTGCTGGGGTTGACAGTGCAGAGGCTGTTTCCCTGTCTCCCCTTCCTTTCCCCTCTACCCTTTTGACTCCCTGTATCCTGATTTTCCCATCACACATTACTGTCTCCTCCACACCCACTTTGTCCTCGCCGCTGTCCTCTTTCCCCCTAGACCTTACGATGGCTTCCTTACTTACTGTTTTACTGTTTTTTTGTTTTTTTTTTGTTTTTTTTTTTTTTAATTTTTATCCCATCATCACTACCCTCCACACCACAGACAGAAATATTTTCAAGAATAGTAAGTACAGGACCGGAGTTGCGGCTCAGTGGTACAGCACTGGCCTTGCCTGTGCCAGCACACAAACATCACAAACACCACAAAGCAAAGCAAAGCAAAGCAAAGCAAAGCAAAGCAAAGCAAAGCAAAGCAAAGCAAAGCAAAGCAAAGCAAAGCAAAACAAAACAAACAGTATAACCATACTAATCTTCTGTTTGGAATTTTCTAGTCGTTTCTCCTTGCACCATAATAAAATACAGCTTCTTATCAGTCCACCACGCCCTCACGATTGCTCTGATCTCTCTAGCACCATCCTGTACTAGCCACACTAGCTCTGTTGCCTTGGAGGCTTAGCTCTGCTTTATGGTCAACTCCACACACACTTCCTACATGTGAACACCACAGACTTCACCATTTGAAAGCACACAGTTCAGTGGCATGTACTGCATTCACGGCAATGTGCCAGCTTCTACCATTATCTAGTTCCGGAATATTCCCCTCACCCCAAAGGGAGACCACATGTCCATTAGCAGTCACCCCCATACTCCCTCCCCCAGCCCCTGGGCAGCCACAAATCTCCTTTAAGTCTCTGTGGACTCGCCTGTTCTGAACAGTTCATAGAATCCGAATCACATAACGTTTGCTTCGGAGTTTTAACACCGGCTGTTTCTACAAGGCCGCTTGTCTCTGGCAGGGCTTTTGTAGGGCCATCTCTGTTTTGGCTGTCAGGTCTCAGATCAGACATCACCTCCCTGTTTTAGAACACCCTCCTCCTGCCCCCAGCCACTGTTGATTTCGTAAGAACCCTGCTCCATTTATTCCCCTCTATGCACTCTGCACTTCTTCAGTACTGGTTTAATTATTTGCTTGTGTGTTCCCTGTCCCCAGGACAGTGCTGGGCCCTCAACAATTATTGGTGGTCTGAATGAGCCAACACACTAGCTATTGCTCTACACAGAGCCATCTAGCTTGCTCCAGGAACCCAGGTGAGGAGCATGGAGGAGTGAAGAGAAAAACCTCAGAGTGAAGGGCAGCCTTGGCCGGGCAAGCTCAGAGGACTGGGGATGGCTTTTGAAATAGACAAAAGTACTTGGGCAAGTCCAGAGGCTGGAATAACATGCCAGTTAGGAGCCTTCTACAGTTTTTAACCTGTCCCATTGTTTCATGAGCCTGCACAGAGGAGACATCACAGGCCTCAGAGTTAGGGTCCATACAACATTAAAAAGTATAGCAGAGAGGATGGAATCTCTTTTGTTTGTCTGTTTCTTCACCACAGCATCCTCCCTACCCCCAGGTCCTAGCACGTTCACTGTTTCACGGACAGAGAGGACTGACTAGGTCTCAGCTGCTTTTACGTCATTCTACAAACAGCTTTTAGAGACATGGGGAGATGGGCGGGGGAGGATGCATTACAGGCAACTGCTGCTTACTCCAGAGTCAGGGAGGGAGTTTGCCCTTCATGTTGCTCTCTTTAGGAGATATGCAGGGCCAGGATAGGCCTGGGACCAGCCCACCACCAGCCCATCAGCTCTCCTTATCTTTCTTAGCTGAGCCCCCAGCTCCTCTGGGCACAAAGATGTCTGTGAAGCCACCGTTCTTCATTTTCCTGATTGAATCAAGCCCAGATGGTCCAGGCCCTGTGGCTCTGGGAGTCCAGCTGAGCTCCCAGGAGAAGAGGCCCTTCCCCAAAGCCAAAAGGCTCAGAAGGACAAATTCAATTGTGTACAAGGCAGGAGCCATTAACCTGTCTGTGGACTGTGGCACCCCCACCGCACCCCCTGCTCCTTTCGGCCAGCAGGGCCTATGCAGTCCTTCCTTCCACTTCAACAGAATCCTAGCCCACTGCCTCCTCAGCTGTGCCTCTCCTCTCTCTCCCCTCTGCTCAGGATTCTCATCACTCAGGACCCGAGGACCAGGATGGAGTTTGAGCTAACAAGGACAACAAGCCCATGGCAAAGTGGCTGGTGCATCTCATGGGCAAGGTGCTTTAGATGCAAGGGACCATCTGAGTACAGAACTCTGGGATCTCAAGTACCCAGCACACAATCTAAAGCTGTGGTCTCCGGGATCATTGAAATACAGCTACTTCACTGGACAGTGGTGCACACAATCTTTAATCCCGTCACTCACTTGGGAGGCAGAGGCAGGCAGGTCTCTGAGGTTGAGGTCAGCCTGGTCTACACTGCAAGTTCCAGGACAGTCATGGCTACACAGAGAAACTCTGTCTCAAAAAAACAAAACAAAACAAAACCAGCCTGGTCTACAGAGTGAGCTCCAGAACAGCCAGGGGCTACACAGAGAAACCCTGTCTCGAAAAACCAAAAAACCAAAAACAAAAACACAACAACAACAAAGGAAAGAAAGAAATATGGCATTTCACAGATTTCACATTAAAAAAAAAAACCCTGTAGAATGTCTCATGAATAGTTTTTATACTGATTTATGGAGAGATTTTTTTTAACTTTTAGATTTATTTAATGTGTATGGCTGGAGTTATGGATAGTTATGAGCTACCATATGAATGCTGGAAACTGAGCCTGGATCCCCGGCAAGAACAACAAATACGCTTAACAGCTGAGCGGTCTTTCCAGCCTCAAGGAAGGTGAAACATTTTAATACATTGAATTAACTAAAAACATTTTAAAGCCAGGCAGTGCTGGTCCACGCCTTTAATCCTAATACTCGAGGCAGAGGACAGACAGGGCAGGCATCTAAAGATTTACTTATTTATTTTATGTATATGAGTACACTGTGCTCATATATACAAACACTGTCATTCTCTTCAAACAAACCAGAAGAGGATATCTGGTCCTATTTTAGATATATTATCTATAATGGGATTCAATTATAGACGGTTGTGAGCTACCATGTGGTTGCTGGGAATTGAACTCAGGACCTCTGGAAAAGCAGTCAGTGCTCTTAACCACTGAGCCATCTTTCCAACTCTGTTCTTATCCTTTGCCTACTAGAAAGCTTAAAGTCCATCAGCTTGCCTTCTATTGGACAGAGTTGGTGCAAAGCAAAGTCACTGGTTTGGACTGAGGCTTTCTGCCTTTCGAAGTGAGAAAGAGTAGGAATAGGTCTGGCAAGGAGACCTCTTAGGAGTGCTACTTGGAAGAAGGCAGCCCTAGGGGCCCCCTCAAAAATCTCCATACACGTACTAGAAAGCCAGTAGCGTCCTGTCCCAGTAGAGGGACCTGCCCAGTAAGTGCCCAAGACAGGAAGGGGTGTAGTCTGGAGAGGAAGAGCCTTATAGTTCCCTCCTTTCTCAAGCATAGGCATTGACCCTGGCCACTGTAGAGTCTGATGTGTTTACTTCAGTGGCTTACACTGTTGTGGGAAGCAGCAAGAAAAGATCCTGTTCAGATGTTTAAGAATCCAGGATGCTTGCCGAGCAGCGGTGGCGCATATCTTGAATGTCAGCACTCAGAGGCAGAGGCAGGCGGATCTCTGTGAGGTTAGCCTGGTCTACAGAGTGATTTCCGGGAAAGCCAGGAGTACACAGAGAAACCCTATCTCTAAACAAAACAAAATAGGAAAAAGGAAGCCAGGATGCAGCTCTTGGCTGGAGAGCAAATGGATCCCCTGAGATAGCGGGAATAGTGCCCAGGAGTGCCCCAGAGCTGAGCAAAGGAAAAAGCAGGGAAAGGCGACAGGGTGAGGACACAGTTCAGTGGTAGATGGCTTGTCCACATGTGAAAAGCCCTGGGTTCCATCCCTGGTGGAGGAGAAGAGAGACTGCAAAGACAGTACCTAAGGTGGAGCAGACCTGATGAGGTCAAAGGAGTGTCCGCCTAAGTATGAGGACAGGCTGGGGGAGGGAAACAGTTTGTGCTGCAGTGGCGGCCTTTGGGTAGGGCTACTTGGGATAAAAGGGTAATCTCCAGGGAAAGGAGGAGGTGTCCTCAGAGTGCTGGGCAGGCCAGGTTGGAGCTTTTCATACCTCCGTGGGAGGGTAGGAAGGTAGAGAACCTTAACGAAGTCTGGGTGGCCCTCAAGGATCCAGTGGCCCATTGGCTCAGGGTGGTCCAGGTCTGAGCTCCCATGACTGGTCTCTGAGTCAACCTTCCTAGTGAGGCCCTCTGGCAACTTCCTGCCCCCCTGGCTGGTCCTGCCCTCAACCCAGCCTCACAGATAAATTAAAGGGTCCATCTTAGGAAAGGCTTTTCTCACCTGGGCATGGCTTAGTGCCACAAGCCTCAGTAGAAGGCCCTGGCTTCCTGTGGACCAGCCCAGGAAGAGATGGCTTGCTTTCCTACTTTAAAGCTGGAGGCAGGCTTTCAAGCTCTTCACTCTGGCTCCTGCCCCACACTTAGGAACAGGCCTGCTCGCCTATGCAGCCCAGATCACGGGCATCTCCGAAGCTAATGAATGATTCGCACTTGGGCTCAGGTCAGCAGACCCTGCCAGCTTCCCGGTCCCGTCTTGATGGCTCATTATTGCAGCATTCCCAGGAGATGGATGGAATTTTTTCCACCATCACCTAATTACATTCCAGCTCGACATGAGACGGTGACATGTGTCCAATCCACATATGATTCCCAATAAGCCTGAGAATGTTCCCACAGAGGGTGTGAATGGGGATGTTTTAATCTTGAAGTGTATGTGGAGCTATTTCCTGGGGAGAGCCCCAGATGAGAGCCCCTCTTCTGTCAGAAGCAGACAACCCCACCTGAGTAGCTACGGAAGTACAGAAGTACGTGTGGTCAGAAGTCACTGCAAAGAGAAGCAGGAGGGGGATATGGGAAGGTAATTCCTGAGGGCCTCTCACAGAGACAGGAGGCGACTCTGATGGTCTGGAAGTTATGGTCACGAAGACACATCCAAAACTGTACAGGAGCTCCTAGACAGGACTCTTTCCCCATGCTAAGTGGAGTGTCTCAGTGTGTCCTGTCCCTGAGGCATCCTCAGGGTTGGGGAGCACAAGGGTCTGTCTTTAGTGGCCCTGAGGCTTGGATACTTCATTATCTCTCTATTAGAGACAAAGGACACTGATGCGGGGTGAGAACGGTCCTGGCTCCAGTTCTGTCTCCCAGAAATGGAAACCAGAGCCGCTACCCATCCCTAGTTCATCCTGAGCTGGCTCCAGCTTTCTGCAAGCCCAGTACTGGCTTCTGCTGCTTCTCCTGAAATGCTCAGTGGCCTTTCCCACACCCATCTCTCTTAGAGCCTCAAGCTCTCTGCTCCTCAGCCCCTCTCCTATGCTGATAGATGGAATTGTGCAAGAAACCAAAGGATGAGGTAGGCAGGTAAGAGGGTACAGGTGGCAGCCAGGCTCATTCAAGGCCCTGGGTTCCAGCCACCACTGCCTTGGAAGGAGTGGGAGTAGGGCTCTGGTTATCGTGTCTTTGGGTTTGCCAGAGGGTAGTGCTCCAGATTTGTATCTGCAGTTGGTTAACACCGTATTTGAAAAATAAAGCAAACAAGAACCAGTGTGTGGGCAAACACCACTCCACCTGTAGCTTGGATTCTGCCTGAGGCCATAGTTGCCAACAGCTTCCAGAACTGTGTACTGTGCCCCCTCAGAGCTCACAGGAAGAGTTCTTTCCTCCCCAGCAACCCCCACTCCATGGCTCCTTTGCTGTAGGCCTGTTTCAGCTGCTCCCGTTGAACAACAAAACCATGTAGAAATGAAATATCAACAACTGCCTTTCTCCATTCCTTCACCAGAAGCAAGCTGACTTCCTCTCTCACCTCTTCAAGCCCTGCACTTGGGACCGAGCCTCCTTCTCATGCACAAATGCCTGATTACTCCAAAATCCCAGTTTCCACTTTCCACCTTGCCTCAGGTGCCCCCGAGATCAGAGCCACCTTAAAATCTCCTTCTCCCTGAATTCCTCTGCATAACTCTCTCCTAGAACTGCTCCAGTCTTTCTGGACATTCCTGTCGGTCCCTGTTACAGGCACCCTTCCTATTTCTCGGTCTTCGTCACAGGCATCTCTCACATCTCATTTTACCCTGTGTGGGGTGGGGTGGAGGCAGGGCATCGCACATCTTCTGTAACCGCGTTTTCTGCAAAGCTGTCTCCCTCTTACTCTCCTAACCCTATACCAAATGGTTTGTATGTGTGCCCTGTTGGGGTCTCCATGCTTTGCCTCTCTCCTAAGCTCTCCTCCTCCATCCTGTCACTTTCTAGAAACCACAAGCAGCTCAGGCTCCCAGGAACCTGGGACTCTGCATTCTCTTAGTCGCTTGGGTCCAGTCTACCAAGTCCTGTAGCTTGTACTTCCGGTGCTTTCCTCTGCCGGCACAGCTGCATCCTCACACATCTCCTGCCCAGCATCACATTCTCCTGCACCTTCTCCTAGTGCCTCTGAAACTTGGATCTGATGACATCACTCTCAATTTCTGTGACCCTCCCTTCAGGAATATATCTAACTCTCTGCTCAGTACCCTGGACTCAGCCAACATTCGGATCATGTGAACACCTTAACAAGGCTGTTACAACTCCAGACATGTGCTTTGTTCTCTCCTATCTCCAGCCTTGGGTCATGCTGTCTCCTCCATCTGGGACACCCTTCCTTCCCTCACCCATCTAAATATTCTTCTGTTGGTGTTGTTTGTTTTTTAAAGACAGGGTTTCTCTGTGTAGCCCTGGCTGTCCTGGAACTAGCTCTGTAGACCAGGATGTCAGAAATTCACCTGCCTTTGCCTCTTGAGTGCTGGGATTAAAGGCGTGCACCACCATGCCCAGCTTTGAATAACTCTCCTTTTAAACTTGGCCCAGGCCAAATGCTTTCTCTTCCCTTTGAGCCTACCCAGAACACTGTGTTCATTCAACATGGCCTCAAGGTGTCAGTTTTCATGGAGGTATCTATAGGCAAGTGAGAAACTAAATAGATGAATACCACCAAACCATGGATAAAAATAACACTCGGACCCACAGTCTGTGGCACCCAAGCAAGGAGACCAGCCTAATTCTCTGCAGTAACCAGCCTAAAAGGCTTGATAGTTATAAATTAGACTAGACTACCACTGTATAGTAAAACCTAGCCTTTTTACCTTGTGGTAAAAACCAGCCAGATTTATTTATTTATTTATTTATTTATTTATATTTATTTTTTTGGTTTTTTTCGAGACAGGGTTTCTCTGTGTAGTCCTGGCTGTCCTGGAACTCACTCTGTAGACCAGGCTGGCCTCGAACTCAGAAATCCACCTGCCTCTGCCTCCCAAGTGCTGAGATTAAAGGCATACGCCACCACCACCCGGCCAACCAGCCAGATCTTGACTAACTTCATTTTGTTCCTGCTTCCAACTTGAGACAGCTAGAGAAACCAAACACTTAGCACTAGCCAATTACGCTTGGGTTTCTGGCTGAAACTTCACCTACCCGCAGCTTCTCCATAGTTAGCTGCCTCCAAAGAGAGCTTACTAACGCCTTTCCCAGTCCTCTGTCTGCCTTTGGCTCTGATAAATGCAAGTGACGGCAGCCGCCCCCTGGCTATAACCCGCTTTGAATAAAAAGCCTTTATTCTTTGATTTGTTATTCTTCATTTATTACCATACATGTAACAAGCCTTGCTGAAGGTAACGGTTTGTGATGCTTTGAATATGGCTTGTACCCACCAAAACACATGGTGAGACCTGGTCCCCAATGTTGGAGGCAGTGTGAAATAGGAATAATTCCGGTCATGAAGGCAGAAGTCTCCAGGATGGGCTAATGCCTTTTTCATACAGCTGAGTTCTTGCTTTCACAGGCCTGGGTTGAATGCCACAGCACAGATGTAATAAAGCAAGGCAGGCTCTCACGTTCCTTCAGATGTGGCCCCCTGCCCTTCCACCATGAGCTGAAGCATCATGAGACTTTCTCCAAAAACAAATAGGAAGTCAGTGTCTGCTCTCTTGGACTTCTCAGCCTCCAGAATCATGAACCAAAAGAAACCGTTTCTTTCATATATTAACCAGTCTTGGGTAGTCTGTTATAGAAACAGAAAATGGACTAAGACAAGGCTTGAAACAAAACTAATCCATTATCTTAAATAGACTCAGCAGGACAGCTGTTCCCACTGGGAGTGTCCCATGTGGATGTAGTCAGATGGTGGCCATCTGGGGACTAAACTGACATGCTGGACATCTGAGCCTGTCTTCCTTCCTGTGGGTTTCTCTTCTCAAAGTGATGTCTCTCACAAACTGGCCTCTTTATTGGGGCTCCCAGTTCCCCAAAATACACAAGTTAGGCTGCTTCTATTCATTTTGTTTGGCTTTTCTTTTCTGAGACAGGGTCTTTCTACATAGCCCTGGTTGTCCTAGAACTGACAATGTAGACCAGGCTACATTTGAGGCTAGCCTCAAACTCAGAGATTCACCTGCCTTTGCCACCCAGGTGCTAAGATTAAAGGTATGCATCGACATGCCTGACTTCCTATTTGTTTTTTTGAGACAGGGTCTCACATAGTCCAGGTTGTCCTAAAACTTGCTATGTGGCCAAGGCTGGCCTTGAACTCTGGATCCTCCTGCTTCCACCTCCTGAGTGCTGGAATTAGAAGTGTGTGTCTCAATGCCTGGCTTAGGTTGCAGCCTTCTTAAAGCAACAGGGACCTGTTGTAATTTCAGTTCACTTTATGAGCTAAATCAAGTCACAGGACCAGGTGTGGTGGTGTTTACCTGTAAGCCCAGGATGTGGGGGACTTAGGTATAAAGCTTGAAAGTTTACATCAGCCTGGGCTAGAAAGCAAACCCATGTCTCAAAAAACTAACAAGGTCTGGGAAGAATAATCAGGGCTAGGTGCACTTCCTGTGCAGACCCGAGGACCTGAGTTCAATTCTTAGCACCTGCATTAGAAGCTGGGCGTGGCTGTGTGCACACAAGTGCCTGTTATCCCAGTGTTGTCATGGGCAACACAAGTGGATCCTGAGGGCTTTCTGGCCAGCATGTCTAGATGAATGGATGAGCCCTAAGGCCAATGACAACTCCTCTGTCAAGGGAATAAGGCGGAGAACAGTGGAGCAGACACCTCACCTCCTCCTGTGGTTTCCATAAGCACAAGCATATATATGCATGGATACACAGCATAATACAGCACACACACAGCATAATATACACTACATGCTCATACACACGCGCACACACACTTAATTAAAAAGAGAGGGAGATATTCATGATCACACATTCCTGTTTTTTATCCACTTGAAAACTGGAGGCAGGAATTAGAAGTTCAAGGTGAACCTTGGGTTGCATAAAACCCTGTAGTTGCAAAAACCAAATACCAAAAAGCCAACTAACCAACCAACCAAACAAACAAACACAAACCAAAATAATAAACTAGGCTGCAGACTCAGCCCAGATTCAACACAGGCAGGGACCTCACACAGGCGTGAATGGCCACGGGGTGGGGCCCTCTTTGGAGATTGGCACATGCTCCCTTTCCATTGCCACTGCTGTTCTTGACTCTGCCCTCCATGCCTGGCAGGGGGCCTGAGCGAGCTGCCTCTCAGCAATGCTCGAAAGCCATGGGAAGGAATGAGAGATGGCAGAGCCAACAGATGGACAGAAGGGCTCCATGCAGGCTTCCCTGCCTGCAGGCCCCGCCACCACGTTTAGTTCACATAAACACTGCTCTTTACTGCTGAACGCGCCTCTATTTTTAAACCTCTCAAGCAGTGAGTGGTGCTTAACATTTTTTGAATCAGGGACCCCCTTAAGCAATCATACTGCAGCTGTAGGAGACCCCTCCCTAAGGAAGTGACATCACAGTCACTCATAGCTCTGGAACAGGTTAATGACAGATGCCCTTTACTGAGCTCTCACCAAGAGACTCACTGAGAAGGGGAAGTCTCCACTCTCCATTTGATAGTATCATGTACTTCAGGTTCCAAACGTCCATCTTGGTGCCATTCTTTAGGCGGGAAAGATGGTGCTGACGAGGTTTAAGAGACCAGATGTGGTGGCACACACCTTAATGCCAGCACTTGGGAGACAGGCAGGAGCAGCTCTGTAAGTTCAAGTCCAGCCAGAAAAAGATAATGATGAGGGGGGAGGGAATAATTATTAGAGAGTGGCAGAGCCTGGATTCGGAGAAGACAGGTTTGATGGCAAAGCCCAGATATTCCTGAGCACAGCACCACACAATTTCAGAAGCTTGGGAATACTCTGAACCACGAGCCTCAGGTTAGGAATTCTTTCTCTAGCCATTCCATAGTGGTGCACACTTTCAATCTCAGTACTCAGAGGCAGAGTCGGGTGTATCTCTGAGTTTGAAATCAGCCCAGTGTATAGAGTGAGTTCCAGGACAGCCAGGACCATACAGAGAAAACCTGCCCCCCTCCCCCCAAATGAACCAAACAAAAAGAATTCCTTCTCAGGGCTGAAGAGCAGGTAAAAGCACTTACTGTTGCTGCCAGGAGCGATGGTGCACCTCTTTAGTCCTAGCTCAGGGGAGGCAGAGGCAGACCTCTGTGAGTTCAAGGCCAGCCTGGTCTACAAATTGAGTTGCAGGCTAGTCAAGATTATACAGAGAGATATTGTCTCAATCAATCAATCAATCAATCAAAGGATTTCAGATGAAATCAGACATGGTAGTTAATGTCTGTAATCCTAGTACCTGGGCAACTGAGGCAGGTGACTAGAAAGTTCTGAGAGCTGCCTGACCCTTCCTTCCCATGCTTTTGGCCCAGCTGTCCTCAGAACACAGTGCTACTCCTTCACCTGGCTCTCCTCACTGTGACTCCTCCTCTGAAGTGTTCCCCCTTCTCCAAGGTCAATGCTTCGTTCTCCCTAGAGCTTTCCCTAGCCTTGAACTAGCTCACCGTAGCTCCTGTTTGCGCCTCTCCTGTGGGGGCTTTCTCTTCTCCTAAGCAAGTGTTAGTTCACAGCCTTAGCTGTGGACCCTATAAGAACGAAGATCCACCCCCATAACGATCTCGCCCCACTCCTAGCCAGGCTGGCATCCGTACTACGAGTGTTGGAGCCTTCCCTTTTACTATGCTGATCTTCAGATGCCCGAGTCCTCAAGGCTAAGACAGAATGGGAGTTCACAGTTCGCAGGGTACAGAGGGGCTGACCGGACTGGACATGTCTCCTTCGTGCAGAGAACTAAGATGGGGTTTGTTTTTATTTTGTCTTTAATTTTTAGACATTTATTTTATTTTACATATTTGAGTATTTTGCTTGCACACCTGTATGTAGCATACCACATGTGTGCCTGGTGCCCAAAGAGGTTAGAGAGTATGTCAGAGTTGGGATTACAGATGCTTGTGAGCCACTAAGTTGGTGCTGGGAATAGAACCCAGGTCCTCCCTCTGCAAGAGCAGCCAAGCGTTCCTAGCTGCTGAGCCATCTTTCCAGCCTTGGGCCTCATCTCACCTGCGGCTCAGTGGGATATCTTGTCATCTGTTTCTTTTGTTTTCTCAGGAAACACAATGTTACTCAAAAGCTGTATTCTTTTGTTTACTCCCAACAATAAAGACTAAGAAGAATGGGCTGGAATCAGGAGAATGGACAGCCTCTATGAGAACCCACATAAGAGATACCCCCTTTTCATCTTCTGTCTTCTGTTTATGTTTTTCTGTTTTGTTTATTGAGGCTAGGGGGTGTGTGTCTCACTTTGTAGCCCAGGCTAGTTTTGAACTTGTGTGGAACTCAGGTTAGTCTCAGATTTGCAAGTTTGTGCTAACACAGATGGCCAAACACCACCTTCTGGAGTCCCACAGAAGTGTTTCCCTGGTGTCCTTCTAAACCAGGCCACCCATCAGCAGTATCTACCGCATGCCCAGAAAGCAACAAGTTAGGCAAGAAACATTCCAAGGACAGAGGTCTTTAGCCCCTCAGGGTCAACATGAGAGTCTCCATTGCTATCCTGTGGGCCCTGGTTCAAGTACATACTTTGTAAATGATGTTAAGTTTAGTTCTCAATACTATCACAAAAGCAAACTGCTCAGTAATAAAATGCCATACATTTGTGGTGGTGGCATACAATTGTAATCTCAGCACTAGGGAGTCTGAGGCAGGAAGATGAAGCCTTCAAGGCCAGCCTGGGCTACACAGTGAGATGCAGGACAGTCTGTGCTATAGAGTAAGACCCAAAAGAGGTTTTTGGTTTTGTTGTTGTTTGGTTTTTCAAGACAGCGTTTCTTTGTGTAGTCCTGGCTGTCCTGGAACTTGCTCTGTAGACCAGGCTAGCCTCAAACTTAGAAATCTACTAGCCTCTGCCTCCTGAGTGCTGGGATTAAAGGCACGTGCCACCACTGTCAGACAGAGTTTCCAAAGAGCTTTAACTGAAGAGGAGAGGACCCCATAAGTTGGAGGTCTCTGGCTAAATAAAAATGAGAAACGGAGAAAAGCTAGCTAAAGTCTGACATGCCCCTTCCTTTGCTTACTCACACCAAGCCACTCCTGCCACCAGACCTTTCTGGTTTTGGTGGACTGTTTCCCTCTGAACTGTGAGGCAAAATAAGCTCACCCACCCCTAAGTTGCTTTTTGTTGAGTGTTTGGCTGCAGGATGAAGGAAGTTACTAATATACACCTGGGTTCCCCTACCATCCTGAGGGTTGACACTTGCTTCCAGCCCCAAGCTGGGGCTAACTCCTACCCTAACTCTATAGTTCTAAGAACCAAATGGACTTGCCAATTCTTTGAGAAGACACAGTGTGGGAGGTGAAGGAAGTCCCCGACAGTGGGGAGCTATGATTGTACAATTAACCTAAAAGCCTTTTATTAGCATCTTGGCCTAAAAGGCCCCACACACCCACACAGAAATCAGTCTCCCTTCCCCACCACGGCTTCCAGCTTAGGGTGGAGAAAGGGTTTCAGCAAAGATGTGGGCTGATGCTCACCCTGAAGTTCAGAGCAGCAGAGAGAGCACAGCTTCCTCAAGGGCAAGGGGATTAGGCTGCGCCCCTGTGACAAGAGCTCAGAGAGAGCTAACACCACATCATCTCAGCAGCCCCTTCGCCATTTGCAGATTTATTAAATCGAGAGCCAATTCTGACACAGTTTCTTTCAGGCAACTCTACCTTGCAGGTGTGCAGAATTTATTTGAGATAAAGAAAAACCATTAGAAAGAGAGAGAGAGAGCACTCACAATCTTCAAAGCCCACCTCTGAGACCAGAAAGAAATAAAAACAGTAGCCTGTACAAATGTGCAATTAAGTTTCCAAATACTTGGGAGCCATGAGAAACGCCAGCCCCGCAGAGAACAGGTCTTTAAGGCAATTTTCTTGAACTCTATTCAGCACTCACTCAAAATGCCTTTTAAAAATAACATATGATTTTCCTCCCTCTCCAAATGCACCGTTGTTCTTTCTTTTCCAGGTAAGAATGAAGCCAGCTCCAGGGTGAGAAAAGCAGTCACTCATTTTGATAAGGGATGGTGGACTATGTCTCCAGGAGGACAGATAATGAAACTAAACAAACATCCCTGGTCAGCGGTACAGGAGTCTTGCTGAGATGTGGGGAGGCCAAGGGGGTCTTTGCCCACTGGGAGAAGACCCATGGTTAAACTTGGTTCTAAAGAGCTATTTGCCCACAGCCTGGGCTGAGTTCAACAAATCCCACTCTCCCCAGGTGGAGATTTGGTTCCCTGCAAGAAGGAGAAGGGCTCAGTTCCGCTGTGAGATTTGCTAAGAATAAAAGCTTCTCCTCTCCGCATGAGGCTGAATGAGCTACAAAGAGGCCTAAGCGAATGTAGCCTGCTAGCACTGCAGAGGGACATGAGGACCACACCCAAGCCTTGCCACAGCAGCAGTAGGACTCTGGCTAGGTAGCCGAGCCTTTCCAAACCTGTTCCTAAGCTGTAAGATGAGAGTAACCCAGGGCTGCCAGGAAGCTGCCTGGTTTAGCTCCGAGAATATCCAGTGGGTTATAGTCCCTGAGGCCAAGCATAAACCACAGCAGCTGGGCTTCAAGTAGTTGTACCAATTGAAGATTGTCCTCTCACCCCTTCCCACCAACACTAAAGGCTGACACCATGGTTGACAGCCCAACCTTTGGATAGGACTCAACTTTGAATCTGGTCATTTAGTGTCTACCTGCCCTTCACCATAACCCTTAGAATCTCTGACTATCCCACTTGCTCATCTGTGAAATGGGATCACTAAGGATATGAGATCCAGTACATGTAAAATGCTTAGGTAGTGCCTGGCCCAGCGTAAGTGTCAGTGAGTAATAAGCAATTATTTTGTTATCATTTATAGCTCCCTTAGATCAGCCTCCATGTGCTAAAATTTAATAAGGTTTTGCTTCTTTGTATTTATTTTTACAGCTACTTTCTATTTATGGCAAGTGATACTGAGTCTCCATTTACAGAAGTGTTATCAAGTTTCCTTTTTGGATACATTTATTTAAGCTAAAGTGGGTCAATCTACTGAAGAAAAAAAAGAAAAGGAAAATATACTGCAGGTGGTACACAGATGGGTGAGCCACTGGGAAGGTGTGAGGCAGGAACCTAAATTTTGGGAAGCCCGCAGATAACCTGTATAAAGCCAGGAGGCAGGCAGACTCAGAATGTGTCCCTCTCTCCCACTGCCACAAGCAAGGTTGTCCGGAAGCCAGCAACTGTGACGGTGACCTTGGAGCCTGCCTTTCCCCATCTTTGAGGGTTCTTTCTAGATTCAGTATCTGGACTCTGGCTGAAGTCCCCAGCTCTCCTGAGGGTGCTTTTCCCAAACCCAGAGGGCTGTGCACAGCCTTCTAAAAACCTTGCCTGCCTGAGACCTCTCAAGCAAAAGAGACTTCTCAGATCCCCAAGAGGATCTGGCCTGAATCCCGACTGGGCTGGAAGTGGGGACTGGGCACTGGGGACTGGAGACTGAGGACTAAGGACTAGGTAAGGTGGGGTTTCTAGGGAGGGAAAGCAAATGCTATCCTTGTACAACTTCTAAGGAAAGACTCAGAGCAGCTAGGAAATAAAAACACCCTCCTGGCTCTCACCAAGGTGTTACAACTCAGTCCCAGTTGCCTGGCAACCGTGCAGGTGCACGATAGGACAAATAGCGTTCCCAGGGAGCCAACCAGCGCCTGCGGGGTCGGCCCAGGTGGGAGCTGGCGCGGGGGCGTTGGCCTGCATCCTGCAACCCTTATCAGCACGCACACCTCACGACCTTGCTGACCCTCCTAGAGGGAACAGACATTGCCTCTGGAGGTCCAGATAGAGGCGGTTTACCAAGCCTTGGTGAGCTGCGTTGAGTCTCACCGTGCCCCTGCCTGACGCCTTCGAAGGCGTCTGCTCAAGGGCCAAGAAATCAGTGGCGGAGAAACTTGACCCAGTGCAACTAGCTTCCACCCCACTCCCGCCCAAACCCGTACTGTGGAGCACCCTGAGAATGAAGACAAGTGACACATTCCTCTCTGGGACCTTGGCTCTCTTTGGCACGTTGATGCACTCTCTCCCGTCCCCAGAGTAGTAGCTAATGGAGCATAGCCTTGGGGGAGATATCTGCTGGACTCCCGCAATAGTCATCCAAGCAGAAGCATCCAGGTGGGTTCTGCCTGGAGCCTCCTGGCAACAGCAGCTACGAATAGCGACTCGGAGTTCGGGCTTCAAATTAGACCTGCCTATGGATTCCAACCGAGACTAACTGCTGTATAACCTTGAACTCGTCCCTTAACCTCTCAATCTGCTCATCCATAAAATGGGGGGAAGCAGGGCCCACTTTACGGGGCTGCTGTGACGACTGAGTGCAGCCATGCACTTAGAACACTTAGCACGGAGCTTACCCAACATGGAGCCCTTGATTCATGACAGAAAAACAAACAGTTCCATTGGGATGTGGAAGCCGTGGCCATGGCATAAGCCATGCAATTGCTGGAGAGACTCCCACTCAGACAATCGTGTGTCTGAAGCATCCAGCAACCTGTGCAGGCCGGCTCTCAGACACAGGCCCCAATGAAGAATGAGCTACTGACCTCCACCACGGGTAGCCACCCCAGCTAGCAGGTGTAGTTGCTGCCTCCTGGCACATGCAAAACTATACAAAACAAACGGTGAAGCTGGAAGTGGTGGCGAGGACCTGTGTCCCAGCACTGGAGAAGAGGAGAAGATAGAATTTCAGGCCATCCTGGGCTATGGAGTGAGACACATCTCAAGAAAGGCTGAGAATGTAGTTCATTGTCTAGTAGGAGGAAGCCCTGGGTTGTATCTTCAGCATAAAACTGGGCATAATGGCATGCCCCTGTAATTCTAGCACTCGGGCTGGAGGGTTGGCTCAGTGGTTAAGAGCACTTGTTATTCTTGCAAAGGATCTGGATTTGATTCCCAGGACCCACATGGAGGCGCAACACTTCTTCAGGCACCAGGCGAGTATGGTCCACAGACATACAATTCAGGCAAGATACGCATCCACAGAACATAAAATAAACCTAGTAATGAATAAGTAAATACATGAGTAAATAAGTGCAAAAAAAATTCCCAGCACTCATAAATGGAGGCAGGAGAATCAGACCATTCTCAGCTACACAGCAGTAAGGGCATCTAAACTTCCTGAGACCCCGGTTCAAAAACGGGGAGGGGGAGGGGATGAGATGGGCAAAGGTGGTCAGTGGGCAAAGGTGCTTGCCACCAAGTTTGATAGCCTGAGTTCCATCCTCAGACTCCACATTACACATTACAAACAGACACACAGACACACACATAGAAAAAAGCCAGACATGATGGTTTACAGCTATAAACCCCAGAACTTAGAAGGCTGAGACAGAAGAACTGCAGTGAGTTCCAGGAAAACCTGGACTAGAGAGAGACATGATGTCAAAAATAAAACAAAAGTCCACAAGAGGGCTGTGCACGTAGCTCGATGGGTGGAGGGCTTACCACGCATGCACAACACCCAGGTTTCAATCTCCAACATAAAGCAGACGTGGCAGCACCTGCCTATAGTAAGCATTTAAGAGGTGGAGGCAGGAGGATCGGAAGTCCTAGACTGGGGGCTGAAGAGATGGCTCAGAAGTTAAGAGTACTGACTGCTCTTCCAGAGGACCCAGGTTCCGTTCACATATGTGTGGCTTATGGTTCATAGGTGACTCCTGTTCCAGGGGAACCCAGTGCCCCATTCTGGCCTCTGCAGGCCCCAGGCACACATGTGCTGCACAGACATGCATGCAGACAAAGCACCGCCCATGCACATAAAACAAAAATTAATAAAAGAAGTTCTGGATTATTCTCAGCAGCTACACAAGTTTGAGGCCAGCCTGGAATGCATGAGACTGTCATGAAGAGCAAAGTGAAAATAATAAAAACAAAAGATTAATTAGTGGATCAGCTAATTACATAGGTTCCCTGGCGGGAGTTGGAAGGGAGATGGCCCCTTCCCTAGCTGCTTTCTGGACCCACTTTGGCTCCCTGGGAATCTTCCGTCCAGGGACAGACCAGGACTTACAAGGGCTAGTGATGAATCAGATTCTGGTTTTTGGTATTTTCTCTTTGTTAAACTTGCCTTTTCAAAGTTTAACCGAAGTAGTGTAGACAGGACTGTCTCGGGCGTCTCCTGCTGTCTCACCTGCATTAAGACTGACCAGAGCCCATCCTGAAAGCTCTATCATGGCTTATCCTGACGATGCTTCCAGAAAGGAGACTCGAGATGCCAAAGAGAGAGAATAGGCTGGAGAGAACTTTCAAGACAGTAAGAGAAAACCTTTACAGTGCCAACCCCAGGGCCAGTCCTGCGCCCTACACCACACCTGTAGGACCCCAAACTCAAGAACCCGGCAAGTGCTTGTCATCACCATTTTCTACCCGGCAAACTCACAGAGGACGTGACAACGCCAGAGAGCTAGATTAAATCCTTTGTCTCAGCTTCTTGCTCCTAATAGTGTTTTTTCTCACCTGTCTCCAGCACAATGCCTGGCACACAGCTCCAACCCAACAAATACCAGGAAGAGGAGTAAAGCAGGTAGAGGGGGTGCCCCCAGCCTCCATGCCCTCCAGCCTCCATTTTCCAGGGAATTTGTCTGAAGCCTGGCGCTGGAGTTATGGGAAGGCAGTTGTCTCAAATACATGGCCCTACATGGATGCCCTGTAGGGGGCGCTCTCCTCCTCTTGCACAGAGGTGGATACAGTCCACGGGGCAGCCCTGAAAGCAGATGAGTGGGGCACAGCCATTAGTTGAGTGGAAGGAACAGGAAAGAGGGCACGTCTGCAGGAATCAGAGAAAAACCTCAGGGAGAGGGCACCACCAGGTCCCCTATGTGAGCTCTTTGGGGTGGGTGGGGCCAGGTTTTTCTACAGTTCTGTATCAATCTCCCAACAGCCTGCAACCAGAAAACTGGGCAAACATCTAGTGGGGATGACACAGTAAGCCCTGAGAGGCCATTTGGTGAGAGAACTATACTGAGACCCCATGTACCCAAAGGATCCGTGTTCAGTAGTGTCACATTATAAAATGATTGCATTCTTCTTCCCAAGGCCTTTTCTCTAACTCAGGACTCATGGTTTGCTAGGCTCTTTCATAAAAGCAACACACACACACACACACACACACACACACACACACACACTTATCTACACATGCATGTACACACACACCACCCACCCCCACACATACCATTTTTAGACTTCATGAAATCTGGATCTGGCCAAAATGCCAAAATCTGGAAATTCCTTTGCCCACACCCTGCCATTCTCTGGATGGCACTTGTGAGCTGTTCCCTGGGACAGAGCAGCAAGAACTGGGTTAGAATAAGGGTTGTCAGGGGACCCTAAAACCAAGGAAATCCAGATCCTGTGTTTCAGCTATGAGGTAAGAGGGCATGAGAGGCAGCTCCCCATCCCTGACATTGGTTTACGAGGAAGGTCCTAAGGCTTTTGGGTGGGAATCCTTTTGAGAGCCTGAAGGGTGTCGTTTCAACAGTGTACCTGCACACAGAACAGAGTTCTAGGGTTCTGTACTTCTTTGATTGATTGATTGATTTGAATTTGAGTCTCACTGTATAACCCTGGCTAACGCGGAACTTGCTATGTAGACAAGGCTATCCTTAAACTCACAAAAATTTGCCTGACTCTGTCTCTCAACTTCTGGAATTAAAGCCATCATATCTGGTTTATTTTAGATTTTTTTAATGACAAGGTCTCTTGTAGCTTGGGCTGGCTGTAAACTTGACATGTAGCCAAGGGTGACCTTAAGCCACTGATCCTTGTGCCTTTACTTCCAAAGTACTGACAGTTAACCATTTGCCACCACATGGTTACTGGTAACAGTGTAGCCCAGGCTGGTCCCTGATTCCTGATCTTATGCCTGCTTTTCAGTATCTGCCTACTGTGTACACCATCTCAATTAGTTCTAGGAAACTATGGACTCCTGAGATTGACAGGAGATAGACCATCTGGGCTTGTAGGAGCCACAGAGTCAAGACCAAGGATCCCTGGTCAAGGCCTTGTTTCAAGTGGTGACAGCCAAGAGAGGCACTTTCCCAGCTTCTAAGCAGTTCTCTTTCCTGAACCTGTACTGGGTTTTTCATTAGGAGTCTTCTGAGTTCCCTCCAACTCAAGAATCCTGATGATCCTGTGGCTTTCATCCTCTATGGTCAGCAGGCTCCCTCAGGCCTGTGGAAAAATCAGAAGGGGACTCACTTATGCTGGCCACACCCACTCTGGGCAGTGTGTGTGTCAGACTTGCTTCTCAATTCTCCCAGAGGCCTCTGGGCCAAGTTACCCTTTTCTCTTACAGATCAAAACCCTTTGTCCTTTAGTGAAGGTTCAGGGTAAGTGGTGGGACCTGGCTTTGAACCCGAGTCTGTTGGACTAAGCAAGTAAGAGTTTTTACCATCAGACACTCATTCGCCTGTATGTCTCCTCCACAGACACTGCCCCTCCTTCTCACACCCACTGTCAGTTCAGTCTTAAAAAATAACATAGGTCTCTGCCTCCACCTTTGTACCTGTTGGCCAGAAGCCACATGCCTCCCACTCTGTCCCCAGGGCCTGCTAACCACCTGGCTGATGAGAAATGAAGACCCTTGTCCCATCCATCTAGATCAAATCCCACGGATCCCAGCCCCTTCTGGGACCACTGCTCCATCAGTGAACAATTAATGGTTATGGTTGATTACAGGACACTTATGCACGGTGCAGCATAAACCTGGTGTGTGTTCCCGGCTTAAAAGCCCAGATTAATCGCCCTGGGCTGGCTCTGTCACACACAGGGATATATTTTCTTCCTGGAATTTACAAGTAGTTCCATCTGAGAAATAAACAACCAGAGATAAAAATTACATTGTCACAGTGCAGGTGTGATAGATGTCGGAAGCAAGCCGTCCTGGTCGCTGAGGAGGCTCTCCGCCGACAGAATACGCCAAACGAGACCGGGAGGAGCCCCAGGTAAGGGGAATGAGATGCTGATGGGATCCTGGCTGCACAGGAAGCCAGGAATCTCTGCAATTTACATTTCATCACTGTAAATCATAGCGTTCCCAGGCCAGGCTCCTGCAGCCAGGGTGAGGGAGGACATGATTGGCGGGAGACCTCCTCAGGGTGTCCTGCCTCTCAGACTGCAGGAACTCCAGGCCTGACAGGATAATAAGAAATCCCCAGTGAGGAACAAGCAGATGGTCCCTCGAGTAGAACCTTGACAACTCTGTCTCTGCTCAAGAGACACCAACCACCTCTGTCTTGTCTCTATCATTACCAGCTAACAGGAACCAGGCTTACCTATGGAAACAAGCCATGTAGACGGCCACAGTGAGACCATGTTTGGTGATAATAGTAAACATTTATTGAGCACTTACTAAGTGCTCATTGCTGTGTGAAGTACTCAGTGGAATCGTTTTGTATTAATCCTCATGACAACCTTATAAAGTAGCACTTGGGACTACAGATACGGCTCAGTGGGTAAGACAGCTTAATTTGCAAGCATGGGGACCTGAGTTTGAATCCCTGGCACCCATATAGAAAACATGACATAGCTTTGTGTGCCTGTAATCTCAGGGGTGGAGACAGGTGGATTCTAAAGGCTCACAGGCCAGCCAGCCTCCATTAAACATGGTGCTTCTGTTCAGTGAGGGATCCTGTCTCAAGGCTATTTGGGCAGGGTAGCAGAGGAAGACACCTAATGTCTTGCTCTGGCCTCTGCATGAGCATACATAAGTATACACACCTGCCCACTCAAGGGTATGCATCACATACACATATACCACACACATTTGCACATACCACACATCACACACCACACACACACACACAATTACCCACTTTTCATTATTTTGTTTTATATTTCCTTATTGGGGGCATTGGGCTCTAGGGCAGAGATCAGAGGACAACTTTAAGGAGTTGGTTGTCTCCAACCACATGTATTCCAGGGACTCAACTCAAGTCCTCAGGTTTGATGGCAAGCTCCCTTACCCATTGAGCCATCTCACCAGTACCCATCTATTTTTTCTTAAAAATAAATAAAGACAGGGTGTCGTGTAGCCCAGGCTGGCCTCAAACTTGGGATGTAGCTGAGGATGACCTTGAATTCCAGGTCCTCAAAATCTGGGATTACAGGCTTATGCCAGGACACCCAGCTCTGACCTTCCGTATGAAAAACTGGAAGTTGAAAGAGGATAAATGTCGCGATGGAGGTCCCTGAACAGATTTGGAAAGTGGTGTGCCCCAAAAGATATGTCCACATCCAAATCCCTGGATCCTGTGACTGTGACAGTATTCAGAAAAAGGGCCTGTGCAGATGTAATTAAGTTAGGGATCTTGAGAAGAGATGATCCTGGATTACCCAGATGGGTCCTAAATTTAATGGAGAATGTCCCTATTAAAGACAGAGAAGAAGCATGTGAAGGCTGAGATAGAAGTGACAGCCACAGGGACTGTGAACAGCCACCAGAGCTGGAAAAGGCAAGAACAGATTGTCCCCGGCTTGGCATCTCCAGAGGGGGCATAGCCCTGAAGACATCTTGATTTCACATGTCTGGCCTCCAGAGTTGTGAAAGAATAAATCTCTGTGGTTTCAAACCACCGCGTTTGTGGTAATTTACAGCAGCCGTAGGAAACTACTAGAATCCCACAGCTGACAAATGGCAGCGCCAGGCTCTGGCAGGCTGACCCCAGACTTAGGCTCTGCTTGTCATGTGCCTGCCAGGGCAGAAGCCTGGGCTCCATCCTGCTGCCTCTGTGACCAAAAGGAAGCCATTTAGCCTCAGCTTCTCAGTCAGGCAAAGTCAGTGGCGTGTCCCCGGGGGCTGCCATACCAGCTGAGGAGTTCTGGGTAATATGGAGTGGGAAAGAAAGGCTTAGAAAACTGCCTGAGATTAGATTATGACCTCCTCGGGGCATTGGTTCAGCGTAACTTCTCTGCCTTTTGGTCACAGGACCAATCATGCTTTATTATTATTATTATTAAAATTTTATATTTACTTCTCCTGTATGTACCTGTGAGTGTGTGGACACCTATGCACTTGGACATGGGCCACACTATGTGTATAGAAGTTGGTTCTCCAGGGCTACACAGAGAAACCCTGTCTCGAAAAAAACAAAAAAAACAAACAAACAAAAAAAATGAAGTTGGTTCTCTCCCTCCTCCGCCCTGTGAGCTCCAAGGATCAAACTCAGGTCGTCAGGCTTGGCAGTAAGAACCTTTGCTTGCTGATCCATCTTCCCAGCCCAGAATTCTGCTTTTCATTTAGTATTGACCCTTTGAACCCACCACTCCATGTTTTGATGTTTAGAGCGGACTGGTACCACATTTGCTCACATGTCCAAGTCTCAGGGGCTGCTGTAAGGTCCAGCATGAGCCAGTGACTTCAGGCTTACAACTTTGACTCTAATAAGAGAAGAGAAGCTCTTCTGGTGATAAGAATTAGCAACCTGGGACAGTGACAGCTTCCAGAGACGATCTTGGGTACCAGGCCAACCTGGGATGTATTGTCTTGGGGTGTGTGTGTGTGTGTGTGTGAGAGAGAGAGAGAGAGAGAGACAGACAGCAGAGAGAGAGAAAGACACTGCCTTGGAATTTATTATGTAGACCAGGGTGGCCTTGAATTCTCAGAGATTCAAATGCTTCTGCCTGTGCTGGGATTAAAGGCAGGCATATGCCATCACTGTCTGGTGAGCTATGTCTTTTTTTGTTTTTTGTTTTTTTGGTTTTTTTGGGGTTTTTTTTTTTTTTTTTTTTTGGTTTTTGGTTTTTGGTTTTTCGAGACAGGGTTTCTCTGTGTAGCCCTGGCTGTCCTGGAACTCACTCTGTAGACTAGGCTGGCCTCGAACTCAGAAATCCTCCTGCCTCTGCCTCCCAAGTGCTGGAATTAAAGGCGTGTGCCACCACCGCCCGGCTGGGCTGTCTTAAAAAAAAAAAAAAATCACAATGCTCAGGCAACCGAGGAGAGAGGATTCCCACCACAGGCTGGAGGCTAGCTGCCACCAAGTATGAGGCAACCCTGGAATACACAGCAAAACTCTGTACTGAACCACAAAACAAAAATAACCAGGTTGTAGTAACACTGCCTCTGTGTGAGGTGTGTGGGTGTGTGGGTTGGAAGGTTGGAAGGTTGGACGTTTTATGAAAACATCTAGCAAACCATGAGTCCATCTGTGCATTTTCTCATGTGTGTGGGTACCTGTGCAGTACATATTTGTGAATCTGCATTTAGGGGCTCAAAGTTAACATTAGTGTCTTCCTTAATTTCTTTCCACTTTGTTGAGGCAAGGTCTCTCACTGAACCCAAAGCTCATCCATTTAGGCTATTCCCATCCCTGCCTGACTGGCCACTGCATCGGCCCTGCCTTTACCTGGGTTTGGAGGAGCCAGTGCTTTACCCACTGAGCTACCTCCCCAACCTGAAAGTCTCTTTGTGTTCAGGCTGTTTGAGTTTCTTCTTCCCTGCATCCCTCCCTTCCCTCACCAATGTCTCAACCTTTAGGTCTCAGGCAGGATTTTATTGTTGAGATAGAGTCTATGTAGCCTTGTGTACTGCAATTTCCTATGTAGACCAGGTTGACCTCAAACTCAATGAGATCAGCCTGCCCTGCTGCCCCCACAGACAGAAGCTCTCTTACGCAGCTCAGGCTGACCTAAAACTTACAGAGATTCTTTTGCCTCATCATTCTGAGTGCTGGGGTAACAGATATGCTGCAGCATGCCCCTCCATTCAGAGACATTTAAATGTGCATTTTGTGTGCGCGCGCGTGTGTGTGTGTGTGTGTGTGTGTGTGCCATGTATGTGTCAGGTGTCCAAAAGGCCAGAAGAGGGCATCAGATCCCTTGGGACTAGAGTTAAGAACAGTTGTGAGCCAACATGTAACCCTCTGCAAGAGCAACAAATGTCCTTAACTACTAAGCCACCTCTCCAACCCCATGAAACTGTATAATTTTCAAGGCCAGAACATGTGGCTACCAGGAACACAAATGTGAGTTTCCAGACTTGCACACATGTATCCTTTCATGGAGAATTTCCCCCAACATCTCTGACTAGAGGTAATTAAGACCTAACTAAGGCCTCTCCACAATGGGCAATCAGTTTCCTCAAGAGGCAGCTGGCTTGCTCAACAATAAGGCTTCAGCAGGAGTGGACCTGGCACCCTGCTAGTGTCATTAAATGTTTGCTGACTGAGTCAATGTGGAATGCTGTCCTCACAGATAACTGGGGTCCTGACCTAGTGTGGAGGGCTCAGGGTCACTTCCCAAAGAAGCATCATTCGAAGCAGACCCAAGGAAGAGAAAGACCTAGGTGAGAGACAAGGTCAAGGGATCCTGCCAGGCAGCTTAGCCGGCATGTTGTATATCTGGGGTGGGGGATAGGGGGAAGGCAAGTGTGTGTGTGCTGACCCATGTGTAAAACAGGGAATCAGGAGAAAGGGGGATGTAAAGTGAGTCTTGAGGGAAGACTGGGGCCTTTGGGGCTGAAGAGACAGTCAGGGTACTTGCTCCCACAGTGTGACATTTGAATACTTGGTCCCCAGTTGATGGACCTGTCTGGGGAAAGCTTAGGAAGTGTGGCCTTGTAGGAGGAAGCAATCACTGCCGTGTGTGTGTGTGTGTGTGTGTGTGTGTGTGTGTGTGTGTGTGTGTGTGTGTGTGGTTTGTGTCCTGTCCTGTGTCCCCCACACCTGCTTTGAGGTTTCAAAACCTAGCCACCATGCCACTCACAGCTCACTCTCTGCATCCTGTTTAGACAGGGCCCTCAAGCTCTGCTCCAGGTACTGTGCCTACTGTTTTTGAGACAGACTGTCACCATGTAGTCTTGCCTGGCCTGAAGCTTAACCACTCAGCCATTCCCTAGTCCTTAAGTAAAGGGGGAACAGTGGATAAAGGCACTTGCTCTCAAGCCTCAGGCCCGAACTTCAACCCCAGGATCCAATGGTAGATGGACAAAAACGGACTCCGACCAGTTGTCATCTGACTTCCACGTGTGTGCCATGGCATATGTGCACACACACGCACATAAGAAATAAATGTTTTAAAAAACCATGTAGGGGGCAGAGGAAAAGAAAGGTGGATTCTAAGAACTGAGAGAAGTCACCAGATGACGGCAACACATCGGAATGCATGGTCAGATTGTCTTTCCTAATGCCGCTACTGTGAGGAGACTGGAGACAAGAAACTGAAAAACACCAATTAGGAGTCTCCTGCCGCGTTGCGAGCAGGAGCTGCAGCCTGGGTTTAAGCAGGCAGTTGCAGGGGATGTGCACAGAAGGGGGTGGGTTCGGACGCCTGTGGTGGACGATGACGATGTCTCCGAGATGAGTCAGTAAGCACTCCACAGGGCAACCAGATCCCTCCCCGTCCTAGATTTGGACACTTCTATTAATGTGGTCAAAAATTATAGATGCTTTTTTTTTGGGGGGGAGGCACATCAAACTTTCTGACTCACTGTGCTCCCAGGCAAATGCCTCCTCATCATAATAACTCTTACTGGGACAAGAAGTCTCTTCTGCAAGCGAGGGAACGAACCGGCAGGAAGAGCCTGGAGCGCAAGCCAAGTGGCTGCCGCGCAGATTCCAGAAATGAGTTCAGAGACATTGCATACAAGCTAGGGCCAGAGAACCTGGAAAGGGTTCATTTTAAAAAGGACAAGGTGGTCACGGGCCATGCTGCCTGAGTGCCCCTTCCTTTCCCCTCCCCCATTCTCCCATTCTCTCCCTTCCTTCCTTCCTTCCTTCCTTCCTTCCTTCCTTCCTTCCTTCCTTCCTTCCTTCCTTCCTTTCCTTGACAGGGCCTCACTATGCAGCCCTAGTTGACCTGGAACTCACAGAGACTGACATGCCTCTGCCTCCTAAATGGTGGGATTAAAGGTATGAACCACTATTCCCAATTTTTAAAGGTTTATTTTTAGGTATATGTGCTTTACTTTCATGCATGTCTGTTCATCATGGGTCTGGTGCCCTCGGAGGTCAGATGAGGGGGTCAGATTGCTTGGGACTGGTGAGCCGCCATGTTGGTGATGGGAACTGAACCCAGATCCTCTAAAAGAACAGCAAGTGTTAGATGTGTGGCACACACATTTAATCCCAGCACTTGGGAGGTGGAGGCAGGTGGATCTCTGTGAGTTCAAGGCCAGCTTGGCTTACATACTGAGTTCTAGGACAGCCAGAGCTATGTAGAGAGCTCATGACAATTGTCTCAAAGAGATAAGTGTTCGTAATCACTGATCCATCTCTCCAGTGTCCTCCTCCCCTTTAAAAATGTGATTATATGAACGGCTGCATATACTTAAATCATGTGTGTGCCTGGTGCCCTCAGAGACCAGAAGATGGCATAAGATCCCCCTGAAACTGGTGTTTTAGGTGATTATGAGCTGCCATGTGGGTGCTGGGAACTGAACCTGGGTCCTCTGCAAGAAGAACAAGTGGTCTTAACTGGAGGACCCATCCCCCACTCCTTTCTTAAAGATGGGGTTCTCTGTAGTCTAGGCTTTCCTGAAAATCAATATCTAGTCTCAAAGGGCTTGGAGCTCATGACAATTCTCCTGCCTCAGTCTTCCAAGTACTGTAGTGGTAGGATTTAGGCATGGGCTAACAGACTTAGGCTAACGAACTTCTAAGATTCAAAAAAAGGAGAAACAAGTAACAACTCGATAGATCAAAAGGTCAAGGTTATTATTGGCTACATACCAAGTTCAAGGGGAGCCTGGGCAACATGAGGCCCTATTAGAAAACAAACAAACAAACAGAACAAAAACAACAAGAGCAACAGCAACAAAACAAAACAAAACCTACAGGTTCAAGAAGTGGCTCACAGGTTAAGAGCTTATATCTCCAGGGGACTAGAGTTTGAGTCTTTGATTCTCAGAACCCATGTCACATGACTCACAGCCACCCAGGACTCCAGCTCTAGGAGATCCAATGCCTCTGACCCCTGCAGGTGCCTGTGCTCACACACAAATCCACACACAGACCTATAATTAAAAATAGTAAAACTAAATCTTAAAATATATATATATGGACTGGAGAGATGGCTCAGTGGTTAAGAGCACTGGCTGCTCTTCCAGAGGTCCTGAGTTCGATTCCCAGCAACCACATGGTGGCTCACAGCCATCTGTAATGGGATCTGATGCCTTCTTCTGGTGTGTCTGAAGACAGCTACAGTGTACTCCTATACATAAATAATAAAAAATAATAATAAATCTTTAAAATAATAATAAAATTTAAGTTTAAAAAAAATGAGCCAGTAAGATGGCTCAGTGGGTAAAAACAGTCTCCACATAAGCCTGACAAACTGAGTTTCACCTTTGCAGTCCACAGTGGTTAAAAAGAACTGATTACCAAAAGTAGCGCTGTTACTCACATATATACAACAGACACACGGGGGGGGGGGGCAGTCTGGGAATGCTGTAGCTATTTGTAGAGTCCATGACTAAGGTGTTGGGGGGGGCTAAATACTTAATTTCTGATCTTGCCGAATACATGCAACTATATAAGTCACTGCCATATTTAGTGGAGAATTCTATTATGTCTAGTTAACAAGTTCTCAGGATAAAATTAAACCTCCTAATATTCAAAATAAAAAGGAGAGGAAGAGGAAGAGATGGGCAGGGATGGAGACAGGAGCATCTGAGATAACAGCTCACTCAGTAGGCCAGGCTAGCTTCAGACTCAGCCAACCCTCTGCCTCTACCTTCCCAGTACTGAGCCTTTCTGCCTGGTTTCAGATACTCTTCTGAGTCACAGTGCTTCCAAAGCTGGGTCTGTCTGTCTGTCTGTCTGTCTGTCTGTCACACTGTTACTCTGTCTGTCACACTGTTACTCTGTCTTGCCTGCTCATGTGGCTCTGAGCTGTGTCTCCAGGAGACAAGCTATACCCTGAGCCCCCATTCTCCTTCCTTGTGCAGACAGAACTCCCTCCCTGTGACATGCAGCCACAATGGAGCAAGGGGCCAGACTGCATTTGAGAAGAAAGTTCCTCTCTAAGTTCCAAGAGCGCCGACCCGTGTGGGCTTCGGAGGCCTGACCTTGGCTAATTAGTCCCTTGCTCAGTGTAACCAACCGAGTCACAGATTCAATTGGATCTGCACACATTTATTGAGCACCCCAGTACCAGCCGATTTCTGTCTGCCCTGTGAGTGCAATGAAACTGTCTCTGCAGATTGGAGTTATTTGTATTTCAAGGCAAAAGAGGTAGGTTTTAAGTACCTGTTAGGGGCAGTAATGGATGCCTTGGGGAGGGGAGGGCATGGGCTGAGGCAGAGGGCAAGAGGGCTGGGAAATGGCCTGTGAGTCAGGATAGCACAACCTGGCTGAACACAGACATGAGGAAGTGGACAGAGAAGCCAGTTAAAGCCTGAGGACTTTTCTCCCCGTAAGTCCCCCACCACTTTCTTTTTAAACAGAAAAAAAAAAAAAAAATGCATTCACATAGAAAAAAAAAAAAATTAACACAAAAGGACACCCAGTGAAAAGTAACTCTCCTTTTCGTCTCTCAGACCTCCAGCCCTGGGATCTTTCTTCAGAGGCATCCCACTGCTAACTGTTTCTTTTGTGTCTTTCCAGAAAATGTCTATCACGTACAAGCAAATCTTTCTCTTTTAAAATCCAAATGTTATCACAGTGTATTAGCACCGCTTTTGCAGTCGGCAATACATCTTGGCACTCAGCCTGCAGACTCACCCATTCCTTGGAGCGCAGAATTCCAGTGTTCAGGGTGCTACATTTCTTACCAACCAGTCCTCCTGCTGATGGGCGTAGTCCTCCCACAAATGGGCCTTTAGTCTGTTTCCATGCCTGATATTATGAGCAGTGGTATTCCTCATACTTTCTTATTCAAATTTCTGCTCACTGGGCGAGAGGCTGTCCAGGAGACAAGCTCCTGGGTGAGGGTCTGCTCTATTGAGAAGGCTCCCACTGTGAACACTGCTGAGAAGTTCTCTTGGAGATGTCTCTCCAGACAAGTCTCAACTCCCTTTGCATGCTCAGTTCCCAAGTGACATGTGACCACATCACAGCAAAGGGAAAGAATCTTTTTCTGGATTTAGAGAGTCAATGTGTGTACTTGGGGGCCCTGCTAAGGCTAACAGTCTATAGCATCCTTGAGTTGTGGGCTGAGAGCAAAGAGAGAGATCAAAGTTTAATGATGCAATCAATGGCTGGCTTATCGCACATGCTCCATCAGCTCAGGCTTCATCAGGTACTATTATTGCCATCACGATGCAGGGAGAGCCCCGCCTTGCCAATGGCAGAGAAAGCTCCCAGCGCAGGTCTGGTCTGTGCATTCAGTTGCTTTAAAGGCACCGAACTGGGAGCCCCCTCAGCTCTTGGAACTGGACGAGAGCTGAGACAGGCAGTTCCCACTTATCATGGCTTGGCATCTGGAACTCCCGGGCCTTTGCCAGTACCTAATAAACACCATACTTCATGCTTTGCCGCTGTCACCCACGCATCCCTTGATGCCTGCTGTCGATGGCCTGCCACTGCACACAGTCAGCATTTCACTTTTTATGACCTGCTTTTTTTCTTCCTTAAGTGAATTCAGCCTGAATGATGTCACCATGACATAATAAAACCACAGTTGTACGAGGGTGAGTAGGGTAAACATATAAAAATTATATAAAAAAATTAACCTGGATATTGTAGTTTAATCCCAGCACTAGGGAGGCAGAGACTGTCTCAGTGAATCAGTGAATAATAAATGCATTGTCTTCATTTTGGAAGTCAATCGAATCTGAGTTCAAATCCTCAGCCTGGTATAACTCTCTGACCTTGGGAAGCCATTTACCTTCTTTCAGTCTTAATTCTACCACCTGTGAAGTGGGCTAAGAGCCTATTCTGATAGGGATATAGTGAGCAGTAAGAAGGATAATGAATTAATTATTTAAGAAATTTTTAATAGATGGGCCTTACTCCAAAAATGACCTCAGTCAGCTGCCGTAATTTGTGTGTAGAGAGCCTGGCACATAGCAGCAACTCAATAAAGCATCACTCTCTTCCGCTGCCCTCCTGTGAGAGCGGTTACTTCCGGAACTGAGTCCCCATCTCAAGGGAAACATCCTTATAGCTTCCGTGGGAGAAACCTGGCCCAACTCTTTAGGGTTCCATCTCATTTCGAATCCAGACAATTTTTTAAATCCCAACAACACGTGCAGCTCACATTCTGAAAATCCCTCATCCCCCTTATTCACAACACAGCTTCAAATTACTTTTGGCCTTTTCCAAAAAAAAAAAATCAAACCCACCCTCAAAGGTCAAGGAGTCGACAGTCAAAGCTATAAGAGGAAAATGCTGCAAAATCTGACACAGTTTTAGAGTCAACTCTTCTGAGGAAGTATGGCAGAGCTAAAAAAAAAAAAAGCACACGTGCACACACACATATGTGCACATGCATGCACATATAAACATATGCTCACACACAGATTCAGACTCTCACACATGTATATACACACATACATACACACATAAAACACATGTACACAGACTCACACATATACAGATAAATAGTCACAGCCAAATACACTCACTCACACACACACACAAACACAAATACAGGCAGCCAGGCTTGGTGGCCCATGCTTTTAATCCCAGAACTCAGGAGGCAGAGGCAGACAGATTTCTGAGTTCAAGGCCAGCCTGGTCTACAAATTGAGGTCCAGGACAGCCAGAGCTACACAGAGAAACCTTGTCTCAAACAATCAGACAAACAAAGCCCCACATACAGGCACACATACATACAAACACACACACATACACACAAACACCCCCTTAAGCCAGCCCATTCCTTGAAACATTTGCATTGGGCCTTCTCAATGGGCAAGTGTACTTCACCACTCATCAATCCATGGGTAACCCTAACCCTAACCCTAAGAGCAGAGTCAGTTGGGTCTGAGGGCTATGGGGGCCAGTGGAATCCCCAGATAGTAGGCACAAGGACAGTGTGCCCAGAGGATAGTGATGGTCAGATGAAGATGAAGTGGCTATCCCTCCTTTTATAGGAATGATGAGAAAGGAGTTTGGGGGCTTGGGGTCAAAGATGAATACCATGGGAATAGAGTAGGGGTTTCTCCTGTGCCTGACTCCAGTGTTTTGTCTGCCTGACCTCAAATCCCAGAGCTCAAGTGATTCTCCTGTCTCAGCCTCCCAAACAGCCATAAACCAATTTTATATCAATGTGATAACAGGACCAGAAATGTTCCAGCAGAGGTCTCTGGCCCACTTAAAGAACAAGTGGCTTAAATATCACAGCTTTACCTCAGAATGGCCAAAGACCCATCCCACCCTCCGGGACACCTTGGGAGCTTGTTTTCTTCCAGCCTCAATCTAGGAGATGTTCCTGACCCTACCAGAGATGGGGACAATGATGTCCAGCTAGCTCTTCCCCTTTCTCCACCTTCATTGTATCTGGGACCCTAGCTCATTGAATGACACCACCCCCATTCTGGGTGGGTTTTCTGTTAAACCCCACAGACAAAGCCCAAGGTGTATCTCCAAGGTAATTCCAGATTACCTTGAATTGATTTGAAAAGAATATGATGTAGGTGTCCCCAAAAAAGGCTCAGCACACAAAAGCACTTGCTGCAACAAGCCTGGCAAGCTGAGTTTGATCCCTGGAACCCAGGGAAGGTGAGAGGAGAGAACCAATCCCATAAAGCTATCTGGTCACCTCAACATGTGCTACGGAGCAGGCACCCCCACCCCCATCACGCACACAGACAAAAAAGATAAAAATTTAAAGATGGCAGCCAACATTCCCAAGCATGTGACTCTTCTGTTCCTGAAGGAAGCCGGACAGACTTCTCCAAGCTTACAGGGATGGAGGGAGCCCCTGAAGCCTGGGAACAGCAGGTGTAAAGGGTAGCAGCCACTGCAAGGACCTAGAACTGGCTCTTGACAAGACCTTTGATCTTCTTTCACTCTTCCCCTGCAGGCTTAGCACAAGGGTGAGGGGCTCTGACTGCTGCATGTCCCACCTTTGGGAAGGAAATAAAGCACAGGGAACTCCCAGCCCTTGGTGCTGAGGAATCCCCATGTGTACTATGGTCCCTCTCTAGGAAAGCTTGCTGTAAGATCCAGTCAGCTCAAGACAAGTCCTTCTCCTTAGCTAATTGGTTCACATCGATTGACCTTACAAGTGGGTCTAATGTATAGCTGGTAAGAGTCGACCTGCGTGCCAGGCAACCCATGCGGTTAACTAGCTGCCACTCAAGCAACTGAATGAAGCACATGAACCTGAATCTCTCAGAACGCCTCTGATGGGCTTCACAGGCACATCTCCATCAGTGGTCTGAAATATATGCCGGGTCAACGGTCCTGTTTAAAGGTCCCAGGTCCTCTGAGACGCTGGAGCTAACAGTAGTGTAGATTCCTTGGGGGAGGCAAAGTGAATGTTCGGCCTGTGACAAGAGCTTTGTGCTGGCTCAGGCAGCCACAGGCAGAGGGGCTGAGTCCCAGTGCAGGCAGGGGAGCAGCCAGGCAACCTTCCTGGCACTCCTGTGAGCTGGCTTCCACTTGCCTTCTGTTCCACATACCCCTCAGCTGTTTTCCCAGGAAAGCTGGAGTCAGCCTCATCCAACCCATCTCTGAGGCTGGGTTGGCTCTCCCTCTAAATGGAGGCTGATGTTCAGTGTCATTGTTATCAGTCTCTGAAGTGGAAACCCCCGTTACAGACACCAGAACATTCTGGAAAATCTTGCCAGAGTACGGGGGAACAGCGGCTCTCCCCAGTGTTCCCCCTGGGGAAGACTGGCAGCTAGCCAGGAATGCCTCCCAGCCCCCCCCAGGGGGACCGCCAGCCACCTCCAGCTTTTCTGGGTCAGTTAATAAGCCTTAGCTGAGACCCTGAGCCCCCTCCTCAGGCTTGATCCTTGGTGCTTCGCCTTATCAGCTGGGCTTTTCACAAGCACTTAAATTCATGAGAGAAGAGAAAAAGTGAAATCAGATAGAAATGCAGGTCTGTTTGCTGTTTTCTCCAATGGAATAGTTCTGAGTAAACAGCAGACGCCTTTGATGAAATCCCAGCAGGCTTAAACAATAAAGCTGGTTACAAACTCAATCTGGCGGAGATATCAGATCTGAAATTGTTTCAAAAAAACATGTCAACATTTTCTAATGCTCCTGGAAAGGGGGGAAAAAAAGATTTCCTGGACTGCCCATCATGGGGTTTGGGTCAGGAAGACAGAACAGAGGCCATGTCGGTTTCAGTCTCTGCTCAGACCCCCATGGACGGTGCACCAAGAGCAGGCTGTTTCTGGCTGGGTCTTTCCACCTACTGGAGTATAAACGGCCGCTTACAGGCATTGCCCCAGCCAGGCACCAGCCTTCCTCCTGGCTACCATTAGACCATCCCCATCAACCCCTTCCCTTCTCTTAACTCTCCGCCTTCCTTTCTCTGCCCCCTGCCAGCGGAAGCTTTTAAACAGGTAAATCAGACATGTCATTCCTTTGCTTGAAATCTCTGCCATCACACAGCACTTAGAACAAAATGCAAACTCCTCCCTCAGCCTACAAGAGCCTTGAGCTTGCCACTGCCTACTGCCTCCCGCTCGTACGTTCAACCTTGCAGGCCTTTCCTCCCAATCCTGGAGCAGGCCAGTTTTATTCCTGCCCCTGGGCCTTTGCACTTGCTCTAGAATTTGTCAGGGATGATTTTATCCCAACTCACAGTCACCCTGACCACTTCAGCTAAGTTCTTTCCCTAGCCAAGCACAGTATCATATTACAACCACTAGCTGAAATCATCTTTTGGGTTTAGTTATCAATTGTATTCTTCGCAAGGCAATCTGTCTGCAACTTGGACCTGTGTGTTTCTAGGCTGGCAGCTAGTGGTTCAGCGCACAGTAGGTGTTCAGAAATTACTATGTAAATGGAGCAGCGAGGATGTCATCAGCTCCCCCTGGTATCCTCTAAGCCAGTCCAGTGTAACTAAGAAGCCAGGAAACAGCGCTGGCTTTCTCTCTAGGGGTCTCTCTGCCGGCCCCTGCCTCCCCCATAGCCCCAGGCATTAGTCCACTAGGCCTTGAAGATCAGGTCTGGTCTTGGGGCACAAGCTCAGGCCTGAGCCAGGCATAGGACTCCCCACTCCCTTATAGACCCTCACAACTGACTTGCTCACACTTGGCCTCTAAGCAGGGGTGCACCAGTGAGGGACTCACCGCCCTCCCCCCCCCAGCCCCGACCTTCTTGGACAAGCGAAGATGCGGGTGTGCATAGAATAGGCTCCCCAACCTGGTGCTTGGGGTGGATAGCGATGCCACCCCGAGGGCACAGGGAGTCCTACCCCCACCCCCACCCTGCCCCAGGCCGCGATCGATCCTTGCCGTTCCCGGCCTCATTACCGCGGAGAGCAGCCCGGGCTGGCAGAGGAGCCAGACGGCTGTGGAGGGGGCGGGGAGGCCTCCTTGGCTCCCTGGCCCGGATTAAATATTTACTATGTTTTGTTTGGCCTTTGGGGGAGGGGCAGGGAGGGCTGTCGCATCGATCGGGAGCTGCCGGGCTGGGCAAGGGGCGAGAGCGATTCCAGGCCCCGTGCCCAGAAGCAATGCTCTCGAAGTGGCAGCACCCCCACCCCCAGGCCACCAGCCCCGTTGACAGATCTGGGTTGCAGCGCTGCTTGGTCACTGGGAGCCACAGCAGGCACTAGAATCCGAAGTCCCTCCCAATTCCTGCACCCCTACCCAGCTCAGGACGTACTAAGCCACCTCAGAAGCTGGATAACAGCAGCCTGGACGGTGTAGCAGCCTGGACGGTGTTACGCTCCCCTTTTTACAGATGCGGGCTAGGCACATGCTGTGTGACCTCCAGGGATCTGGTCACCAAGGTCGCCCTGGCACTTTCCTATCCCAGGAAACGCTGTGAGTTCGCCCCGGTGCGCTCTGCCCCACTAGGCTGGATTTGTAGCAGAGAAATAGAAAGGGGAATGTTCGTGTTCCCACCGGGCTCTGCGAGTGCTCTAAAAACACCTGCTGAGTGTGTACTCAGATAGGATCCCAGGGGCTCTTCACACACACACACACACACACACACACACACACACACACACACACACACACACATTCACTCTCCTCCCAACCCCTTGCATCCAGTCAACACTTGGCATGAGAAAGAGAACTCAAGCCTCACACACACAGAGTGAGTGGCTGCACCCTCCTGTGGTGTGTATCCACTTATATACACATGCTTGGAGTTCACATTTATAGTTCTAATACTCAGGAGACAGAGGCAGAAGGATTGGGAGTTTTATCTAGACCTTGTCTCAAAACCAAAAGCCAAGAAATCTGTTCATAATCAGAATCGCCCCATTCCATCTCTATGTCTCTATGCATATATGGAAGGACATAGGGGTCACACATAACCTCTGCAATGGAACACACACACACACAAACCATATGCACAAGCACGCACACACCTCCATCCCATCCTTTTCTTATACACTTGTACACACATAAACATCTATGCACTGACATATGCACCCCTACCATATCCCTATACGTGTGTCTACAACACACACACAGACACACACAGACACACACACACAGACACACACACACACAGACACACACACACAGACACACACACAGAGACACACAGAGAGACACACAGAGACACACACACAGAGACACACACACAGAGACACACACACAGACACACACACAGAGAGACACACACAGAGACACACACACACACACACACACACACACACACACACACACACACACACACACGCTTGCGCACAATGACTGCGGGCGGCTGGGGAAGAGCTGCAGCCTCCAGCCCTGCTCCTATTTAAAGAGAAGCATTGCTGGAAGAGGAACAAAAGCAAAGCCAGCTATAAATAGCCACCTCCCTCCTGCTTTTCCTGCCCTCAGGCCGAGCCTTGCCTCTTCTCTCCAGCCTTAGGCCCAGAGTAGCCAGGGCAGGCCTGGGGGGTGGGCAGCAGGGGCCCCAGAGGCCTTTTGGCCAACCACTGAGCAATGGAGCAGACCAGGGGCTTAGGACCTCCTGGATGCTGGCCCACAGCTCTAGGCCACCTGCAGCCAACCCAGGGTGCCTAAGTCCAGCACAGGGGTGTGTGGGGGGGCTGCATTGGCCAGGGCTGCTGCATCAGCAGAACTGTAAGGCTGCCAGCTGCTGGTGGGAAGGCAGGAGCCAAGCAGAGGCACTGCTGCCCTGGTGCCACCTTCCTAGCCAGGCCAGACCTTTCTTGATTGGGTTCCTACCAGGCTCATGAGAGCGACTCTGGGTTCTTGTCAGAGATGGAACGGGACTGGGCATGGTAGTGTATGTCTGTAATCCTAATATTTGGATGGAGAACTGTCATGAGTCACAGGGTGGGGGGGGGAGTAATTTCAACACTTGGGGTTCCTAGCACTCACCTGGTGGCTCACAACCATCCATAACCCCAGTTCCAGTGGATCTGGTGCCACCTTCTGACCTCTAAAGGCACCAGGCACACGCATGGTGCACATACATACATACACACAGACAAAACATTCATACATATAAAATAAATCCATCACTTGGGATGTGAGGCTGGCTGGAGATGAGTTCAAAGCCAGCCTTGGCTACATAGTGAGTCTGAATGAGATTCTGTCTGAAAAACAAACAAATAAAAAAGTAACACAGGCACAAGAAAGAGTGCCAGGGCCAGATGTGGTGGCTCAGCCTTTAAATCCAGCACACCCAAGGAGACAGAGACAGATAGGTCTGTAAGTTGGAGTCCAGTCTGGTCTACACTGTGAGTGCCAGCCCATTAGGGCTACCCTGTGAGACCTTGTCTAAAGGAAAACAAATACAGTTAGGCCAGGAGGGTACACTTCTGCCAGTCTCAGGCAGGGCCCTAAACACACCTTCTAAACTCAACCCCCTCTTGGAGGGCTGTTAGGGATGACGTTAAGCAAGACGAATGATGGAGCCTGGCAGGCCCTCGGGAGCTCTGGTGGGTCATGGATGGGAGAGACGACAGGCTGCCCTCTATATCTGAGAAGACTCCATTAAAACAAGAATAGTTCATTCACTCAGCTTTACCATGTGCCAGGCCCTGGGATGTCTTCTCCGTGTTTGATGCTCTGTGAGGCTGGTTCTGTTGATTTTTCCATTTTATAGATAAGAACACAGAATCAGAGGCTCATTCTAAGGACACACAGATTTCCAGAACGCTGAACCAGGGTGCAAAGCAGAGCTTCAGCAGAGAGTAAAGTGGGCTTCCTAGGTCCTGCTGGGGCCTAAGGGGACCTAGCTCTCAGGCTAGCCCTCAGGTACCAATGGAGACTTACGCTGCACTGGTTGCTACTCAAGTTAGTCCAGGCTAGGTAGGCTGCAGGGAGGGAGCACTACAGGGGTCCTTCCCCACTGTGCTCCTTACCCAAGATCTGCTGTCTCCATCCACAGCCCCCAACTCCAATCCCTGGTTTCCTGAGGGGCCTCTCCATGCCAGGCCTGGGGGGAGGGGAGGAGAGAGTGCAGGCAGACCTACTTTCAAGGCTTTAATCCTTTTTTGCTTAAAGGATTTTTTTTTTTTTTTTTTTTTTTTTTGCTTGGGGAAGACTTGGTCTGATCAGAGGAGAGACGCAGGGAGCTGACAAGCTTCGGAGGATGGGGGTAGGGAGGAGAAAGAAATACATATTTATTACCCTCAATTATTAAAAAACAGATAGTACCAGATCTTAGGTCCTGGTAGACACCAGCAGCATTTGTTCAAGGACCGTTTTTTTTTTTTTTTGGTTAATTCTGTTGAGATGGTAATGCAGTTAGCTTATTAGTAGAAACACCAGGCCAGTTCCCAGTGGGGTGGGTAGGTCACTGGCAGTGAGGAACACAGGGCCCATGACCTCAGAGCATCCATATTCCTGGTATAAGGAAGGCACAGGCTTCAACTCAGCAAAGAGGGGGTTGTCTCAGGAGGGGGTCTGTGCCCTCATTTTGGACTCCCCAGCTGTTTCTGTCCACAGTGCTCTCTGGGACAGTAAGCAGCCTTCCCACAGGGTAGCTCTTCTTTTCAAAGGGGTGACAAGAGACAAATCAATGGCTCCCAGCTTCCTTTGCCTGGAAGGTGATAGCTCTCCACCCGAGCTGCTGAGAGCTTCACAGGGGGGCACTGCCAGCTCTCAGCACACACCTCTCTTCTCCAGAAATGTGTGTCTCTGCTAAGAAGGCAGGCCATAAGCTCAGACAAAGACGAGCACTCCCCTAAGGGACCAGAAGCCCACTGATGCCTGATCCTGGAGGCTGGCAGGCCCTTTGTTGTAGATCCTGTAGCAAGGTGGATGGAGGGCAAGGCAGGCCCTGCAAAAAGAAGAGGAAGAAAACAGCAGAAGAGAGAAGCACAGAGAAAGGAGCTATGCTCACCACACACAGTAGGGCCTCAGTGCAGGGCTGCTGAGTAATTCAAAGACAATACAGAGAGCAGCACCAAGACTGCAAGGAGACCGGCTCCTCAGGAAGGCATTTTGACTATGCTCAGTCACCCTTCCTAAATCCTCAACAGGCAGGAGGCACTAACTCTATGGTTTTGTTTCAATTTGCTTAAGACTATGTAATGTAATAAGGCTGGTCTTGAACTTGCTTTGTAGCCAAACCTGGTTTTGAAATCTTGATCCTCCTGCTTCTACAACACACCTGAGTATTGAGCCCCTGAGAATTAAAAGCATTTGGTCACAGTTGAATGCCTACTTTCAAAATGTTTCTACCTGTCTGCTTAGCCTAATCTGCAGAGGCTACAAGGGGAACCTAGCAGGGCCCATCATAAGGCCCAGAGGAACCATGCAGGAAGCCATGTCTGCTTCACAGCCACGAGACCAAGGTGTGAGGCTGGGGCTGGGTTTGCTTTTCTGATCATGGTCCTGTTTTCTGAGAGAAGAGGCAGATGAGAAGTCAGAGTGGGCAGAGGTTGGTAGATAGGCCCACCCTCACCTTGTGGTTTCCTGGCCAATAAACAGTCCAAGGATGTCCACAACATCTCCACACCCCTAATGGACAGGGCAAAGAGTTCAGATCAGAATGAAAAGACTCATTCCAAACAGCTATCCCCTCCATGCTAGGTAGCCCATCTGTGATGGCCCTGAGATTCCAGTCCTGGCTTCTCTTAAGTCTCAGCTTTGGATGACAGGCAGTTAAACTTCAAAGAGCAGCCAGGGGTGGGCAGGAGGAAGACAACGCAGGAATTCTCCAGGGAAGGACGTTACTGCAGCTACTATTCACATTCACAGAGTGCCTATTCTGGGTCAGGCCACAGCTAAGTACCAAGAGCTTTGTCTGAGACATCTTCTTTAATCTTTTCAACTCCATGAGGTGGGTACTACTACAACCCCATTTTGTGGATGGAAGGAACTCAAGTTCAAGAACAAGGTAACCCCCAGGATTTGAGCCTGGGTCTGCCCAGATCCAGTGTTTAGTCACTAACCACCCCCACTACAGATGGTAGGCTTTGCCCTCCCAAGCCCTCCTACAGTGGAGAGGAAGCCTCTACTAAGAATCAGACACTAGCAGACCAAGCCAGGGAGGCCAGGCTCTGCAGAGAGAAGTTGGCGATGAGGCACTGGAGAGAAGGGTGTACTGCCAGTTGGTTTGAATATTCTTTGGAATCCATTAGCCAACTATTATCTTTTCCTTAAGATTTACTTTACGTGTGAGTCTTGCCTGTGGGTATGTATGTGCACCATGTGAATGTCCAGTGTTCAAAGAGGGCCATCAAAGGCCATTCCCCTTAGAACCAGAGTCACAGGGAGTTGTGAGTTGTCATGTGGCTGCTGGGGACCAAACCCAGGTTCTCTGGAAGAGCAGCAAGTGCTTTTACCCATTGAGCCATCCCCCTAGCCCTGAAGCCAACTATTTTCAATGCTGTGTGACAGTGGGAAAATCTGTGACTCTCTGAGCCTGCTTCCTCAGCTGAGAGATCAGATGGCTTCAGCATCAAATTTCAAAGAATCTACAATCCCACCACCCCTGCCCCGCCCCCATGTATCCAGGGTGACCTTGAACTTGCTATGTAGTGAAGGATGATCTGAACTTCTGACACTATTACCTCTGCTTCCCAAGAGCTGGGATGAAAGGCATTTGCCATCACATTCCATTTGCATGGTGCTGATGGAACACAGGACTTATGCTTGCCAGGCAAGTACTCTAGCAACTGAACTACACCCTCAGTCAAGGAGTCTAAAAACCCATCAAATCCCTCAGCACCAGTCAGGAGCAAGAGGCATATTCCTCTTCATCCCCATCCTCAAAACTCTTCTATAGTCACAAACCACCCAGCATCAAAGAAAACACATGCCTCTGTAAATCTCCCTCTCGGGTTCCGTAGCTACAGCCTTCTTCACTCAGTACTAAGGGCATGTTCACAGTATGTACACACACACACACACACACACACACACACAGAGAGAGAGAGAGAGAGAGAGAGAGAGAGAGAGAGAGACAGACAGAGGGAGGGAGAGAGAGAGAGAGGAGAGAACATCTTTCTGATTCTTGCTTTGGGTTCTAATTGGATACTCATGTGTCACAATGGATGCCACCTCTCATGGTGGCTTCCACCCACCCAGCTCCCTGCAGGGCCCCACCTTTTTTCTCCGAGGTCAATAAGCACAGAGCCAAATCTGTCAGGTGTTAGCCAGAATGTGGTCTCTACCAGTGGTCTTGCCAATCAAGGGAGACTTTGCATGACGTATTATAGGGGATTCACAAGCCTTAGGACTTCAACTTTGGCCTGTTGTGGTGGGGCACACCTTTTAACACTCAGGAGGCACAGACAAAGAGAATTTCTCTGAGTTCAAGGCCGGTCTGATCTACATAGTGAGCTCTCGGCCTGCCAAGACTACCATAGTAGGACCAGGTCTCCAAACAACAAAAGCTGTGATACCTGGACTAAGTGGACACAGTGGTAGAGGCCTGGGGTCTCAGCCACTCAGAAAGCAGAAGAATCATCAGAGTCCAGGCATTCCAGGCCAACCTGAGCTACCTAATAAAACTCCTGAAAAAGAAAGGTGTTTAGGATAGGATTAGGTAAGCCAGGACACATTTATAAGCTGTAGGAAGGAACTGCTGGATGAAGCACCAAGCCCTCCAGCCGCTGTGCTTCCGTGCACTCGCTCCTTAGGTTGTGAGATTTCAGTGATTTTTATCCTTTTTGAAAGCCTGTGGTTTTCTACTATGGGTGTGTACTATTTGGCAAGTTCAAAAAAAAAAAAAGACTCTGTGGCTGTTGAGCTAACCAACCCTCCTCCTCCTTGGTAATTA
The DNA here is from genome assembly GCF_011762505.2 of Arvicanthis niloticus. Lineage (NCBI taxonomy): Eukaryota > Metazoa > Chordata > Mammalia > Rodentia > Muridae > Arvicanthis > Arvicanthis niloticus. The sequence continues at coordinate 46,595,591 of NC_047663.1, forward strand.
AGGTTCTGCAATAATAAAGTCCTGCCAATCTATCTGACCACTAATCTGCCACCACCGATCTGCCACCTGGTGACACAGACAGCAAAGACTGCCCTATGCTGCTCACCCAGCCTTCCAACTTCTCCAACCTTTTTTTCAAAGGCTCGTTGTTTCAAAGTCCAGCCAGGCGAGCAGGAGAGAAGAGCCTTCTCCCCCCACCAGCCCCCAGACACCTACCTCCCCCCAACTTGAACACCTGCCTCAACACCTACAGCTTCATTTCCCTTCTCTCCAGCCAGGCTTCTCCCTAACATGGCGTTTCCCCCAATAGGCTGAGTTCCCTGGGAGTAGGGACTCCACTTAAACTATCATCTGCTCCCTTCTGTACCACAGTGAAATTCAGATACCCAGGAAATGGATGTGCCCAGTGGCAGACTGCTGGCTTAGCATTCATAGGGCCTTGGGTTTGATCCCTAGCATGGCCAAAACCAAAACCAAACAAAGCTAAGTGGGAAATGATGACAACACACTGGAGTCCAAGGCTGGCCAGCACCGATAGCCAATAGAGCCAGAAGGCCGGTGTGGGAGGCAGTAGGTGAACACTCAGACAAGACTGTATAGGAACCCAGTTCCATGCATGTGCTTTGCAGTATAAAAGAAGGGCAGTGGGACCCAACCCTTGACCATGTCTCGGACCATTGCTGGGGCCACAGAAATAGCCAAGAAACCTATCGAATGTTGATGTAAAGGGTTCAGCAGGCCCACCAAACCTTCCTCACTTCATCATGACAGTTGCCTTGGTCTCTGAGGTTGGGATGGGGCCCCAGGCCTTCATCCTCTCCAGGGGAATGTGAAGCACACCTCTGAATGCTAGTCCTGCTCCAATCCCCAGAACAGTCAGCTAAACCAACAGGCACACCTGTGCCTCATAGTCTTTGTACTTCGCTGTAGGGAGACCTTTTCCCAGGTTGAAGTGGCTCTGATCACCTACGGAGCTCCCTCTTTCCCTCTGCTTAGGCCCCAGTTCCAATATCGCCTTATCAGAAAGGCTTCACAGCCAATCTCTCTAAATCAAAAGCTCTCTGGTTACCTTCTATCCTTTAATTAACTCTGCAGATTTTCTGCTAAGCACTTGGCCTTACTGGAGAGATTATAATCAGTGGTTTATTACCTACTTCCCCACCCCCAACTATCATGTATGCTGCATAAAAGAAGGGGGCATAGTTTAGTCATTGCATCATTCCCTGCCCAGATAGCAATAGGCCACCAGTCAATAGCCACTACACTCAGCCAGGTACAGTGGCTTATGTCATCATAGCATTTGGGAGGTAGACACAGGAGGACTGTAGTGAGTTCAAAGCCAGCCTAGGCTACATAGTAATTTTAAGGCTCGTCTGAATTACAGAGACTGTCCATGCCTCAAACAAAACAAAAACTAAAATCCCAACAGTTGTAACATCCATCTTTAATAGAATGACAGACAACCCTCTCTCATTTTGCCTAACCCCATGAAGAGAAAATCTAAAGGTAGTCATATCCCATTTACATATCTTGACAAGAACCATGGGTCTGGCTGGCTCAATCTGTGGTTCACCTCTGGTAAATACAACTGGTTATACTAACAACAGAGCATGAAGCAGTGCATTGTGGGAGGAGAAGCAGAAAGGCCTACTTAAAGAGTAAGCCTCAGGTAGCCTTATGGAGCCACAGGCAAGATCACAATCCAGGGATGTCAAAAGCAGGGTAAAGGAGGTGGAGCTGGCTGGGTAGGGAAGAGGCCAGGAGGGGAGCTGCAGAGAGGCCTGTGTGAGCCATCTCCTTCCTGGAGGCTTGGGAGCATGGGTTGCTCATCTTGCAACATTCGTCCATTTCCAACAAGCGTTGATTCTACAATCAAATGTGTCCTCAAGGCAGACTCACTGGCCCACCCACCAGGGGCAGTAGGCCAATTATAGGAAGAAGAAAACCACCACCACTTGCAGCCAGCCCCTGGCCAGCTTCTGCCCCACCATTGGATTGGGTGATAAAATGTACCCTTCAGCAGCCTCCCTGTGTCTGACCCTGTGCAGGGCCGCCAGCCTCTCTCTCTCTCTCTGCTCAGATTTTCTATTGAAACCACAGGCCTGGGCAACAACCCCCGAGGCGTCCTGTGAGGAGAGGAGAGGATCAGTTCAAAGGAGCAAGTCATTTTCACAGACAGAGAGAAGACAAAGAGAGCAGCCTTCTCACCCCGGGCACCACCTGCGCTTGGCTTCGGTTACCGGCTTCGGTTAGCAATTTCACCTCCTCCTGTCTGGTCCAGCCTCATTTAAACAGTTCAGATCTTGGAAGCCCAGAGTGTCCGCCAGAGATTTTCATTTGCCACAGAATCAATAGTGCAGATTTTGTTCCAAAAAATCTGCCAAATCCAAGAGTAAACTTTTTGGAGTGAGAGTGTGTGTGTCATGTGTAACAGACACACACAAGACGGACAGGGACACACACGCACATGCACACACACAGTATGCACACACACAGACACGCACACACACTCCACTATCCTCCAGAGCCTGTCCTGCTGAATGCCTCTCTGGTCTACACATACAGCCCTTTCTGTACCTGGGAGGAGAAGACTGAAAACTTTGACAGCCCTAGGTTCGCACAAGCTATTTAATTCCTCCAGCCTCTAAACCTCCCATGACTTGGAGCTAATTAGACCTGGCCTTGCTGCTTAGGGTAGGGGTGGGAGTTGTACAGAAAACACCATTGGCCCCAAATCTACAGCTTCTCCTGGCTCCAGGGACTTTGTTCTGAAAGCTCTAAAGTGAGTCAGGCATCTGAAATCCCAGTTAGAGACCAAGACAGTAGAAAGGCTAGAACCTGGAAGTTCAAAGCCAGCCTGGGCAATATAGTAAAGTCTTGTATCAAAGAAACAGAACAAAACCCCGGAGGATTTCATGATTTAATCTTATGGCTATAAAACAATGTGAACGTTAAGTTTTCCTGGTAAGTTGTTTGTACTTGTGTCAATGTGTGAATCAACCTGCATTTATTAGTCACACGTCCCATGGAGACACGTGGATTAGTTTATTGATGTGAACTTGTCTTACTGAATGCCATTCTGTAGCACTATACTTTATGCAGGATGGTGGGTTAGTTAGATCTTGGTAAGAAACCAAGTATTCATGGATTGAGTAGTTTGATGAATCTATAAAGTAGGAACAGGGGAGTCAAGAAACCCTGAGCCACATACTGAGGCTGAAGGAGGAGAGGGTACTCTTAACTGAACCCAAATGCAGAACAGCGCTGGCAGATGCTGGGTAGCAGATGTAGCCAGGGCCTGCCTTCCAACCCCTGCTTTGCCACAGGCTTTGTCTAGCAATGGAGCTGTCTTTGCTCGGCCCTGGAGCAGGTTAAAAGCACCTGGACATTAATACCTCTCCAAAACTCTTGGTTGGCCCCTGAATGCTTGCGGGTGGCATAGATACCCACCAGGCTTCCCTGCTTTCCTCTTGGGGTAAGGTAAAGGAGATGCATGCTCTCTTAAACTGTACCCCAAAGTTTCCCCAGTGAGTCTAAGTTCTGGATAGCCCCAGTGGGAAGCTATGCAGTAACACGTTGTTTTGGCTTCTTGCCTTCCCTCTGTCAGCTCATCACTTGCTCCTGGCATTTCCCAGGATCACTTCCCACGGAAACTACCTGCTTGAATCCTTGCTGGCTGGACTTCTGGGAAAACCTGTGGGTGACTTTTCATATGGGGTACAGAGAAGTCATGGTGGCTCACCTCCCCTTGAACAGAAGTCCATGTTGAACTTGGACAAGCTGACCTTGTGGGGCAGACAGCAGGGTTATGAGTGAGTTTAGAAGGACAACGGGGAAATGGCGGCCAGCATTTTCATGGAACTGAACTGACCATTGGGGATAGACAATAGAAAAGTTATTGCTAACCTGGGGGGTAAATGCCAGCACAGGAAGATACAGGCACCCCACTCTAGTCTAGGGATGAGTTCCCAGGAGGCAGGCAGGGTATCAGCTGCCATCTACAGAGCAGGAGTGCAGGAGAACGCAGCAGCAAAAAGTATTCTAGGCAAATTTATTTGTGCACATCCTTAGAGGTGAGGAAGAACCATGACTCAGTCAGATGGAAAGTCATTGAGTAGACCTGGAGCTTAGAGTTCAAAGTATGGAGAAGGGAGAGGAAGTCTCAGTGTGGGTAGGGGGAGGTGGGAGGGCTTGACAGCCAGGCTAGGAAGTCTGGGCCATCCCCTGGAGGAGAAAACCACTGAGGGTTTTTAAGCAAGTGAGTGACAAGGCATCACATGGTACCCCATAAATATGTACGGTCTTAATGTGTCTATGAAAAAAAATAAACTAGTGAGAGTGAGGAAAGCACATAGCACTGTGGAATCCTGCCACAGTGAAAAGCTCACAGTGGGTGAAGGCAGTGGAGGAGGCAGAGAGGCAGCTGGGCTGGGGTGGAGGCTAAGACAGTAGCAAAGGAGGAGGAGGAGTGAAGGGTCCCCAAGACCTCATTCCAGGATGGCTCTAGAGAGGAGGCAGGAGAGTGCATCACCCAGGACTTCCAGTTCTTAGGAAGTAGTACATGGTAAAAAGATGGTGCCAGATACCAAAATGTATGTGTGTGTGTGTGTGTGTGTGTGTGTGTGTGTGTGTGTGTGTGTGTGTGTGTGCAGCTTGCTGAGACACAGAGGCAGGGGCAAGTAGAGCTCCAGAGATGCCAGATTTTGAGGTACTAGGGAGGCAACTTGTGGGGACATCCGAGGGTCAGCTGAGTAGGTGCATCAAAAGCAGCCTATTTCCTGAGATAGGCAGAGGGGGTTGTCAGAAAGCCTTCCAGAGCAGAGTGGAGGGAGGTACTTTCCAGGGAAGTGCCTCAATGGAAGATGGCAGAGGAGATGAAGGTGGGAGGGGCAAGCTGAGAAGCAGCAGCAAGAGGTAACTGGGAAAGACCCAGGAGGTGGCCATGATGGAAGTCAGGGGAGATAGGACAGTCAACAGAGTCAAGGTGCCACAATGACAAAGTCTAGCTTGGGGAATGATGGGGGAGTGGGTACGTGGAGGTTGCTGGTACAGGATAACCCCTCCCAGGACACCAGGATGGGAGAGCCAGAGCCAAGCGGTCGTCACAGGGTGCAAAGTGAATTATAGGAAACAAGCTCCTTCCTGCAGAGCCTGTGCTCCAAGGAGAAGGAATGTTCTTCCTATTAACACACCAGTGGCCATCCAGTGTGCAAAGCTTTGCTAGGACAGATCCCAGTAGATCCACAAACCTCTAAACTGGAGAAGCAGGCAGGGTGGCAGGGCAGTGGAAGAAGGTTCCTCCCTTAGCTGTGGCAAGGACCCCACTCTTGTGTTGTATATTCCTGCCTCTGACACTGGGTAACGTTGAAGACACTGTTCTACTGCTGAGAAGCATCCAGAAGACTATCAGTCCTACCATGTTAGAAGTGGGTGAACTGAGGCTTAAAGAGAAAGAGATATGCCCAGGGTCCTAGTGACTCAGTCACAGAGATAGACCCTTACCCAGTCCCAGAATTCCAGTTCTGAGGTTCTTCTTCCCATGATTCCACAGTTCCCAGAAAGAAAAGGATGTCACCCCAGCCAAGGCCAAGGTTGCCAGAGGGCTGCAATCAGCTCATGGGGAGAAAAAGACAGGAAAGTAAACACACATTGTGTCACATGAAGCACATGACAATGAGAGGTGGCAGGCCAGCAAGCTACCTGCAGTATGAGAGCAGAGCCTTTCTCCTCCAGCATCCAGGCTGTCCCCACACTGGCCACTAAGTGACCTCCTCAGGCTCCATCTCCCTAAGACTGTCCAGCTTCAGTCCCTGGCCCGGCTCACCACATGTTCCTTCTTTCCCTCAGCCTGCCCAGACAAGTCCATGAATAGAACATTAAAGGAAAAGCCTTCTAACAGAAAAAGCAGCTCCCTGGTAGGAGTCGCCCCACTAAATGTCAAACGCAGAGCAAGGCTTCCTGCCTTGTATGCTTCTTGCTAATGGAGGCACCTTGGCCTCCATATCCCATCATCCAATCGCCCTATAAATAAATCATAGTAAGAAGAATGCCAATTTCCCCCCAAGGGCCTCATGAATCTCTCTACATAAGCCTATGTAAAGGCCTCCTTCACAATCAGCTGGTCATGAGCCCAGAGAGAGCCCTGATCATTTGAAGGCAGAAGCAACTTATATGCCACCTCCATGGGTTAAGAGTTTGGAGCCCAGCTTTCCTACTGACTCAAGGAAGACTTTTGCTCTGTTTCCTGTAGACTAATAAAATTGTCACCACGATGCTAGCACCCTCTGGAAAAAAGCCAGTAAACTGACAAGAGGCTCTGTCTCTGGGGGCTGCAGTGGCTCGTCCCCTGGCAGACAAGCAGTGAGTCGTGCCCACCCACCCACTTATAGGGTGAGCCACACACCCACTCACCAAGCTTTGTCCCCAACATGTGGCACACAACCACACTGGCCCACCCACTCCTGCGCCCCCCAAATGAGTGTCTCACCATCCTGCCGTGGCATCAAGCCATGCTAGTGGATGAGAGCGTGGGTGCCAACATCTGTGCCAGTGCACTTGGGGTGTGCTGCTTTGCAACAGCGGACATGAACACTCTGGGAGCCTGTTGAATGCTCACCAGGTGTGTGTGTGCCACACATACACACACACATACACACACACACATACACACACACACACTGCATTGTGCCAACCCTCTTACTTTGCTGGCACAGAAGCCCCCAGAGTGACTCTCATGAATTAGACTGATAGGCTGTTTGCAGTTTCATCTCCAAACTTCTTTGACTGATGTGGCAGTAATCACAGGCTCAGAAGCACCCATTGTATCTGTTAGGTCAAATGCCTCCTGAGTAGAGGGAAGCCTCCCCTCTGAAGAGGGATTTTGCTCTTCCACACCTCAAGATTCAGATAGACTCTACCTTGCTTCATGTGGGAATTTGCTGTGATTGGAAAGGTACAGAACATTTCTGAGTCCTGCAGTTGCCATCCTGGCTGGTAGGCTATGGCTGGACCATAACAAGAGAAAAACCAGTACAAGTGGAATCATTTATCTCAACCAGCCTATCAGCTGCCACCTACCCTGGCCAGCATGTTGCTCCAGAGACCACCTACCTCACCAGTGTGGGTGTGGCTGTGTTGCTCAGTCCTGTTAGCCTGGGAGAAGTGCCAGGGAGAGCAACCTCTGGGGAGGGCTGAGAGTATATGACCAGCTCAAATAAGTCATGGGCTTGGGCTTTTCTCAGGAATTTGATGCAGGCAGGAGAGCTCTTGGTCTACTGTCCCATGTCTGCTGGCAATAAAGAACCCAGAGCAAGAGCAAGGGAAAGGGATGTAGCCACAGGATTCAGAGGGGGCCATCAAATAGAAGAACCAAGAGACAGTGGTTCAAGGCTCTGGACCCCGGCCAAGGAGCTTTCTGGGGGAAACTACCAGGACACAAATGATTCATCAGCACCCCACAAAACAAATGTCATAGAAATCTAGACAGATGGGCACATGAGCCCGTGGGGGTTAGGGGGTGAAAGAAAGAGAAGCATGTGGGCTCTTCCCAGAGGCTTGGACCAAGCCAGAGGCAGCAGGAGGCTAGCTGGGAGGCTTGGGCTTGAGGACTGCATGAATCTCCATGTGCTTCAGTTTTTCTTTTTTTATTCTTATATTACTTATGTGTCTCTGTGTGTGGGTATGTGTGTTGTGTATGGGTGCCTGCAGAGGCCAGAAGATGTCAGATCCCCTGAAGCTGGAGCTACAGGTAGTTATGAGCTACCTGATGTGGGTGCTGGGAACTGAGCCCTGGCTCTGCAAAAGCAGTAAGCACTCTTAGCGGCAGAACCACCTCTCCCGGCTTCCTTGTCCTTAAAGTGAGAATATGTGTCCTTGGGTCTTGCTGCAGATGGCATGGTGACGGGCATGTAGCTTAGCCCACAGAAAGTGTTAAGCAGATATGAACAGCTTTTGCTAATAGGAGGGCACCGGTTGGCACAAGTGGAGCCAAGTAAGTTAGGAGAAACAAGCCATCCCCTGCTGTCCATCTCCTGGTGACATCTGAATCCCTTCCCAGCTCTCTCCTTCAAGTATGCCTGGAGATCCAAGGTGGCTTTGCCTTGCTCTGGGGAGATGCTGACCCAGGGGTGCCTCCTTGCTCAGCTCATCAATACCGAAAAGGCACCTGCACGGGAGAAGGGTGTCCAGCCTAGGTCCTCCAGCATGAGAAGTCCCTCCCTCCCTTCTATCCATGGCTCACTCAGTTTCAGTTTTCCTCCCATATCGATGGTGATAGACTTAGTGTCTTGTGCACAGTACTAGATAAATGCTCTACAACTGAGCCACATCCCCAGTTCTCTCTCTCTCTCTCTCTCTCTCTCTCTCTCTCTCTCTCTCTCTCTCTCTCTCTCCTGTGTGTGTGTGTATGAAGTGTATGTGTCTTACTGTGTAATCCATACTGGCCCTTAACTCTCAATCCTCCTGCCTCAGCCTCCTAGGTGCCAGATTACGTGTGCCACCATACCCAGCTAGCTCCCTGACTCTACCCCAGGGTGGCCTGGCCATCACACTCTGAGGAAAGGGCTGCTTCCGGCACTCAGTGCTGAGGTCCTGCCTCCTGCTGTCCCTGGAGACTCTGTTCCCGTTTGCCAGCCATTTTGCTTCCTTGGCCATCTGTTCCCTCCCTGTCATCTCCTCTCTGCTTTAACCTTAGCCACTCCTTCACTGCAGATGGTACCAAACAGACCCGTTCTTGACATCCTTCATGATGCCTGCTCCCTCCTCAGCTCATTGGCACAAACTGCTCTGTCCTTTCTCAGGCCCTATTCAAGGATGTGTCTAGAGCTTAGAGGTAGATTTACCCCACAATCTCTCCTTATTTGTGCCTCATCTGTTGGCAACTCTACCTCAGGTCAAGAGGCCCAACCCCTACCCTTCCCTTCCCTGCCTTTTCCTAATGAGACTTCCTCTTGTCAGACTTAGCCAAGAACATCTCCTAGGCCCGGACAAACATCTGCTATGGTTCTCTACCAGGCTTGCCATAGTAGTGTTGAGTCCTCTAAAGGGCGGTGGAACAAAAGCCCGGAAGATCTGGAGCTCATTCCTACAGTGAGGGACCAGTATCCATGCTGGGAATTCAGGTCCTAGACAGTTTCCTCATAGAAAACAGATCTAAAGGTTCAATATCAGGGAAATGACCCCAAGTTGTCATGATAAGAACTGGATCAAACACTGTCTACCTTGTCCAAGCTCACTTCTGTCCTTACCTCCCTGATCGGTGGGTGTGGTGGCACTTGCCTTTGACTCAGCACTTGGGAGGTGGGGGCAAGGAGGTCTCTGTGAGTTCAAGGCCTGCCCGGTGTACATAGAGAGTTCCAGAACTGCCAGGGCTACAGAGTGAGACCCTGTCTCAAAACAACACAATACAACAGCAAAACAAAACCTGCACACCTTCCTTCCGGCTACAGATGAGACCCACCCTCCGACTTCACAAGCGGCTCCTTCTCCCTCCCTGAGTGCCCCTAAAACAACTCCTTTTAGCGTTTCTTTTCTGAAGTAAGGACCAGGAGCTATGAGGAGACCCCAGTTGTCCAATTATGAAAGAAGAATTTTGGTGAAGTAGGTTCCACCAAGCTGCATCCCTAGACTGGGATGAAGCAGGCTGGGGACATTGAAATTCTGCTTTCGTGCCTGGATTTGGATTAAAGAGGCCAACTCTCTCAGTTCTCTCTAGAAAAGAGCTCATAAGTCTCCGCCACATCTTTCCCCCAGCAGAAAAGAGTGCCTTGGTCATCCATGTGGTCTATTTTCTTTCTCCATTGGGGCTAAGAAGACCCAAGCTGCCACAGCCCTGGGTCCCCAGTGTTCTCAGAGATGCAGATAGAGATGCGAACCTCCCCAGGAGGCTCTCACATCACCAAGGGAACTCTGCGGAATCCACCAGCCACCTGACAGCACCACACTATTTTCTCCCTCTGCCTCCACCTTCCCCTCCACCCCCAGCAGAGAAGACCACTCAGCTACCCAGCCAACCCATCTGGGTATGGACACCAGGAGAACACAATGCATCTTACTGGGTTGCAGGCCTTAATCTAGAACTTACTGAATTATTTAGGGATGGCATTAACTTATAAATGAGTGTGTTTGACTGATTTTGTGGTTGATGTACAGATAAATCCTAATGAAAGACAACTACACAATTTTAAATTATTAATTAGACTGCCACTTAACAAAGCTTATTTGGCACTCTATTTCCTTGCTTAACAAGACAAAAACTTTAAGGAAAGGGCTCTGTATTAGCCCAGAGGCTCCTGATTTGCATTCCGTTTTTATCGCTCTAAAAATGAAAACCATAGATCCTGACCTTAAGCAGGCAACTCTGGCATAGCAAAACCCCCAGCAGGCCGCTCTTCCTTCCTGGAGAATGCTGGGTGGCTCGGGGGCCTTGCTTGCCCTGATGCCTCTCATTTCTCTTGACCAGAGGCTTCCTTTTTATATCTCAGGTTCTGTCAGGGTAGGATGAGCTGGGAACACTGGCAGAGCAGCGGCTGAAGCCTTCATCACTGTCAGCAGCTAGATTTCACTCCAGAGGTGGTGGCCAGTGGAGTTTATTAAGAGATAAAGATATGTCCCCCAGCCCCCAAAAGACCTGACAGGGATAGCTTTACTAGGACAATCAGAAATCAGTCGATGACTCTCCTGGTCTGGGGTTTATTTGTTCCCTCTCCTCTAGGAAGGGTCTTTTTATTCTTCCTTCAATCCCTACTTCCAAATCATAAACCATTAAACTCACTCTAGTCCAGGACCCCATGTAGGTAGGATCCGGTATCAGCTAGGCAACTGTCTTCTCAAGCCAACCCACAAACCTTGCCCTTTGGAGCTTTGGGGAACAAATTTACAAACAGAAACTTCAATGGCCACCTCCTTTGTCCTTAGCCTGAGGCATGTTTTGGCTTTTGGGCACACACCTAGAATCCACACAAAGAATCTCAGCTTCCTCCACGTGTGGGCAGAAAAGACAAATCTATGGTATTGGATCAGTCCCCCAAAGAGAAAATTGACCAGGAGAGGACCAAAACAGAAATCATTTGCTCACACAGTGTCCCAGGAGCAGGCTCCAGGCCACCCACACCCCGCCCAGCCTTGGCAAGGGCTTCTCTGCTCTGTTTCCCTCAAACCAACCCAGGTGTGAACCTCAACTGATGGAATCTCTCTAGCCAACCTCATCTGTGCTGGGAGAAAGAACCCAAGCTTTCAGTGGCTACCTCTTAAGTAGGGAAAGGATCCTTCTCCCAGGGAGCATCCCCCCAGAATGCACTGGGCTTATCTAGAGCTGGGCTTCTGGCTAGCAAGGGTACCAGAGAGCTACTGGAGGCTGCTGGAGCCTCCCCGGGCACCTAAGCCATATAAATAAAGTGTGTGGGCTGCTTTGTGGTTCATTCTTAACTGTAAACTGCCAAAAGACAAAAGACCAGAAGGGAAATGAGATGTCAGTTTTTCCCCATTATCTCCATCACAGACCTGCAGCCCAGACATGGCAGCCTTTTCAAAATTGCCTGGGACGCTTTCCCCACTAGAGCGAGTCTACATGCTCCATGCCCAGGTTTCTGACTCCACTGTCTCCAGCTCTTTAAAAATCATCTTCTCTGTGCAGACATACTGGCCTGCACTCCAGCTGCACTCAGCACTGCTGAGTGGCTGAAGTGACTTTTTGTGTCTTTCTGTAAGAAAAGGAACTGGGGTGTTAAACAGTAAAGCGGTTCTTCTAACTACTGCAGAGACTTGCCCCACACCACAACGAAAAGCACTGTGTCGTGTCCCCCCCCCCCCCCCGTAATGTGTTGACCCACGTGGAGGGCACAAGTCACACACAAGTTTGGGGTTGTTCTTATACGATGGGACAAACAAACCTCTACGGTTGCCCGAGGCTGGACCACCACTCAGCCTTTTCGCTTCATAAAGAAGGCGTGGCTTTTTCACCCACCTGTCTGACCTGCTTATCTGGCTCTCTCCCATCTCCCGATATCTGCTTCTCTCCGCCCATCTCAGGGCTTCGCTCCCCCCCACCTCTGCCACCACCCCCTGCCCGCTTTCTCCTTCCCCATCCTGCTGTGAGGTCAGAATCCTGTGCTTACGACACCTCGGTCTGTTGCCATGGAAACAGGGGCGGATTAAGGCTGGAGCGCAGGGATCAGGCCCCTCCGCTACCTGAGCTCCCGCCTCAGCTGGTTCCCGCAGGGCGGGAGCAGCCAGCATCAGGCACCAAGGCTCGGCAGCCGCCGGGCTGAGGCAAGGGACAAGGGAATCCCAGCGGGGCGCCACAGCTAGCACACAGGGACTTCAGCGCAAAGAGACACGCAGAGGTGGGGAGCAGAGGGTAACGGGTCCGCGGGCTCACGTGTGGTCACCTGCCCTTTCTGGGCCGGAGGGACAACACCTAGAACGGCAACCACGTGGGGGCGCGGCAGGACTTCCCGGGCACCGGCGCCAACTTTGCTCCGCTCCTGCTGCGGAGGAGTCTGGGCGAGATGGTCGCCCAGCCAGCGCCCGTTAAGTTGAGCCTGGCTCCGGCCGTGCACACTGCCAGCATGGCCTTAGCGGTTGCGTCCCTCTGATCCAGGCATTAGGAAAGTTTAAGGAACCGGACTTCTGGCACTTGCCACTCCCCACCCTCGGCCGCTGAGTGCTCAGGGCTGGTCCCCGGGGATAAGGCTAGGATGCTGGGAAGATGCCTGCGTCCCGGCGCGCCTCCGGAGTTAGGAACGGTGATGAGCGCCGGGGCCGCGCGGTGACTGACCGCTGCCTGCACCCAAGCGCGGGTTGTACTCGGTGCTGAAGCAGCAGAAGCAGGGGCGGGTGCCCGCGCAGGGGATGGAGCCTGCAAGTGCAAAACTTTATAGTGGCGAAGCAAAGGTCCCAGGAGGCCAGCTCCCTTTTTACCAAAGGTTTCTCACTCTGGTCTCTGAGCCCTCAAGACAGATCCCTGAGGCCTGGCCACTCGATCCATGAACAAACCCCGTGTTTCGCAACAGGCCACCAAAGGGAGCTCAGCTCCAGCAGCAGGCGCACGGCGGGTGCCTGTGACAAAAGCCAGCTAGCTAGTGGGGGGCTGCTTCCGGGACCCATTTCCCTGGCGTTCGACGGCTCCCGGGGCTCGTAGCTCGACCTGGTTCCTTGTAACTCCAACTTGCCCCTGAGGTTCCAACTCACCTTTGCGAAGCATGTTGGCCGCGGGGCCGCCGCTCCGAGGTCGGCCTAGGCGCGCTCCCTCCTGGGGTCCAGATTCAAATCCCTGGGCGCCAGCTGCAGCTAATCCGAGCGCGTCGAGGCGGGGGCAAGCCGGGAATCCGCTTGTGCCCGGCAGCCCGGTCCCGCAGGGGCATGGTGAGCCCAAGCCCGGCGCCCTGGGCACCGGCGCCTGCTAGCAACCGCGGCGCTGCCAACCAACGGGGTGCGCTCGTTCAGCCCCGGGGCGAGTGGCTTGCTCCGCCGAGCCGGCGGCCTGATTCTGCCTCCCCAAACACTTTGCAGGCGGTTTTGAGGGGGGACGCCGCCCCCTGGCCGGCCAGCCGATGTCCCCCTCTTCCCCGCCCCCTCGGGCAGCGGCTGCTGCAAAAGGGCGCTCGCACGCACAGCCCAGCTCCGGGAAAGCGCCCGGCGCGCGTTTGCAGGACCGAGCGATCCGCCGAGCGGGGCGCCTCCCTTCCTCCCCCCGGCTTCCCCCACCTCTCTTCCTCCTCCCTCCCTCCCTCGCTCTTCAGCTCCCTCCCTCCCGCTCCGCTCCCCGCCCCCGCTCACGGAGCGCCTCCCATACAAAATTTATGAAAGTGCTCTCAGCTCGCGGTGCGGAGCGCCGTCCTATTCCCAGGGCAGCGGCGCTCAGCCGTGCGGCGCCGCCTTCCAAGGTGTTTTCACTGCACCTGCCCCCGGGGATGATCCTCGGTCCCCGTCCGTCCAAGTACCTGCCCCAGTCCTCGGCCGGTCGTCGGGCCACTGGAATAGCCCTCCCCGGCCCCGCAGGCTTCTCCGAGCACGCACCCGCAGCCCAGCCCCCGCCAGTTTGCCCTTCGCGGCTGGAGGTCATCAAGAGAAGCCGCTGGAACCCTGTAGCGGCCCTGAGTCCCGATGACAAGTCCAACACCCTTGCCCCGTCTCTTCCCTGACCCGTGTCCCTTCCTTCCTGTGAGGCTCGACGGCTCTTCCCTGCCCAGAACTGCTCCGGCGACATAGCCATCCCCCCCATCCAGAGTTCTTTGGGGACAGATGTGCGGGACAGCTAGCATTCAGGGATGACCAGTTGCAAATCATATAAAGAACTATGGGGGTTCAGGTAGGCTATCTCTGTCTGGAAGGCCTTCGGTCCCCTTTAGTCCTACACAGACCCCGCCCATGAGAGGATTCTCCAAACAGGGAGGAGGTACCGCCTGGAAAGCCGGTCGGTCCTGCAGGGGCCCTTTGGGCCAAGTGCTGAGAAGGTTCAAGCCAGCAGAGATCCTAGGTGGAGGCCGGCACCCCCTACTGGCCTAGGGTAAGAAGGACTCCCTAAGAGGAAAAAGACTGGGCCAGGTCACTCGTTGAACATATTAAGAGTTCTATGTATTACACTATGTGAAAATTCAGCCAGTGAAAAAGAGGTTTTCGTCCTCAAATTTATATTCTAATAGGACCAAAAGAGAAACGTTTAGATAATGGAAGTGTCTGGAAGAAAGACAAGCAAGGTGTTGCTCTGGAGCTGATCTGGGATGCGAGTGGGGGTTGGGGTGGAAGTGGAACTGATGTGACAGCTGCCATCTAAACAGAGCTCTAAGTTCTCTGAGGAGTAACCTAGGCGGCGTGATAGGAAAATTAAAAACAAGGCCCTTATCATTTATGCACGAAAACAGATACTCAGAACCCTAAGCCCCGCCCCCCACCCCCCACTGGTTTGAGCTGGGTGTAAGGGAGAATCAGAAAAGGTGCTCTTGAAGTCTGGGTTCAACAGGTAGAGAAGACCACCTGGAAAGGACAGTATGCACAAAGGAGCTTGGTTCTTCTAGGGCTGGGAACTCTGAGACATTCCTTAGTTCCTGCTAGCTGCAGGACTCACTGATTCTGCACTACCTCAGCCCTGGAGGACTAAACTCTGGGACAGAGCTGTGGAGACACGCCAGAAAACTAAGGCCCAGAGAGGCTAGACAACTGGCTCAACAGCACCCAGCAATCAGTACTAAACTGTGGGACTGGATGAGGGCTTTGCTATTCATTTTCCCACCTTCCGGTGCCGCCTCCCCATGACCCCCTTGCCCCATCAACTCCAATAGATTGGGCAAACTTGGGCGGTGTGAGTGTGAGAAGCAGTTATTTTGGGATTTAGGAGGGCTGGATCTTGACTTGGAGTCCAGCCAGGGGCTGGGGGTGGCTGTCGGTGGGTGTTGTGGTGTAATGGGGGAGGGGGTTACATCAAGCCTGCCTTCTCATCAGGCAGTAATTACTCAGACTGCTGAGTAACTCAGGAAGGGGGACCCTCATGGACAGATGGAAGTGTCCTCAGCCCAAGCTGATTGACAGTTACCATTGTCCTGCTCAGGGTCTTAGGGACACGATCATGATGGTTTTGTGCACTGCAGTCTTCCTCTGCATCATGTGGTCTCCTAAGTGGGGGCAGGGCTGTTCATGTGTGACAGAGCTGTACAGCAATGTTAGGAGATGGTGCATACCTCTGACCAGGTAAAGGTCCCTGGAGATGAGACAGTTGCTGGGGAGAAGCTACTGAGCCATCAGTGCACCCGTCTTTCCACCATAGAACTTGAAGCTAAAGCTAGAATGGAAGCTGACCACAGGCAGACTAGGCTTTGGTATGCTGAGGTGGCAGAGTGGGCTCCAGAATGCACTGAGGGGTAGGGATGTCCAAGTAGTTGGGAGACACAGGAAGCCCAGGCTGGACTCTTATTAAGGTGAATGATTGCTCCTTGATGAGGACATTCTGGGTCAAGCTATACCTATCTTAAGAGTTGCAGAGACTGAAGGGGCAGTGGCCCTTTCCACCCCTTCCCTTGGCTGCTCATTCCCAGTCTGCCTTGCTCTCTCCTCTGAGCAGCCTCCCAGGCAAGGCCTGTACCTGGCTGCTTGTTTTTACATCTCTCTGCACCTTAATTAGGGGTTTCTAAGCAGGGAGGGCCTCCAGGGGAGCCTGAGGCCACAGAGCTGTCTTAAAGGGACAGCTGTGCTCACCACTGCAGAGAGAGGAGGATGGGAGTGGGGGTTCAGAGTGCTGGTGACCGGGTTGTTGAAGGCTGAGGGTAAGCCCCGCAGGTGCTTTGTTCTTCCAAAGGTCAAGGCTGTCTTGCTGACTGCTCTGCCTTCTCTTTGGGGTCCCAGGAGTGCTGTCCACTGATCAGGAAAAGGGCTATAGCCTGAAGGACAGACTAGAGAGGGCAAAGGCTTGCCAGGACCCAGGAGGTTTGGGGAATTGAGGCCTCAGGCTGCCCTGTGCTTCCAAGAAAGCCTTTTTAGTTTCCAGCTTCTCCCTTGAGTACCAGCTTCCTCTATGTCGACCCTCCACAGGATGGATACATAAAGATCCACACCAAGCTTTCGGCTTGGGAGCTGGGCTGGTAGGTGTTAAGGCTCCATCCTGCTGGGACAGCAGAGTTCTCTGAGGTAGAGAATGTGCCCATCTCAGCTGACAGGCTACACCTTGCAAGGAAAGAAACAGGGTGAAGGTGGGGAGCAACAGGAAGGCCCGGTAGGTCGCAGAACTCCTTTAGGAACACTCATCTGGGAGTAATAGCTTTGAACTAGGCTAGAGAAGAGCATGGGAGCAAGGGAACACCGAGAAGCTAGAGAGTCCAGACCTTTTGTACCAACTGGTGCCCATTGTAGCACCGCCCTCATCTCTTTTAGTCTCCGCCCTGCTAGAGTCTCCGCCCTCGGCTCGGAGGCTCGGCGGTCGATTGTGCTGCCTGTGCTCTCCGCGCTCTTCCAGCGCTGTCTTTTTGTTTCCCACGTGGGCTCTTGGGTGATGGCGGCGCTGGTTGTGTCCGAGACTTCGGAGCCAGGAAGCCGAGTCGGCCCTGGCAGAGGTGGGTGCAGCAACGCTGTGACCTCCAGACCTCGCATCTCTGGTGGGACCCTTATCCCCAGGGCGGGAGGTGACTCCATTCTCCTTGAGACTCGAGAGTGTCATGCTGTTAAAAGTTCTGAGCTCTCATCACCAGAGACCCAGGGACCCGTCTTTTCACTCGGAAAGACAAAAACTGTCTCTCCTGGAAGTTTATTTTCCTCAAGGCAAAACTACGCCCTATCCCAGCTAGCAGACAGACCCTGGAAGAGTGACGGAATAGAACAGATCTGACGGGAGGGAAGGGACCACTGCGTTTTACAAGTGGTCTCGGTGGATATGCTTTTATTTAATACGAAAAGGAGCTTGGTGTCCTTTACCAGGCACTAGCCGGCGCCCAGTAAATGCCAGCGTTATGC
The DNA here is from genome assembly GCF_011762505.2 of Arvicanthis niloticus. NCBI lineage: Eukaryota > Metazoa > Chordata > Mammalia > Rodentia > Muridae > Arvicanthis > Arvicanthis niloticus. The sequence continues at coordinate 46,613,027 of NC_047663.1, forward strand.
TAGGTATAGGGACTAGAGTACTACCCTGGCCCTAAGAATCTCAACTGGAGGGGCGGGGCATACAAATTCAAACTTGACAACCTTGATAGATGAGGTGCCTCCTGCTCTTCATGCTAGCACCTGCTGTGCCCAAAAGCCCACGAGAGATTTAGACCTGCGAAGAGATTCTGTAGGGAAGCCGACGAGTCTAAGCTCGTCCAAGGCCATGAAACTGACCCAGCGCTTTAACAGTGGTAATATTCAAACGTGATGTCAGGGCCCCAGCTTTCCAGGCTATAGAGTTCTTCAACGCACCCCTCTATCACAGTAGATAAAAGCACAGGTCTGGGAGGATCCCTCCTATTCATTGGGATCCTTAGCAAGAAGTTCTGGTACATGATACAGGTTTTGTAGGTATGGGATGACTACATTTGTCTTTTAAACGTTTTGGCTCCTAGTGAGATATTGTTGGGTAGAGTGGGAAGTCCAGGATAAGGCCTTGTTGAAGAGCCTCAGTTTGTGCGGGGTGTGTGTGTGTGTGTGTGTGTGTGTGTGAGACAGAGTTTCTCTATGTAGCCCTGACTGTCCTGCAACTGGCTCTGCAGATCAGGTTGGGCTCAAACTTGTAGAGATAAGCCTGCTTCTGCTTCCCCAGTGTTGGGATCAAAGGCGTGTGCCACCACTGCCCGACAGTATTTTTTTTTCCAAACCAAAAAATGAACTAGAAATTAAAAAAAAAAGATTTTGTTTATTTATTTTATATGATGAGTACACTGTAGCTGTCTTCAGCCACACTAGAAAAGGGCATTGGATCCCATTACAGATGGTTGTGAGCCACCATGTGGTTGCTGGAAACTGAACTCGGGACCTCTGGGAGAGCGGCCAGTGTTCTTAACCACTGAGCCATCTCTCCAGACCCTCTGATTTTTGTGGTGTCTTTTTTTTTTTTTTTTTTTTTTTTTTTTTTTTTTATAGGATCTCACTCTCTAGCTCTGAGTGGCTTGGAACTCGTTATGTAGACCAGGTTAACCTTACAGAGAGATAGATTAGAGTGGTGTGTTTGCATATATGCCTGCAGACAGAAGAGGGTATCAGATCCTATTATAGATGGCTGTGAGCCACTATGTGGGTTTTGCAAATTGAACTCAGCATCTTTGGGAGAGCAGCCAGTGAGTGCTCTAAACTGCTAAGCCATCTTCCCAGCCCAGATTTTTTTAGAGGAGGGGAGAACAAGGTCTAGTTGACTTTACTGGTCTTGACATCTTGATCCTCCTGCCTCAGCTTCTTGAATGCTGGGATCATAGATGTACATACCATACCTGGCTTTATTATTCTTTCAAATGAGCCGAGGGACAAAGGTATGGATTAAGCAACTCTGGCCAAATTAATGGACTTGAGTTGTGTGACTCCTTTGCTTTTCAGTCTTATCTCTAGTCCTGAAGGGTGAGCTATACATACTCCCATGTATGACGACTAGTAATCTCACAGCATAGAAGGTAATTATGCAGAATTCCCCCCTGGTTTATGGGCTATCTCTGTCTGTAGGATGAATTCAATTAGGGCAGAAGCTGGGTGGATATCCTTTGTGTGTGGAATCTGGGCCTTCACTTTAGAGTTAACAGATTAAGCAGTGCTGGCTGCCTGTGGTCTAGGGCAGATGCAGACTCAGGCCTTAATGTTTTTTCTAGGTCGCATCTCTCGGGGGCGACTGGCCAATCAGATCCCCCCTGAGATCCTGAACAATCCCCAGCTACAGGCTGCTGTCCAAGCTCTGCCTTCTAACTACAACTTTGAGATCCCCAAGACCATCTGGAGGATCCAACAAGCCCAGGCCAAGAAAGGTGAGTTCTCAAAGGGTGGAGTTGTGGTGAGGTTGGAAAGGTTGCTTGCCCAGATGTGGGGCCAGTCCTCTCCCAGACTCTTCTAGCTCTCTGCCTTTCCTCTTGTCTTGCAGTAGCCTTACAGATGCCAGAAGGCCTCCTACTCTTTGCCTGCACCATTGTGGATATCTTGGAAAGGTAAGGCTTGGGCACTGGAGAGCGAGCTGAGTCTTTGGCCAGTATAGTTATGCCTATTGGCATAATTTTTCTCCTCTGGACCACTGGCTAACTCCTAAGCCTCCTACAAGCATGTGTATACACACAAAGGTTGTTGAGAACTTGGTTTATCCATTTCCCTTCCCTTATATAGTCTGGGCAAGGGCAAAGAAGTTAATTTTCTTTTCTAGGCCAGAACAGATGGTAGCATCTGGGAGGAGCCTAAAAAAGCTAACCCTAAATGGGTGAGGGTCTGGCTGTCAAGGGTTGGGGCAGAGTGGAGGGATGAGAGGCTGGGAAGTTGAAGAGGGTGCATCTTTTTCTCAGGCTCAGTTTGGGTGGGAGTAGGTGGGTGGCAGAGGTGAGAGATGCCTAGGGAAAGATATTCAGTTCCTCTGCCCCCTCCTTCTAAGTTTCTTCATGACAATGAACCATTGCTGGGGGGTGGGGGAGCAGTACTCAGCCATCTGGAGCCAGCATGAGCATAGGGAGGGGGAATGCAGAAAGGGGAGGTCATCTCGTGCTGGGAACCTCCTACTTCCCTGCTGCTGCCCTCACCCTTCTCCCTCCTCACCATCATAGACCCACTTCCCTGCTCCCACCCTCTTGCCCCTTGGGGATGCTCTCTGGGGCTCAGGCCAATTTGCATACATTTTAATCTATAAAAAATTAAGTGCTCTGGCTGACTCAGAGCCTGGGCTGCATTCTAAGGAGCTGAATAATCCGCCTCTGTGCACAGCCTGATTTGGGGAAGGGGGTGGAGGAGGGGCAGATTGGCAGCCTTTCAGCTTCCCCCACTGTACCCCAGAGGAAGAATGGAGGAGGCCAGTCACAGAGCCAGCATCTATGCCCAGGTATGCTCTCTTCCTAGGAGAACTAGGCCTTCTGCTCTGTCCCAGCAGTGAGTTTGGGGGTGCAGGGTCTTTTCTATCACCCTGCCCCCCCAGTGATTCAGTCCTGGCGGCAAATCTCATAACAATGTGCTGTCCAGGGCCCACTCTTCCTGACTGCATGAGGAGTGTGGGCAGCACCATGTGCTGTGGGGGAGCTGCGCATGGGTCCTCCCCATCCTAGGCACCCATGGCCTTACCTATGGGTAGGGAGCTGGTGGGGTCTGGGCAAGGGAAGGCCATGCCTTCACATATACCCATGCCTCCGCAAATACTAATGCCAGAGCTTGTCGGGAATCTTTACCTGCCCTGGGTAGGATGGGTCACAGTTTCAGTGGTGTGTTTGCACTATGCACGTGTACTTCTAAGGGTTAGGGGTCTTGCAGTCTAAGGCTGGACAGGGTGCTGCAGACATATCCTCACATAGCAACTGTTCCAGGAGCTGCTGCCAGAGCTGAGGGAGGTGGCAGATGCACCCCTCCTACTCTTGGTTGGCAGCTGCCAACTCAAGGAGATCTGGGTCCTGAGACACCTCCAGAGTGAGGACTGTCTCCCATCTCTAACTGTGTCTCTGTTACACTGTTCCCTAATCCTATCCCTACAGGTTCACAAAGGCTGAGGTGATGGTGATGGGTGATGTCACCTATGGGGCTTGCTGTGTGGATGACTTCACTGCAAGGGCTTTGGGAGTTGACTTCCTGGTGCACTATGGCCACAGCTGTCTAGGTATGGAGGCAGGCTGCAGACTGATCTTCTCTACTGTGTATTTTTCTTGTTCTACTTGCAAGCACAAAGTCCCTTCTGGTTTCCAGGGTGGACTTGGTCTTTCTGCTTTGCAGTTAGGTCTTTCCTTTGGATTTGGCTGTCTTGGAAATCATGCTACTGTCTCAGATGTGCATGTTTGATGTTTTTGTTTGGTTGGTTTGGGTTGGTTTTTGAGACTGTCTCACTTTCTAGCCCAGGGAGGCCTGGAACCTAACAGCTGTCATCCTGTTTCAGCCTCTCAGCTGCTGGGACTATAAGTGTGAGCAAGCACACCTGGCAGATACAGGTGTTTGAAAGGATGTTACTGGGAGAACAGGCTGGGTACCCAGCTAAGATGAGAATGTGCTAGGCAGGCTGATGCCAGTGTCCTGGCTGCTCTTAAGATTGGGACTGGGCTTGTTCCTCCTACCCTTTTTTTTTTTTTTTTTTTTCCCGAGACAGGGTTTCTCTGTGTTGTCCTGGAACTTTGTAGACCAGGCTGGCCTCGAACTCAGAAATCCGCCTGCCTCTGCCTCCCAAGTGCTGGGATTAAAGGCATGCGCCACCACCGCCCGGCTCTCCTACCTTTCAGAACACTTATCTTGAACTCTTCTCTGTAGTCCCCATGGACACTTCGGTTCAAGACTTCCGTGTGTTGTATGTCTTTGTGGATATCCGGATAGACACTGCCCACCTTCTGGACTCAGTCCGCCTCACCTTTACCCCAGGCAGCTCACTCGCTCTGGTCAGCACCATTCAGTTTGTGTCAACTTTACAGGTAAGTAGACCAGCTAGCATCCTGTGGGATGGAGAGGCTACTCCAGAGCGTTCCTGGCTCCCGTGCCTGGTGCTCTGGGCTGCTCCTCTGGCCCTGGCTTTCTCCCAGCTTCCCTTCCTTCATCATCAATACAGGCAGCTGCACAGGAGCTGAAAGCTGATTATCGCATCAGTGTCCCACAGTGCAAGCCCCTGTCCCCTGGGGAGATCCTAGGCTGCACATCCCCTCGACTACCCCAGGAAGTAGAAGCTGTGGTGTAAGTGAGAAATGGGGCTCCTTTGTAGAATGTATGCATGAAGTATGCATGAGAGAGGCTGAAGTTCCCAGCCTGTGTGCTCAAGGTCACTTTGGAGGATGGGGTGGGGGTGGGGGCTCATGTGGGGACCACACTTCAAGTTCACTTACACTCTCCAGCGGTTCATCCTTCATCCAGAAGGCCGTGTTGAGGGTGGAGACAGAACTCAGGGCCTGATGGGGGACTCACGATGGGTAGAAATGGAGAGAATGTAATTGGAGAAGATGGATGGGCACGCCCAGGCTGCAGCCCCATTAATTTAGCATCCGGACAGCTAACAAGCAGGAGCAGCGTGTCTCCTGCCGCCTAATTATTTTAGGTAATGGAAATGCTTAATGTTGTGTGAATGCAGCCAGCCTCACAGCCGACAGCTCTTCCGGCTGGGACTGGGGATGGGAGTCCTTTCCTAGCTAGTGGCAGGAAGGGAAGGAGGGGCATTGTGACTCAGCCCGACCCCTGGGAGCTTCAGGGACGGTCCCACAGGTTTGGCTACACCCACATAGGATACTTCTGCCCATAGACCCACATATAGGACTTCCACAGCCCAGGCCTGGCAGCCCTGCTCCCTGAGGGCCATCCCCCATGTACTTGTGTCAGTATAATGGGTACCTGTCATTTGAGGCCTCAAGGTGCATGTTGAGGGAGGTGCCCTGAGTGTTGGCCTCAAAAAAGAGAGAGAAGCAGCTGCCATGGGTGACTTATCTTGTAAGCCCTGGACTCTGCAGGTCCTAGGAGGGTACTGTGATGAGGGTACCTCTGAAGGGTATGTTCTGTGTGGCTTGATGGTAAACCCTGGTATCCAATCTCAGATATTCTGCTTGATAGCTTTTGAGCTTTGAACACGTAGGTTTTGTTTTCTTACTTTGTAGCCTTTGCTGTTCAGGAATTCACTGTATAGGCCAGGCTGGCCTCGATTTCAGAGCGAGCCTTCTTCCTCTGCCTCCCAACTGCTGGGATTAAAGACATGAGCCACTATGCCTAGCTTGAGCATATGTATCAAAGTCCCTGAAACTTGGACTTATCTCCATAAGATGGCAATTGCACAGGTGTTTTAGGTACTGACTTCACATCTGGAACTCCGAAAGTACAAGAAATGGTTGTTATAACTCCCTCTGTCTTCTGTGAGATGCCACCACCTTGCCGACCACCTCCACTCTTTGTTTATTGCATGAATATTCTGCCTCGTGTATGTCAGCCACATGGGTGCCTGGTCCATTTGGAGGTCAGAAGAGTGCATCATGTCCTCTAGAAAAGTGAGCCACTGTGTTGGTGCTGGGAATTGAACCCAGGTCCTCTGAAAGAGCAGCCAGTGCTTTTAACCAGTGAGCCATCTGTCTCTCCAGCCCTGAGCATAGACATCTCAAACACAACCTCTATGTCTTTGTTGAGCTAAATAAAAACTCTCCCTCAGCTTTCAAATTACGCTTTTGGGCGCAGGTGGCCTTTCTTTGGCTTTGGTACTTTTGCCATGGAAGACGGCTGCATTACACAGTTGGAGGTGTCTCCTAGGTGTCTAAGTTCACCTCCTAGCTGTACATATGAGAGGCCTAAAGAGATGAACTGTCATCAGTTTTTACAGACTCAGCAGCATGGGTGGCTGAGAACTGTCTTCAAGACCTGTAAGCCAGGGTACCCCCTTTGCTATTCCATTACCGCACTTATACACTCTTCCCACCCTGCAGGTATCTTGGAGATGGCCGCTTCCATCTGGAGTCTGTCATGATTGCCAACCCTAATATACCTGCTTACCGGTATGGGCTGGGAAGGGCTGACCGTATGCGGCAGGGTGAGTCTCTGCCCTGGATGCCCTCATTAGGCTGTACCACCCCATTCCCTGGTCACTGAATGGCAGGCAGCTCTAACGGAAGCACATCTGGAATTTAGACCCAGGACTGCTGTTGCCTACCTGGGAGTCACCCCAAGCTCTTAAAACACTCCCTTGCTCTTGCTTGCTGATCTTTGTGGTTATTGATCTCAGTAATAATCCTTATTCCTGACCAGGGGACCACTTAGCTGACTTTGGGCTGTCACAGTGATCCTGACAACTTTTCCAGATATGACCCATATAGCAAAGTCCTATCCAGAGAATACTATGACCATCAGCGCATGCAGGCCACTCGCCAGGAAGCCATTGCTGCTGCACGCTCAGCCAAGTCCTGGGGCCTTATTCTGGGAACTTTGGGCCGCCAGGGCAGTCCCAAGATCCTGGAGGTGAGTGGGCTCAGAATCAGGAAGAGGGGGCTGACAGGAAAGTAGCCGGAGAAACCAGTAGGCTGAAGTATCTAGCTTTGGCTACCTCATCTCAGAAGCTCCTGCTTGGCCTCCTTTCTCCGCAGCACTTGGAATCTCAGCTCAGAAACTTGGGACTTCCTTTTGTGAGGCTGCTGCTCTCCGAGATCTTCCCCAGCAAGCTCAGTCTACTTCCTGGAGTGGATGTGTGAGTTTCTCCACCTTACCTATGTATGGTGGCCAGCTAAAGGGAGCTTAGAAACCAGATTCTGGCCAGCACAGACTTAAGATTACTAATATACCTGCTAAGAACTTACCTAGCAGGGGCCACCCTTGACCACAGGCCGCCTGCATTGTCTGGTGGGATGAGGGCAAGAGTGCTGTGTATGAATGTGGTTCTAGGTGGGCAGTTACAAGTGAACTGTCCCTCAAACAGGGACATGACTGGGGGCTGGGGAGATGACTTACGGAGTGAAGGGCTGTTGACCATTGTTTGATTCTATTAAGGTGATTTTTTTTTTCTTTTGCATGTGTGTTCATTTGTGTGGAGTTCTGGTGTCCACCCTTTTTTTCCCCTGAGAAAGGATCTCTCACTGGAGTTTGCCAAGTAGACTGGCTGTAAATCCACCTGTCTGGAGTACAAGTGTATATCATACTCCCCCCGCCCCCCACACTTTTGCTTTTTACTTCACTATGTGTGTTGGGAATTGTTAGTGGTTAAGAGAGCTGGCTGGTCTTGCAGAGGATTCAAGTTCAATTCCCAAGACCAGCCAGCTCTCTTAACCACTAAGCTATCTCTCTAGCCCCACTTTAGTTTTTAATGCAATGGTTTTGGGAGTTAAGGCCAAGTCCTTGGTTTACAGGACAATCACTTCACAGTTACCTTCCCAACAGTATAGTTGGATCAATACATCCTGTTGACAATATTGAGACACCGTCATGTTCTTCAGTGTTGTACCCCAGAGAGAGGTGGCCTTCATGTCACATCTTACTGGCTTACCTTCTTAGGTGGGTGCAGGTGGCATGTCCGCGCCTCTCCATTGACTGGGGTTCAGCCTTTCCCAAGCCACTGCTGACACCCTATGAGGTAACAACCACATTTTGAAAATCTGCAGGGTAGTGGGCTTTGTACTTCCTGTTGAGGGAGGGCTATGAGATTGCTGGCATTGGGGAGCAGCATTTAGGGTTGCGGGTTCTGAGATTGAGCCACCATCTTGCTTTGTAGTTTTTGTTTGTATTTAAGGCTTGGTCTTCTAGAGCTCAGGCTGGTCTCTGTTTCCGGAGTGTTGGGAGGCATGAGCCATCACACCTGACAGGGTCTCTTCACCTCACACTTCCTTTCTAAAGTATGATGATAATACACATCCTTCATAGGCCCTTGTCAAATTTGCTAATGCAGGGACAAAAAGGCATCGTTGTCTTTTCTCCCTAGGCAGCCGTGGCCCTGAAGGACATTTCTTGGCAGCAACCCTACCCCATGGACTTCTACGCTGGCAGCTCCTTAGGGCCATGGACAGTGAACCACGGTCGGGACCGAGCACCCCGGGCGCTCTCCCAGCCTGCATCCAGCAAGGTAGCGGACTTTAACGAGGGCTGAGGGGCAGCCTACAGGCTTAGCCTTGGCGTGACGTGATCCACGGCCGCCACCCTGAGGACACAGAGGGAAATGCAAGGGAGCCGGGTGGAAGTCGCAGAGGAGAGACGCGGATTTATCGGCTACCTCAGGTGCAGCAGGGGTCCAGGGGCGGCTCTCCAGCCCCGGCCTGTGAGGGTTGCAGCTGCGCAGACCAGAAGGCTACTTCGCCAGCTCCCTGAGAGGTCTGGAGCACAAGGTATTTGCAGCCACGCCCCACCTTTTTGTTTTAGGAGTGCCCCGCCTTCCCTGAGGCCCGCCTTAGGGGTGTTGCCAGCACGGGCCCTGCCCCCTACTTCCGCTTGGGAAGGCCTGCTTCCGGTCGCTCTGCGGTATGGCGGCACGGCCGGCCTTGAGAGTGCTGTGTCTAGCGGGCTTCCGGCAGAGCGAGCGGGGCTTCCGTGAGAAGACTGGAGCGCTGAGGAAGGCGCTGCGGGGTCGCGCAGAGCTCGTGTGCCTCAGCGGGCCGCACCCGGTCCCCGAGGCAGCGGCTCCAGAGGGCGCAGGGCCAGACTCGGGTGAGACAAGCTGGTCCCCTTTAACTCAGGCTCTAGTCTGAGCTCCCAGTTTTCCTCCTTTATCTGTGTTCCTCCCGCCCCCCAACTCCCCTGGTTGCGTCTTTCCCAAATTCCTCCTTCTTCCTCTCACCTTCTCTAACCCTGATCCTGTGCTCTCCCGTCTGCTTCTAGGGCCCTGTTCTCCGGAGGAGCAACCTCGAGGATGGTGGTTTTCTGAAGAGAAGGCAGATGTTTTCTCTGCTCTGGAAGAGCCCGCAGTGTGCAGGGGTCTGGAGGAGGCCCTGGAAACGGTGGCACAGGCCCTTGACACGCTGGGGCCTTTTGATGGACTTCTTGGCTTCAGCCAGGGGGCTGCACTAGCAGCTTTTGTGTGTGCCCTGGGTCAGGCAGGCGATCCTCGATTCCCCTTGCCAAGATTTATCATACTTGTGTCGGGGTTCTGTCCCCGAGGCCTTGGACCCATCCTGCAGAGCCCCATGTCACTGCCTTCACTTCATGTTTTTGGAGATACTGATCGAGTCATCCCTTCTCAGGAGAGTATGCAGTTGGCTAGCCGATTCCTTGATGCCGTCACCCTCACCCACTCTGGTGGTCACTTCATTCCAGCAGCTGCATCCCAGCGTCAGGCCTACCTTAAGTTCTTGGACCAGTTTGCAGAATGAAGGCTCGACAAATGTCTCCACACTGCTCCAGCTTTCTCTAGCAGCTGACTGTCTAAAGCCCTCCTGTGCGCTCCTCACCATGGCTACTTAAAAGACAACTATCAGTTCTCAGGACACACATTAGACCAGAGAGCCTGTGAGAAGAAAGTGGTGGGCAAGCAGGGGCTGGCACCCCTGTGATTACCAAATAATAAAGTGATGGTTTAGATTTTGAATGTCTTTCTCCTGCTGCACAGACCCTGGGGCAACACCAAACCAGCAATTACTTGCAGGTGTGAGCCCCCAGAACACATTTTTGGTGGATTTTGTTTATTGTTTTGTATCTTTAAATTCTGCTTATTGTATGTATGGGTGTACACTTGTGGAGGTCAGAGGATAACTGCAGGGAGTTGATTCTTTGAATTCTGATCACCAGGCTTGGCAAGTCATGCCTCCACCCGCCAAGCCATTTCACCATCCTTTTGTGGAAGTTTACGTCCCAGACTGAAGAAGCCAGATATCTTGGTGACTGAATCAGAAAGTTTTATATTTGAGGAATTTGGGGAAAGGAAACCCTTGGTAGGGATCGGCTTGGGTCCATCTGCTTCTAGGTTTCCTACATCTGATCCCTGAGAATTGGGAGTTGGCTTTCTTCTGGTCCCTAGCTTGGTCTTTGCTTTCTCTTCCATAACTCTCCATCCCCTCTGAACTCTGAGCTTGTAGTATTGTATATTGAATAAAGGCCAAAGACAGCACAGAATCACCTGCCTTTTCCTGGTGACCCCATCTGCAGGGTTTCTGACATTACTGCTACTCAGAATTTATGATGCTAATTATTGACGTGCTAAGAAAGCCAGAGCTTAAGTAGCCTGCCCGGCTTAACCTCTTGCCATTTGTCTTATTTCACTGCCCCAATCTTGCCACACCCATAGTCACGATGTTTTCTGACCTCCGCCTCTGAAAGACAGTTTTTCTAAGATACCACAGGGTACCTACTTAGTCCCATGCCACAATATCCTCTAGGGAGTTTAGTCACTGAGCAGAAGTTGGAGTTGGCCAGATACTCCAAGCCATTCTTGTTAGAGTCACATCTAAGTTACCCAAAGTTATATGTTTCTTGAAACACAGGTGTTTCAAGGTATACATCAGAGAAATGGTTCTGTGGTCAAGAACACGGACTGCTGTTTTAAAGAACCCAGGCTCAGTTCCCAGCATCCTCACTGTAGCTCACAAATGTCTATATAACTCTTAGCTCCAGAGGCTCTAATCCCAGATCCCAGGGATGCACATGATATGTGCTTAGAAGTCAACCACCCAATGGCTGTGGTGGTACATGCAGGCAGAGGTAGAGGACAGTCTGGTCTACACAGAGAAACCGTATTCAAAAAAACAACCAGATGGTCGTGGCACATACCTTTAATCCCAGCACTCTGGAAGTAGAGACAGGCAGATCTCTGAAATTGAGGCCATCTTAGTCTACAGATAGAGCTCCAGGACAGACAGGGCTGCACAGAATCACTCTCTAACTTTTGTTTGTTAGATGACCAAGGCAGAGCCTTGGCCAGGTATTTTCTTGCCCCGAACTCTACTTATGTAAAGTCTGATTCAGTTACAAAGGCCTCTGGCTTCTTTAGCCTGGCTTAAGACTTCCACCAAAAGACAGTGAGATGGTTCAGCAGGTAAAGGCATTAACTGCCAACACATGCAGTCTCATACACACTAAACATAAAATTTTACAAAAGGACAGACTGCAATTAGACCCCAAAGTTTCATTTACTGAGTTTTGGTTCCTTTGTAACAAAGCTGGGAGGGGAAGTTGGTCTCTGTGCCTTGTTCTTGTCTTACAGGGATTGCTTCCTTGACCAAAGGAGATTGAGCAGATGGAATTCTATAAACCCCATTGGCTTTGATCTATTAGTAGTCATGCTCTTCTGCAAATAACTGATTCTGCAAATCAGTACTCAGACCCACTGCCAGTCATAGGCTGCCCCATGAGGCAGCTCTAAGCTGGGGAAAAGGATGACTTGCACTCCTCGGTAGCTCTATAAAGGTGAAGGTCCATGTGAGTGGTCTTTAGGCCCTGGTTCTACCAGGACAAAGGGAGGAGAGGGTTTGAGCAGAGCTGTATTAGGTGGAACAGAAAGAAGTGCTCATGCTTGAAGTAAACGTCTCTCCCAAGAATCGGAACAGTTATGATTCCCAACAAGTGGAGTGTTACCTCCCACCATGCAGAATGAACTTCAACACTACCGAATGCACATCCTGTGGGCCACCTCCACGAGGAACATTTGTTCCTAGAGAAAGCTATACACCTACTTGTCTGCCCCTGGCCACTCCTGATGTAGCTATTTGCAAACCACAGCCTTGGGTAGAATTCTAAGTCCCTGGTAAATATGTGCTATTAGGAAAACGCCTCTGGTGTGACTCAAAACCCTCTGGGAGGAAAGAAGGCTCCCTGAGGAGCCAGTGCTCTAACAGTTTATGTATAGCCCAGACAGATAAGGTCCAGAGGTAGAACTAACATTTATTGGGAATTAACTATACCAGACGACGAGACAAATAGAAGCCTGTCATCTAGCTTATTTTTGAGATGGGGTCTCACTATAGTTCTGGCTAGCCTTGAACTCACAGAAATCCACTTATCTCTGTCTCCCAAGAGCTGGGATTCAAGGCATGCCCCACCATAGCCTAACTCATTTATTTTTGGTGCCAGGAATCAAACCCAGGACCTTAGGCATGCTAAGCACAGACTGTCCCACTGAGCTCTATGCCCAGCACGCATCCCCCATTGTCTAGTTTCATGAAGAAAGTACTGTCATTAACTTAATAACTGAGCTTTACAATTGAGGAAACAGGCACAGAATGGCTAAGTACCTTACTCAAGATTGGATGATTCAGATCCAAAAGCTCACATTCTTGCCTGTTGTCATCACCTCCCCGCCCTCCTTGTTTTGAGACAGGGATCTCATGTTTATTGTCCAGACTACCTTGGAGTTTCTGGGCTCAAGAGTTCACTTGCCCCAGCCTCCTGGGCACCTGGAACTGCAGGTCCACACTGCTGCTCCTGGTTTTGGTTGGTTTCTCTGCTGTCTGGTAAAAAGGAAGCAAAAACTATTACTCGGTATAGGCTAAATGCCCCAACTGGGCCTCTGCTTTCTAACGTGTAAAGTCGGGGAGGAGCGCATAGTTTACACTAAATGCTTTCTAGGACAACAAACACAGCATTGTGTAGTCAGCCTTCTTAATCACATCTTCTGATGGGTTCCATCTGCAAAAGGTTTGTCCTCTCTTCAGAACAGCCCTGTTATTTGTTTTCTGCATCTTGATTACACCCAGGATTTCTAAAGCTCTTCGGAAGACAGTACCCGATCAGACAGGGTCTCTCAACAGCCCTAACCACAGAGTATTTACCTGTGGTGGTACTCCTTTTTGGGGCATGTGAAGAAGAGTTGGGATGCATTACTTAGAGACTGGCTGAGGGGAAACTGCTGGCTGATACCTTCAGACAATACATTAGAAACCAGGTGAACTTTTCTAGCCTGCCAGCTTCTTGTGTTAAGGACCCTTTTAATCATGGCTTAGAAGAAAGTTGGGGGAGATAGTTATGGGAAGGCTGTGGCTCTATCAGGAAATGGATTCTTTGTCCCTTTCCCTCTGCCTGCTCACCTAGGGTTTTCTGGGAGAAAGGTGAGATAAAACTTCCCTCTCCTCCCCCTTCAGCTCTCTGCGGGAAAAAGTGACTTCTTCCTTCTTACAGGACTCCTGCTCCCATCGGTTCACCACTCATGAGATAAAGAATCCTTATCGTAGAACCACTCATTTTCTCGCCACCTTAGGCAGCGATACCTCTACTGGGAAGACAGGACAGTCACTGAGGAGGATGTTCAGACACTCCGTGGCTCTCGCTTCTGTGCCTGAGGTAGATGCGCAGCAACCTGGAAGGCCGCCTCTCTGAGCACATCTCTTGCCACCTCCGCAGACACATCGGATGTTGCGTCGCCGCCCCGCCTCCTCTTGCTCTGTATCTGCCCAAACCCAGGCTGGCAGAACTCGGGAGTGGTGGGGAGCGTGGGCGTGCTGCGGGGCGACCATGGCTGTAGACTGTTACCTCCGGTTCCCACAGTAACAATCAAAAGCCACGGTTGCCCTGGAGACGCGGGGGCGGGGCTTGCAATCTGACGTCAGCACCGCGGGCGGCGGGGGTGGCGCGAGTGTCTGCGGGGCCAGCGCCCACCGCAACCCATGGGGACTTTGGACGGGCGTGCCCGAGGGAGGCGCCTGCGCTGCATCAGCACCGCGGACAGCGGCGCAGGGAGGCGCGGAGGGGCCGGGGGTCGGCGGTCCTGGGGCGGGGCCAGGCGTCGGTGGCCGTGACTGGAGACTGTTACTGAGGGCGGCCCGGGCAGTAAGCAGTCTAGAGCCAAGGTGCCGGCGCGCTGCCCGGGCGGGGATATCCCGTCGCCCGCAGTTGAGAGTGATGCCGTTTCTCAGGGCCCCCCCCTCCGCCCAAGCGCGCGCGGACAGACACGCGACCGTGACGTCAGAGTCCTGTGACGTCAAAGATGTCCCAGCGGGGAGGCACTTCCGGCGGTGGGGGTAGGGCGGGGCGGCCCGGTCGAAGCCCCGCCCCCGCCTGGTCCTGAGAGGACAGCTCCGCTTGCAGAGGCGGGAAGTCCTGAGCTCAGTGGGACAGTCCGATGGGACGGGACGGGACGGGATAGGGAAGGGGCGTGTGGGTAGCATGCGGGACGGGGGTCCCGAGAGAGCCGCAGGGCCGAGGTGTGCGTCTGTCTGTCGTGGGCGCCCTGGCTCAGTCAGTCGGGGCCATCTAGGCTGAGTCACCGCTCTGCGGACAGGGGAGAAAATGAGGGGGCGCGTCTCCAGAGACGCCAGCACCTTCTCCCCACTTTCTTGAAAGGATGGCGCAGGAGCCGCTCAGCCTCGGTGAATGGGGTCGGGGGCTCGGTTCTCCGCTGGATGTTTCTCCAGAGTGTCTGCGTCTGCCTTTGGGTGCCCGTAGGTGCTGCATAGGGTTGGGTCAGCCGCCGGCCCCGGTCCACCAAGCCGAAAGCAATCTGCGTCCCTCCCACTCTGCCCCCATCCTCACTCCGGAGTCACCCCCCGGCCCGCCACCCCTCCGGTTCCCTCCTTGCCCTCCCATGGTGCCCGTGCATCGACCCATGTCCGACTGTCGGGGGGTCCTTACCTGTCGGGCCGCGTCGCACCAGTGCCGGCTCGCCTCCCGCAGCCCGGCCGGCGCCGCCGCTTTTATAGGCGCGCGTAGTACTCGTGCGGCGGCTCATTCATGCGGCCGCGGCTCCTACACACTGACGCGCTGCCGACGTCAGCAGAGAATTTAGGAAACGGGAAAAGAAGCTATTTATAGTGGCAAGCGGGGAGGGGGGGCGTAGGGGAGGACGGGACGAAGCGACAGGGAATTGGGAGCGGGAGGAGGGTGCGCACGCGGAAGCAGGATTCGGTCGGGGGAGTACGTAACCCCAGGCTTGGCCTCCAAGGGGTTAACTTTCCGGAACTGCAGGCGACAGGCTGGGGGGAGAATAGTGAGGGAGGGTGAGGCCCCATTATGTGTTTATTCACTCTCCCCTTCCGGGGCTTTGCGAGTCCTAGGATCTCGGTCCTCTTCCCCTGAACCTCAGGGGTCCTCCCTTGGCAACCCCAAACCACACTGCTCATTTCCTAGATCCTATGACGCCAGAAGATGCCCCGCGATGGTATCACTCTGTTTGGCCACTGTGGTGTCCGTCCTCGATCTCTCCTAGTGTATGTGTGTGTGGGGGGGGGGGGGCGAGGAAATGAAACTGGGCCGGTTTAGGAGAGTTTTGACATCTAGGGGCTGGGGAAAGAGGGGTGAAGAAGCCTGGGAGTTTTGGAAGGCTTCCTGACTGGGCCACAGGAGGAAAGAAAGGTACCAGTCAGGTGGTGGAAACCACAAGGAGTTTAGGAGCGTGGTCTGGACTTTAGAAACGAGCAGAAGACCCTCTATAATAGTTTGGAAAGTGTGTCCGGAGTAACCGCAAAAGGAAGGGCCAGCCTCACGATCAATGGAGAGCGCAACTTGGCAGTGCCCCAGGGGGCACCGTGGGGCACCCCAGCACAGGTGGGACATGCAAAGGCAGAGCCTGTAAGAGAAGGAATGCGACTAAGGGGGCTCAACAGCTTGGCAGAGGGTGGCAGGAACCCTTTCTAGAGGAGTTAGAATTTAGAATAGCCTGAATGCTCATACGATGTGGAGCAGGTTCCCCAGAACATCGTAGTTCTATCTCCACGCTCTAAATGGGGCGTCATGTGTTCACGGAGAGGATAAAGCTGCACCAGGATGCCCGGCGGTTCTCAGGAAGAAAGGGAAAGCAGAGTTAAGGGGTGGGGAGCAGGTGGTGCGCATCCTAGTACGTGGGAAGTAGACGGATCTATGAGTTCGAGGCTAGCGGTAGCTACGTAGACCTGAGACTGTGGTGGTGGGGTGCGTGGAGGAGGAGGAGAGGAGAGTATACGGAGAAACTTGGGCAGGATTATGTGGTTGGTCCCATAGCGATGCAACAAGGGCTTGATTCGGCGGAGAGGGATAGAATAGGAAGGAACTGTAGACCCAGCAGACCTTGTATGGTCAACCTGCAGATAAACTCCCATTGTTTAAAAAACTTACAGAGACTTCTCTCCAGATTCACACGATGTAACCCCATGAAAAGGATTTAAAACAGAGACATCAGAGACACCCTTGCTTGCTGTTTGGGATCTGGCCTCTGATTTGGTGGGAGAACTCATAATTGTCAAAACTCATCCCTAAGAGCACTTCTGGGAAGGCTTCTTATCCCCAACACTCCGTTACACTTCCGCTTCAGCCCCAAGGCATATCCCTCGACAGAGACACCGACATACCCTGTTCGCTTCTCTTAAAGCTCAAAAATTGCGAAATCCACGGTTGGACTGCAGTGTTTGTCTTGTATGGACACTATACGGAGATACAAAGTAGTAAGTGGACTAGATGGAGGCGGGTCACACCGCCGCGGAAACCTGGTGAGTCTTGAGGACTCTCCGGACCAGAAGCCTAGGCCAGGCACAGAAGTCTCCTGGCAAAGAAACGCAGCCTCTAGGGGGCGCCCAAGACCTTGGTGTCTCACTAGTACAGCTAGAGGCCCGGCCGGCGGCCCCGGGGCGAGTGACTCAGCCACTACCTCAATCGGGGGAGTGGGGGCTCGAGGACAGCGTGGGGTGCGGCGAGCGCAGCCCCCACCCGCCCTGCGCCCCGCGCGGTTGCTAAGCTCTCCAAGGCCTCTGAGAGATGAGATCCCTGGAACCTCATTGGTTACCATAGTAACTCTGCGCCCCAGCCTCTCCGGCTTGGCCACGGAGGAAGGCGCAGCCAATAAGAAGCTGTGGGTGGTTTGGGGGGGACCCCCCCTATGGTGTAGGCGGGGGGGTCAGGAGGTGCGGGGAAGAGGCGGAGCGTGGGCCACGGAGGCGCGGTGCTTGCAAACGGTGCTTGTGCCTCCGCCCCTCTATGCAGGGACATTTCCGGTGAGCACCCAAGAGCTGGTGCATGGTCCCCTCCCTCCTAGAAGAGGCGTCGCCAACATGAATCGAGCCCTCCCTCGTGTGGCGTGTAGGATTTTTTTTTTTTTTTGAGGGGGTCTCAAACCGCCGGCTCTCGAATGGTGTATTGGAGGGGAAAAAAACTTTAGGATCCCTCAAAACTGCTTAGATTGGGGGATGGGGGAGTTGAGAGGCACGTCCCAAGAGGGCTCTGTCCAGCTATTTTCAGTGACGGGTTCTAGGGTCCTTCTGGAGACCCGCAATTTCGGGGAGGGCTCTTTGGTAGGACCTCTACCCTGTTTCATGTAGCAGCCTCCGCAGAAGCCCAAGAAGTTGGGACTCCAGGAGGGGGCGGACAGTCTCTGTAAACATGCGCGCCCTCGAGTGTCACTGCTTTGGACAGTGTTTGAGTGTGGATGGTTTATGATCTGCATACTGATAACATGTGTCTGAGGGAGAGTTGGAATCTTTCTTCCCACTGAGTCCAAGTGAATAATGGTGTCCAGAAGTGCCTACTAAAAGCCACCCCCATCCGGCTCCAAACTATCTACCCGCATCTCACTAAGGATTTCTAAAATCGCCCTCTCACAGCATACTGTCAGCAGTGTTCCACCCCAAACCCCTTTTAAAGATAGGGGTTTCATGTAGTAGAGGCTGACCTTGAACTCCTGGTCCTCTTGGCTTCCAGCTCCCGGGTACTAGAATGATTATAAGAGTGCGCCACCACCTCTGGCTTAAGAGTTCCCCATTTGAAGACAGAACCCTTTTTCCGAATTGGCGCAATATTACATATAAATATGTACTCGGGAGCACTCAGCACAAAACACCAAGGTTTATGGGACTCCCAGGTCCGATATCTGGGTCTCCAGGTGGGCACATCTGGAAGCGCGGGAACCTACAAGATCTCCAGCTCAGCTCGGCATCTGCAAGCCTCCAGCCCAGGTGTGCGCCAGAGGTTGATCGCAGCCCAGCCGTACACAGCCCCCGCGCGGCCGCGAGGTGGCGCCATGGCCGCGGCAGCGTCGGCCGGTTCGGGCCGCTCCAGATAAGAGTGTGCGGAAAGCGCGGAGGGGCTGAGACGCGACTAGGACGCGGGGAGGACGGACCGGCAAGACAGACCGACCGGGGGCCCGGCGGGCGGAGGGCAGCGCACTGCAGCCACGTCCCCCCTGGATCCGCCGGCAGCCGGGCCCGGGGCTTCCGACATGCCCCCCAGGTGAGTCCTCGAGTTGGCGACAGGGAAGGGCAAGGGACCCGGGACAGTCTGGTCCTCGCGCGCCGGCCGCCTCGGGAGCATCCTCAGGCGTGGGCGCCCGAGTCGCGGCTGGCGTTTGGGGCTCTAAGTGTCTTCCCTGGAGGACTCGGGACGGCTGGGCCGCTGCTCGGCGCTGGGTTCACGGCGGGGTCAGCGGCCCGGGGCCGGCTCTGCCCGCACATGGGCTGGGGAGGAGAGGGGAAGGCAAGGGGGGCGGGCGGGCCGGGCTGGCAGGGGCGCTGTCCTGGCACAGCTCGGCGCCTGGCAGCGGGGCGGGTGGGGCGCAGGCTAGGAGCCGCCACCGCCTCAGGGAGGGAAACCGGGTTGGGCGGCCGCCGCAGGTAACGGGCCGGCGAGGCCCTGCGGGCCAGGCGGGGAACAGGGGCCGGCGTGCTCGCCGGAGGGCAGGGCGGCTTTAGATTTGGCGTGGGTCCCCGCGGCCACCAGGCTGCTGAAATTGGGGGCCTAGAGGAGAAAGTGGGGGCCGGGGAGGGGGGCTGGGACCGGCGCGCTCCTCCCGCCCTGTCTGAAGTTGGGAAAGTTTCCCCTAAGTTTGGGGCGGCAGAGTTTCGGGGGAGACGGGGCTGAGGGGAGCTGGGGAAGAGATGTGGAGCCGAGGCCCGGGCTAGGTCCAGAACGCGGGTGGGGCGCAGGCCAGGGTCAGGGCCGCAGCCGGCTGTGCGCCGTGCCCGCCCGGGGCGCTGCCCCCTCCCTCCCCTGGGAGCTGCGTGGCTCCCCCCTCCCCCCCACCTGCTTCCTGCCTCAGCCTCCTGCCCCGATATAACGCCCTCCCCGCGCCGGGGCCCGGCCTTCGCGCTCTGCCCGCCACCGCAGCCACTGTCTCCGCTCCCCGCGCCGGGGCGGCCGGCCCTAACGAAGGCCTGACAGCCCCCGGCCAGGGCGGCGCCTCGATGGGCATCGTGCTCCGGTCCTCCTTATCACTTCCCCTAACCGGGGCGGCTTCTCTCGAGGCGGGAGGCGCTTCTAACTCGGCTCCTTTTTTCCCCACTTGGGCAAACTTCTCTCGGCCCTTGAATGACTTTTCCTGAAGCGGACATTTTACTTAAATCGGGTAATTGTCTCCGAAAGGGTCATTTCGCCCTAACAGATTTCTCCCTGGAACTTCCCAGGACCCAGCTCGAGTGCCCAGGAGCATCTGGGGCTGGGACGAATAGGCTAACCTGGCTTCCTCTCCATCCACAGCCTTTCTCCTCCTGCTCCTGTCTGGGGCCAGCGGGCCTAGGCTTCCACTCCCGGAGGCCGCTGATCCTCCTCAGCTACTGTTCAGGCCTTGGTGCTCCATGCTCAGCTGAGGGGAAGGGGAAGCGGAGGGGAACCGACTGGGTTGGGTACAAGAGTCCAGGGCACTGCATTGCGTAGCTCTTATCCAGCTGGTGTGTGTCTCCCGCAGGAGAGTGTGCTGGGCAGACGATGCTGGACACGATGGAGGCGCCTGGCCATTCGAGGCAGCTACTGCTGCAG
This sequence comes from Arvicanthis niloticus, assembly GCF_011762505.2. Taxonomy (NCBI): domain Eukaryota; kingdom Metazoa; phylum Chordata; class Mammalia; order Rodentia; family Muridae; genus Arvicanthis; species Arvicanthis niloticus. The sequence continues at coordinate 46,633,058 of NC_047663.1, forward strand.
CTCAACAATCAGCGCACCAAGGGCTTCTTGTGCGATGTGATCATCGTGGTGCAGAACGCCCTCTTCCGCGCGCACAAGAACGTGCTGGCGGCCAGCAGCGCCTACCTCAAGTCCCTGGTGGTGCATGACAACCTGTTAAACCTGGACCATGACATGGTGAGCCCGGCCGTGTTCCGCCTGGTGCTGGACTTCATCTACACCGGCCGCCTGACTGACAGTGTTGAGGCCGCAGCAGCAGCAGCGGTGGCCCCGGGCGCCGAGCCGAGCCTGGGTGCTGTGCTGGCTGCTGCCAGCTACCTGCAGATCCCTGACCTCGTGGCTCTGTGCAAGAAGCGCCTCAAACGCCACGGCAAGTACTGCCACCTGCGGGGAGGAGGCAGCGGCGGCGGCGGCTACGCTCCTTACGGGCGGCCCGGCCGGGGCTTGAGGGCTGCCACGCCCGTCATCCAGGCTTGCTACTCGTCCCCGGCCGGGCCACCGCCGCCGCCTGCCGCCGAGCCGCCGTCGGGCCCCGAGGCAGCCGTCAACACCCACTGTGCCGAGCTATATGCTTCGGGCCCGGGCCCAGCAGCTTCACTCTGCGCCCCGGAGCGTCGCTGCTCCCCTCTTTGCGGCCTGGATCTGTCCAAGAAGAGCCCGCCAGGTTCCTCGGTCCCCGAGCGACCGCTGAGTGAGCGCGAATTGCCTCCACGCCCGGACAGCCCTCCCGGTGCGGGGCCCGCAGTCTACAAGGAGCCACCACTCGCCCTGCCGCCGCTGCCGCCTTTGCCCTTCCAAAAGCTGGAGGAGGCCGTACCGACTCCAGACCCGTTTCGAGGAAGCGGTGGCAGTCCGGGACCCGAGCCCCCCGGTCGCCCCGACGGCTCCAGCCTCCTCTACCGCTGGATGAAGCACGAGCCAGGCCTGGGTAGTTATGGCGATGAACTGGTCCGGGATCGAGGCTCCCCGGGCGAGCGCCTCGAGGAGCGCGGTGGGGATCCTGCCACCTCACCCGGGGGCCCCACGCTCGGTCTGGTACCCCCGCCACGCTATCCCGGGAGCCTGGATGGCCCAGGCACAGGAGCCGACGGTGACGACTATAAGAGCAGCAGCGAGGAGACTGGTAGCAGCGAGGACCCCAGCCCACCCGGCGGGCACCTGGAGGGCTACCCATGCCCGCACTTGGCTTATGGTGAGCCTGAGAGCTTTGGTGACAACCTGTACGTGTGCATCCCGTGTGGCAAAGGCTTCCCCAGCTCGGAACAGCTGAATGCACACGTGGAGGCTCACGTGGAGGAAGAGGAGGCGTTGTATGGCAGGGCAGAGGCTGCTGAGGTGGCTGCTGGGGCCGCCGGCCTCGGGCCCCCCTTTGGTGGCGGTGGGGATAAGGTCGCTGGGGCGCCGGGTGGCCTAGGAGAGCTGCTGAGGCCGTACCGCTGCGCGTCCTGCGACAAGAGCTACAAGGACCCGGCCACGCTGAGGCAGCACGAGAAGACACACTGGCTGACAAGGCCCTATCCGTGTACCATCTGCGGAAAGAAGTTCACGCAACGCGGAACCATGACACGCCACATGCGCAGCCACTTGGGCCTGAAGCCCTTTGCGTGCGACGCCTGCGGCATGCGCTTCACCCGCCAGTACCGCCTCACGGAGCACATGCGCATCCACTCTGGAGAGAAGCCCTATGAGTGCCAGGTGTGCGGTGGCAAGTTTGCCCAACAGCGCAACCTCATCAGTCATATGAAGATGCACGCTGTAGGTGGTGCGGCCGGCGCGGCCGGGGCGCTGGCTGGCCTGGGGGGACTACCTGGCGTCCCTGGCCCCGAAGGCAAGGGCAAGCTCGACTTCCCTGAGGGTGTCTTTGCTGTGGCCCGCCTCACAGCTGAACAGCTGAGCCTGAAGCAGCAGGACAAGGCAGCTGCTGCCGAGCTGCTGGCGCAGACCACGCACTTCCTGCACGACCCCAAGGTGGCGCTCGAGAGCCTCTACCCGCTGGCCAAATTCACTGCTGAGCTAGGACTCAGCCCGGATAAGGCGGCAGAGGTGCTGAGCCAGGGCGCGCACCTGGCCGCAGGACCGGACAGCCGGACCATCGACCGTTTCTCTCCTACCTAGAGCGCCCCTCCTAGGTGCTCCTGGCGCTGCCTGACAGCCCGGGGACAACTGGTAGCAGCGGCAGCGCCGCAGTGGTGGCCCCACCTTTCTACGCCTCACCTGGCCTCACTGTTTTGTGCCTTAGCCCGGGGAGTCAGTGGGGGAAAACCCCGGGACGGGGGTGGGATAGGGGAAGGGAGATTTATATTTTTGATATCAGCTTTGACCAAAGGAGAACCCTGCCTCTCCCTGTGGTTCGTTGGCCCCCTCCCCCGGCTCCGTGCTGCTCTTGGGGGGAAGGGTGCCATTATTCGGACGCTCCCAGCCCTACCTCCGGCCCTTGCGACCACACCCATTCTCACTGTGAATCTCCCTGCTGGGGTCGGAGCTTTGGGCACAGTTGGGGAGAGGGGAGGGGACTGAGCCAGCCGGAGGGCCTCCCCGTCCCCGCTCCTGCCCAGCCCGGGACTGATAATGTGAAGTTCCTCATTTTGCACAAGTGGCACTAGCCCCAAGGTCAACCCTTCCCTTCCTCACCACCGGGGTGGGCAGCTCTGGCGCCAGGGATGACAGCCCTGGCCCATCTGTCTCCGCTTCCGAGGTGTCCTCCTCCTCTTCCTGGCTCCCCTCCCCACGGACCATATTTATTGCATGCGCCCCAGGTGGCCCTTATCCTGAGCCCAACTTTAGCTGGGCTGGAGAGGAGTCTCCTTCCTTGGTTCCCGTTCTGTCCCTTTGTATATTCTCTACTCTGTACACAGGCTCTTCCAGAGCCGCTTCCATTTTCTATACTCAACCAAACAGCAATAAAGCAGTAACCAAGGTCCCTAATCCTGTGGCTCTCTTCTGCCCCTGCACCAGGGTGGGTGGCAGGGCCCTAACATAGATGTACAGGCTCAAATAGGCCTCCCCTCCCCAACTCCAAAATATAGACCAGCAGGTCAACTGTATTTCATAACTAAAAATTTATTAAGGAAACAAAACCAGGGTTCCAAATGAGACAGAAAGAAGAAAGGTGTTCTCCCCCCCACCCACCCCCAGCCAATGGCCTTCACAGCCAGAGGACCTCAAAGGAAGCAGCCTGGGCCTTACAATCAGGAGAGCCTGTCTTCTGAGCTCTGAGCCCTGGGCACTGTCCTGGCTGGGCTCTCCTGCACAGCCCTTTCCTGAGCCTGAAAAGGGCAGAGCACCAGTGGTGAAGCACTGCTCCTCCTAAGGTGGGTTGTGCGAGTCTACCGGGATTCACTCTGCTTCCGTTCAGACTGCCTTCTCAGTCCTCCTTTACCGCTGTGCTGGACTGAAGGAATTCTTTCCTGGTAGGGAGCCTCCAAGTGAGGTTGTGAACAGAGAGGCAGAAAAACAAACAACTCGAAAAGAACCAAAACCCTCAAATGCTAAAGGGCCCCCATGTCCCCTCTTCTGGGTAGAGAAGTACAGTGACAAAGCCAGAAACAGGCTCACCACCCCAGGCACCTCTACCTCTGGGTTAGGCTCTACCAGCTTGGAGGCTTCTCAGACGTGTGAAGGGTTAGGAAGGAAGGACAGCTGGGAGAGCTTTACTTGGTTCCTGTCACAGGTGGGAGGGGGTAAGATTCAGAATGAGTAGCCCACTAGGAACTGAGGTGAGGAAGTTTAGGGTCTTTGGGGTGATGAAAGGGGCCAACTTGAAAAGGAAGGCAGGCAAAGAAGGAACAGCAAGAGTCTGAGGAAATTTCCCCAAGAGGGTAACTACAGCGAAAGGAAGGCCAAGGATGGGAATGTGTGCTGGTGGAAGGCCACTCAGGAAGCATGGGCCCAAGACCAGATGTCCCTTCCCTCTAGGCCCATGACCGCCCAAAAGGAAAACAAGGGCAAAGTGCAAGATATGGACAGGAAGAGAAACATGTGCACGTGTGCACATGTGCTGTGTTTGTGTGTGCGTGAGTGCGTGCATGTGCGTGTTGAAGGACTACGGCTGCTGCTACTGTTACAGACAGAACTCAGTGTGGGTCCATAGGGCATCTAGGCCTCAGGGAGATGGAGACACTGGGCACTCTTCCTGACAGCCAAAGCCTCTCAGACGTTCAGAACAGAGACTGTGCAGACTGAGGGGTCTATCAGTTCCCTTGCATCTGATGGAAACTCTAGAACCTCTGCCCCCTGCCACTACAGAGTGGTCGGGTCCTCAGGGTGAGGAGGCCTCCCCCCAGCTCAGGAACTAGACAGGAGGGAGAAAGGGTAGGAGCTTGGTGGCCTATTTGGCTTGTCCACCTGTTGTCATTGTAGCCAGTCACCTCCCTGCTAAATCTTGGCAGCCCAGGAGGGTCCCAGCAGCTTCCGCCTGACCCTTGGGAGGGGCTCTGTGAGGAGCGGCTCCCCCACAGCACGGCCACGGCGTGAGGTTGGAAGAGGATGGTTTATTGTCTGGGTGGATTGGTAGCTCAGGCACGTGGACATCTTCCATGTTACACTGGGCGCCTGGTGGCCTCTCAGGAATGGTTCCATGGGGGTGAGCCCCAGTGTGGCCCCCTCAGCCCACCTGGGCCCACGTAAGGAAGGCTGGGATGTCCCTCACAGGCACATTTCTTGTCAGTGCCTTTACTCGAAGGTTCCGATCATCCGTCAGCAACACTACCTCCCGTAGCAGGCGGATTGGTTCCTCTGTTGGCACAGAAATCAGATGGGCTCTACTGAGGACAGAAGTGACAAACACCATCTCCTGTCTTGGGGAGAATGTGGTCCTGAAGGGGCAAGTTCTTTCCAGATCCTGATGCTTAGGGGGTCAACCTAGGTAGGAGCAGTGCTGGGGCTATGAACTCCTCACATGGGACTCTTGTACCTGGTGCCTGAGAGTATTCAACCTGTTGGCATCCACAGATCTGTCTTCCAAGGACTCAGAACTCAAAGGAAGCAGACTCCCAACTATACCCCTGGATGCTTTATGTATCCAAAGGTTAAAATAAAAGGTGACTAGAAAGTAAGAACAGAGCTTACAAATGTGGGAAAAGGGGTTAGCTCTGGGGTGCTCTCAGGAGAGGCTTGCTAAAGGGGCCTTGTGGCTATGGCCAAAGGATCTATTAAAAAAGTGATCTGTGAACACCTATCAGTACGCAGGGTAGAGTAGCAAAGAGGACTGTCCTCCTGGCTGTCACATGCTCCACATAGCTCTCTGCCTTCCTGATCTCCTCACGCACTTCTGTAAACACACTCACGCACACAGGCTAGATTCCGCCTGTGGCACTGAGATCATACTTTACTCATATTCTATATACTTAAAACATGTTTCTGTATCAGTACAGATAGCCTTCATCTTTTTAGATAATTTTTACAGCAATTTTTTCCTGTCTCTGACTAATAATGTACAGGAGAGAACTTAAAATGGGGCCCAGCAATCACTCAAGTGACACTCCAGGCCCAGGGCATGCCTGCTTGGGTGGCAGGTCTACCCCTCAGCCCTGCCCTGGCATTTCCTAGTGGAGGTCTGGCAGAAAGCAAAGGCACAGGAAATGTCCTGTGGTGTTTGGGGACTGCTAGGGTTGGCGGGCTAGGGGATTGCAAACATCCATGTCTGACCTGAGTACTGCTGGGCTTGCCAGCTCCAGGCAGGGAGGCTGAGAATTGGCTTTCAGCCTAGGGAGGAATTTGGGGATGAAGAGGGAGAGGTTCAAGGGGCTGATGGTCGTGAGGAAAGGGAGAAGAGGACGGACAGGGCTGTGTATAGAGGGTAAAGAACATGGCTCATGATTAAGGGAGGTTTAAGACCCTTCTGTTGCCTGGGCCTGGAATGTGAGTGTGTGATGGGGTAGTGAGTGGTGTGGGGTGCTACATGGGGCTCCCAGCTGTTGTCTGGGTCTGCCTACAACTCCACCATTCCTGCCCTGGGCCTCAGACCAGAAGAGTCCTAGGCTTTAGGTCAGCCAACAAAGGCCCAGCATTGCTGGCAGGGGTCTGCAGGGGTTTCTGTGGATACTTTGAGACATTTTTAACAATAAACATCCTCTGTTTTGACACTGGTAACTTCACTTTGTTAGAAACCAGAGACTGTCATCTTGTCAGGCCCCATCCGCCATAATCCACATGATTTTAAAATTCAACATCGTTTACACATAAACATTTGGTGACGGTTTCTCTGTGAATCTGACAAGTTAATCTGCTAAGAATTCACACTGACAAATGGGGTTTGATTACACCAGCCGTTGCTGATGTAATTTTGATAGGGGCGGTCCCCACGATGGCAGTGGGGTTCTGTTTGGGAGTAATTCTGGGGGTAGCAGGACAAGTTCAAATGCATCTGGGCTAAGAACAAACTTCAGTGGCTGAGAACTATCGGAGCCACACTTCTCCACAGGACCTTTGCAACCTTGCTTCCCTCTTAGAAGCTGCTCTAGGGAAGGGCACAAGCTCCTCTGTTTGGCTCAGCCAGGATTCTAATTTGTCAGTTGAACATTTTAGGTCTGGCTGTCAGGGAGAGTACATGTGGTGGACTCCTGACTAGCTCCTGGTATAGAAAGAAATACAAGCACAAGTGAGGGCTGTACTAAGCAATGAAAGAAACACGGAGAAGACAGCTCCTGGGTGAGCCAGCAAGCCAAGACCGAGGGCATGGATATAGAGGATATATATATATATATATATCTCAATCACAGACAAAGAGAATCATGAGACTAGATAGGTTAATAGAGATCCACTGATATCACTAGCTCAGCACATGACTTGGATCTAGGGGAGAGTAAGATTCCTTTCCACAAAAAGAAATGTCACAGTCTTGGGAATTGATAGCAAAGTCTCTACATGTGGGGCTGTACAGGACATTCAGGGCTGAGGTGGTCACACTTGAGAGTTTTAGGGTGACCCAGAAGTGGGATTCTGCTTACCAAAATATTTTAAAACTCAGCTACAAGCTCAGTCTTTAAACTCTCTCCTGCCTCCAGTTCCAGTTAGCCTGTATAATGCTACAGCTTACTGCAACAGAGATCAGGAAGAAAGGCCTGTTCTTGGCTGGGGAGAACCTCCACTGCAGGCCTGCTGCGGGATGACGTTCCAGAAATACCCTGAAACGGGTAGGGAGGTGAACGTGGCCAAAGGAAAACAAAGCATGCCCACTAGAGGTTCTCTACTCCTCAGGGCTGCGGAGGGCTGGACACAGGAGACCATGGCCTGAACAAGCTATACTGAATCATAAAGACATTCTTACTGTCAGAAGGAACTCACCCAAGAAAGGAAATAGATGCAGACTGAGTGGGACAGCTTACGGCCTAGAGCAGGGTTTCCTGGGCTAGAGAGGCTCATCCCTAGTTGGCTCTAGATCACCTAACATTCTTTAGGGACAGGGAAGCTATGAAAGGAGGTCTAGCCTCTGGTAAGGTGAACAAGATGGTCTCAGGCTTGTATAGGCCTGTATGGACTTCTCAGGCCAAAGTCAACAGAGACTCTTCTTAGGGACTGTGGATGGATAGGAGAAAGCAGGGCAGAGGGACGGACAGCTCAAGGAGAGGCCAAGCTGTACCTTTGCTGGTGGGCATGTAATCCTTAGCCTTGTCTTTGCAGTAGTGCAGGCAGCAGGAGAGGATCAGGTCATCGTTGTTACCCTGGAGGAAGACAGTGTGAAAAGCACCACTGGGCAGGAGGGGGCGCCATGCAGAGGCAGAGGTACTTCCAGGGCTATGTCCTGTTCAGACAGGCTCTGGCTCTGCTTGGCTGAATCTAACTGTCTTCAGTGATTCAGAGAGCAAGGAACACTCCCCTCCTGAACCTTGATGGTGGCTACCCTTCAGTTGCCCAGGTTCAAAGGGCTTTTACTCCTACCTTTTGGGAACACCTTCTCCCCCCCCCCCCCCCCCAGGGTTTCTCTGTGCCTCACAGAGATCCACCTGCTTCTGCCTCCCATGAGTTCTGGGATTAAAGGTATTCACCACCACTGCCCAGCTCAGGAGCATTCCCAACAGTGGACTTCTCTCTGGGGGGTCTCACCAGCTGTCCAGTAATGTCCTCACTTCGGAAGGCGATAGATTCAAGTTCATTGCCACGGCTGGTCAAGGCCCGTAGGCAGGAGTCCCGACTCTCAAATCTCCGTTCGAGGAATTCGATGGATTTTCGGGCCTTTTCTTGCACCACACGGGCATAGCCCCCAGCCCGGTGGTCTGTCTCCTGCCCTTTGGCGAGGCCATCCAGCTCATTGATCACTGATGGGACAGAGTTTATAATCAGCAGTTATGCCTGTGTGCATCCTCTGCTCTCTGTCCACTTCCTTTCTCAGCTAGGCCCCTTCACAGACAATAGAGGCCATCTTTCCACAGAGTTTTCCAATGAATCTGGCAGGACAGGCACCTGTGCACACGGCAGGACCTGAGACTGAGACTGCTGCTGCACCCTAGCTCCTGTCTGCCCTGTCCTCTGAGCTCCGTTTTCCTCCCAGGGGGAACTTACAGGATTTTCTGGGGCAGGCATTCCTTAGTTATAGTATAGATCAAATGAAAAGGGAACCTTGGGGACACAGAAACAAAAGTGAGTGAGTGAGTGCCCTTCCTCAGCTACTTGGGTCTGAGCCATAGCAGTCTAAAAGGAGGCAGGGTTCTATTGCCTGGTCTGGCAGAGTACAGGGAAGCCACAAGGAAGGACAGCCATACTGATTTGTAAGGGCCCTGGTATTTCGTAAAACCATAACCTTGGCACACACATTACTTCCTTGAATCTACGTGTGTGTGTGTGTGTGTGTGTGTGTGTGTGTGTGTGTGTGTGTGTGTGTGCGCGTGCACGCGCCTGTCTGATTGTCTATGTGTCTGGGACATGGCTTCATTTTCTGGTGAAGATTCTTTCCAAAATTCCAGCCAAAAGCCTGAGGTCAAGTGGGAAATATGCACTCCTTGGGGGCTTAGGGAGAGTTTGGGGTCTGAGGCCTCTCCTTAGTACAATGATTCATGGCTTGGGGAGTCGGCATGAGCATGCTGTTCCATGGTGAGCCTGGCACTCATTGTCTGAATATTCAGAAACATTTTCTGGAAAGGGCCCATATGGGAACACACACACACACACACACACACACACAAACAGACACGTGCATGCACACAGACAGACAGACAGACACACCCATGCTTTTAGCACCAAGAAGCTGAAAGGTCCAGATAATGTGTAACAGTGGTGTATGGTATATGGTACAGCAAACAGAACATCAAACAGGAAAAACTGGTATTCTATCCCCAAATCTGCTTTCCTGCTTCCAAACTAAACAGGCTTCAAAGGGGAAGCTTGTTTGTGCTTCTGCACCAGGCGGGACTTCTCAATGCTGGGGTCAGACCTAAAGAGCACAGAGCAGGTTAAAGAGCACAAGACACAAGCAGGGAAGGCTGTCCACTTAACCCTTTGTTGCTCTGACCATATAGCAGGAGTCCACCAAGGAAAGCATGAGTGGACAGGAGCTCTGCTTACATCCTTAAATACAGGGATCTGCCCAGCTGATATAGGGTCAGTGTCTAGCCTGTGTGGCTGCAGTACAGTGGCCAATTGCTAGTATCCTTAGGTTCACTGACTATGTTCTGAAATGTATCCTCTGGTATTTGTTCCTTTTCTACCAAATCTAAATTTCTCTACCAAACTTAAGCTCTTTAGGGCCAAGGGCCATAGATATGACTTTCCACTGTAATTATCAGGGACAAAGAGAAAGCACACACTAGGAGCACAGGCTAGCCTAGGAAGGTCTAAGAGGAGTGTTCTCATTCCGGGGAGGCAACGCTGAGACACCAGTAAGCTTTCTCAGTTTTACCAAGTACAGACCATCTAACAAAAATGGCCAATCTATTTTCTTTTTCCTAACTAAAGCCTCCTAGGAGAAAGGTGCAGTGATATAGCCTGTAAGTCAGTCCACTCAGAGGGGCAATGGAAAGCTCAGGGCACTGTGTGGTTCTGGTGCTCGGCCTTATGACAGAAGCTGCTCTTCTTTTGAAGTGGAGCAAACCTTCCCTTAGGTCTAAGGGCCTGGGTTTAAGAGGTTCTGTCCAGGCCACATGGGGAGGGGGAAGGAAGACAGGGAGGGAGGAGGACTGCTTCAGTGCCAACATTCTCAGGTGGTGCTAACGTGTTTCCCACAACCCCCCAGGGTTCTACAGGCTCTGCAGGGGCGGATGTTTCCTGCCCTTTGTTTCCACCCCCATCTGGCACTAAGACACTTGGGACTGGGAGGGAAGGCCCAATGGAACATCTTGGCATGGATGTCAGAGGTGGCCTGTCAGGCAGACTGCCAGTCTGGTGCCTTTTTTCAGAGAACAGTGTTCTCGAACTTACTTCAAATGGCTGCTGGAAGAGGGACATTAAAGATTCTAGTCCTTGCAATCATCCTACACACCTCTTTCCCCCCACAGGACAGCCATCACCTGTAGTAGCTACATTAGCTATACTTGACAGGTACCCAGAGACCAAAGCACAACCTGAGGCTGACCTACCATTAAGCTTTAAGAGCTAGGGGTACTCAGTAATCTCCATGAGCACTCAGCTAGGAAAAGCAGGCCTGCTGGACCCCGAGATGCTAACCAGTACCAATGGCCCAAGTGGTAGGGATTGAAAGGCGTGAGCCAAAGGTCTTGCTCTAAAGGGTTCCTGTCAGTCTGGCCTTAGAGTGACACTGGCCAGAAGAATGTTACCTCGAACCAACAGAATGATCATGAAAAGCTACAAGACAATCAGACCAAAGGCATCTAACCACTTCAAAATCCTCCCAGCCTCCCTGCCAGACCACCCAGCAGCACTGCCGTTATCTGCCAGGGCTGAGTGTTTACCAATAACGGGAACCAGCTTTGCTGTTTTACTGCAAGCTTTATAAGGAAAAAACAAGGGCTGGGCTCATGCAGCCGCTGGTTGCTGGGACACAGGAGTCCATTTGCTCAAGCAGTTTAAGCCATGGATCAGCCATAATAATTTGAACTACTCTGATTATTAAACAGTTTTTCTTGCCCCACACATTCTCTGCAAATCCTGTCTTACACACGCATAGCCAGGCCAGCCTGGCTCCGGGCATGTGTAGAGGGGCTGCTGTGCACGTGCAGGGCTGCTCTGTCCTCCCACCCAGCTCACCGATGAGGGGCACCACCAGGATGTACTTCCTGCTCTCCAGCAGCCGAGCCAGACTGGCCAGGTGGTCAATGAAGCCGTTGGTATCTGGTACGAGGAACAAGGGTCTGATCTCCAGCTCCATCTGCCTCATCTGACTCTGGTCTTCCAAAACAGCCTACAGGGACACAGAATACAAGGGAGCAAGAGAGTAAGCAGGAGGGTGAGCCAGGAGCCTGACTCAACAGTGTGTAAGCATCCTGCCCCCACACATCTTTTCCCCCTCCAGAGGAACAGCCACCCCTTCAGCCTGAGGGACAGACCTACAGGCTGAGCTAAGCAGTACAATCAAAACCAACACAGACCAAATGGCCCAGGCCTGAAGTCTCACTAAACTTTAGTTGTCTCTGAGAAAGGACACTGATGATATTAAAAACAAGTTTCTGAGAAGATCATAAGACTTAAGACCAAGAAGGTAAGAAGGGAGCAAGTAACTAGGCTAGGAAGAGAGTCACATATTACACAGGCAGACTACACAGATTGCAGACACAAGGCAGTTCTCAATTCAAACACTTGAATACTCAGATCAGAATCCATCCATCTTTCCTTCCTTTCTTCCTCCCCCCTCCTTCCTTTCCTTCTCTGCTCTCCCTGTCCCCTTTTAAAATGAGACAGGGTCTCATGCAGCTGGCCCAAACTCATACTTGGTATTATGCAATCCTAGGTATCAAACCCAGTATTTCAGGATGTCAGCACTCTACCCACAACCCCACCATTTGTGATTTCAACTCACTTCATTGTGCATTTCAACCATCCACCTACTCCAAACCTTAACGAAATTAAACATAGAATCTGAATTTTAAAAGGACATACACATGGTCCTATGCGGTAGCACACAACTTTAATTCCAACACTCAGAAAGAGGAAGCACTCATCTCTGTGAGTTCCAGACCAGCCAGAACTACATAGTAAGATCCTGTCTTTAAAAAAAAAAAAAAAAGATTGATAAAATTTGACTCCTACAAATATACGTGTGCACACACACAATGTAAAACATTTTTAAAAACTGGGTATTAGCAGGATGCTACTTATCATTTCCCGCAACAGAAGTCCATAAAGAAGAAGTTATGACCCAGCCCACAGAGAACAACAACCGGATCATAACTATATCACCTGTCCTTGCTTTGCATAGCATTTCCTAAATGTAGGTCTTTTTAAAACACAAGAGAGACCTCAGGGTCTTTCTATATAGTTCTGGCTGTCCTGGAATTCGGTATGTACACAAGGCTGGCCTTGAACTCACAGAGATTTGCCCGCCTCCACCTTCTGAGATTAAAAGCACAACTACCCCCAGCATTTTTGCTCTACTTTGAACTCTTTACCACAACAACCCTGAACAAATAACACCATCACTGCCTTTATCTTCCCTTTAAATTGGCATCAGGGCTTTTTGTCTTAGGCTCTTCAGGGATGTCCTCTAGGTTAGTAGAGATAACTGTGCTGTATCCCAGTACAAACTGAGATGACATAATGAAAATTCAAAGTGCCCCACCTCATACTATTCAACAGTTACTCCCATCACCACCAGCAGGTCTGTGTACTAACCACTGTCAGCCCCAGAAGCCAACAAGTCAGGGACTATCTATGCTACAGGCTTTTCCATTTCTGTGGAACTCTGTGAACAACTACAACACCCAGTGTCCTGTGGTCTGACAGTCTTACATGGATGGCAATGAACCTGATGGGACGGGTTTAGGGTATATCTGTCTCTATAGACTATATTTATAATTGTGCTATTTCTTCTAGGGATCATAGCCAGAAAGTAAATTGACTGGCTGAATTTATCTGCTCTGGCAGACTCTATGTAGGAAGCTAATCAGGACCAATGGGAATCCAGAAAAGCAGGTTAGTCAGTCTCAGTCCCCTCACTCCCTCTTATGGTCTTCTGAAACATAGCAACCACAAGGACACAGACCCAGAAACAGCACAGAGGAAGTGTATGTGCGTGCCAACTGAGATGGGGCCCACGGTGCTGGGCCTGGCCACCAACAGTTAGCAAGAAGGCTGCTTAGGCTTCACTAGGGTGACAGTAAAACTGAAAGGGCATGACTTGAAAGGATGGGGGTGGCTTCTCGGTGACCTGCCAGAGACCTTTCCCTATGAGTAAGTTGTTGCTGCCACTGCCACCACAGTTGGTGAAGACATAGGCCACGGGACAGTGGCAGCATGAGAAATGTGGCTGAGAGGCCCCGTCTGCTGACACCCTCCAACTGATCTCACCTTACAAGGGGAAAGTGTCAGCCACCTTCCCAGGGTTTTTGGGTCACTGTCCCTTCCCAGAGAACTGCCAAAAGGATAGTAACACACATTCTACTAATCTTGTTGTGGGCATTGAGAAGAACAGGAAAAGGTCCTGCTCAGGTTCAGCAAATAACTCTGCAGTCCTTTATGCCGAGAAGCAGCTCCCCCGACCCCTGCTCCCGCTTTTGTCCCCATACAACTCTACCAGAATGCGTTTCCCGTAGCCCTGGGTTCCAAATCTCTGTTTTTGTGGGAGAGAGGACATAACAAGTTCTGCCACATGGCTGCTGGATGATAGGAGACAGGAGCCCTAGTCTTAATTAAGGAAGCATCATCTCTCTTCCTCTCACATCTGTTTTCCTACTTAGAGAAATGACATGCAGTCCTGGTTAGACTTCCATTAAGAAAGCTGATGACTGTGGTTTTTCACCTTGGATGAACAATGGGTTCCTAAGACCAGGTTCAATCCACCTGTATGCTAGTGGTAATCCAGACAGCCAAGGCAGGCTGGGGGACAGCCTGGTGTTTGAAGACAAGATAGATGTCAAACCGAGAGTAAGGTTTGGGGAAGCTTTATTTCCTTGGGTACCTGGAGTTATGGTCTGTGGCCAGAAAGGTGAACTGGCCATAGTCTCTCAAAGAGATTGCAGATGGTTCCCTGGGAATGGGACAGGGCCAAGCTGCGTGTGGTGGTCAGAGCTGGGCTGCCCTCATCCGGTCCCAGAGACGCCTGCAGACAACTTCCCCTAACCTGGCTCTGCCCAGTGAGTCACCACACAACTGCTTCCTGTTCCCCACATGCCCTCATGGAGTCTCAGGAGATTAGACAAAGTTGCTGTCTCTTTTTTTTGGGGTGCCAGTGGGCTTAGCAGGTAAGGGGATTAATACTTGGGTCACAAGATTAGTTCTGTACCAATAAAAAGAATGGCAGATCAAGAAGAGCTTAGGAGTCAGGCTTTATGTGATGGGTGTCTGTGTTTCCGGCCTTTTCTGAGTGGTGCTGTGTGTGTTTAGCATTTGCCCTCCCAACTTTTCCAGATTTTACCCGTCAGATTCCTGGCAGCTGTGCACGGCGCCTGTGCCGGCCGTCACGTCCCATTCTGATCTCTGGGTCGCACGGTGAGAGAAGGACACAGGATGCGCAGGGAGTGAAAAAGTGATGTTGATGGGGAGAGTGCCAAGTCCCCACTCACAGCCATGGGACGCTGGGGAGAAGGGAAGCATGCTGCTGCGGAGTTCAGAGGCCGGTAGTGAGATTTATTTTTGTTTGTACGAGTAAAAAGCTGCAGAAGCCTCTGGTGGGAGTGAGGGGGGTGAACCTGGAATGCTGAGACTCAGACAGATCATCCCTGGCCTGGAGTCAAATGTACTGACCCGGAAGGGGAGTTCCACAGGAGCCCTCCGACTGGAGCTCAGCCTGGGCCACGCCGGTTCTTAGACAGTGCCCTGGGAAAGTGTAGGCACTTCAAGGGCAATGTGGTGGTACACAGGAGGAGCAGGAGTTCATGACCATCCTTGGCAAGACCTTGTCTTAAAACAAAACAAAACAAAAACCAAAACCAAAAATAACAACAAAAACCAAAAAAAAAAAAAAAACAAGTAAACACATAAGCAAGCACAAAAATGACTCAAAAATAAATAAAAAGAGGAGATATTCTAAATCAGACTTGTAGCAATGAGAACCATGTTGGCATGAAGTGTGCAAGAGAAAAATAACTTCAGTTTAGAGAAAAGTGCTAAATGTCCAGTTACCTCTGAGCAACAGGAGCTTTCTGGAGCAAACTGACTGACAACTGGGAAAGAGGTATGGTATGCAATAGCTGAAGCAGCTGATGGGTTGTGTCTCTAGAAAGGTTCTTTTACAAGTTAAAGTGAGATGATTTTATAATACTAACCCACTGAAAATAGAGACACAAAAATACAATACACAGCAGGTGCACAGCAGGTCATGTAACAGGGTCACCATACCAAGTAGAGGCTTTAAGTGTTTCTTCTTTTTACAAGATTCAGACACAGTGTAGCTGCTTCCTTTCCTTCAAAGGGTGATGGAATCACATAGGATCTGTATTATTTATTACTCTGCAGACAGAGTAATATCATTACCACAAATGAGAAGCTTTATAACATGGCAAACTTCCACATTTACCTTGCATGTCACAGAGTACCTAACTTTGTGCCTGACACAACTTAGCAATGACAATGACAATTTCCACTGTCTCCTGTACAACTCTCTTTTACATTCTGTGCATCTGAGTGGGCATCAAAGACACCAGTAACTGTAAATAGGAAAGGCGGCACAGGAATACTTACTTCTTTTTAAGAATATATTATTTTATTATTTGTAATCAAGTGTGTGTATGCATGTATGTGCTAACGTGTGAAGGTACCTATGGGGGCCACAGGTGTTGGAGCTGCTGGCAGTTGTGAGCCTATGGTTGCTGTGAACTCGGATACTCTGGAAGTACAGTTATATGTTCTTAACTGCTGAGCCATCTTTCTAGTCTCAGGAGTATTAATTTTTATTTTAAGACTAACAGCAGCTGGGTACAGATATATGCATGTAATCCCAACTTACTTGGGAGACTAAGTCAAGAGGATCACTTGAAGCCATCCATAAGTTCAAGGCCAGCCAGGACAGCAGATTGAGACTTTCTCATTTTTGGTGCACATGATATATATGTATGTATGTTTAGGGATATATGTGTCCATGCATTCATATACAAAGGCTACAGCAAGACATCCAGGTATTTTTCTCCATGGTTTTCCACTTTGTCTAGAGACAGCATCTCTCTAAAGTGAAAACTTGGTGTTTCAGGAAGGCTGGCTGGTCAGCAGACTCCCAGGGTCCACCTGATCTGCTCTTCCCCTCACATTAGGGTTACAGGCATTATGTAGACATGTCCCGCTTTTTTTTTTTTTTTTTTTTTTTTTTAATTTTATTTATTTTATGTATGTGAGTACACTGTAGCTGTCTTCAGACACACCAGAAGAGGGCATCGGATCCCATTACAGATGGTTGTGAGCCACCATGTGGTTGCTGGGAATTGAACTCAGAACCTCTGGAAGAGCATTGAGTGCTCTTAACTGCTGAACCATCTCTCCAGCCCAGTGTCCTGCTTTCTATGTGGATGCTGGGGATTCTAACTCAGTATGCTTGAGGAGTAAGTGCTTTATCCAGTAAAGGAGCTCCCTAGGCTCATCCTTGTCTTTTAAGAGAAAAATGATACTTTTGATTTTGATTAGTTGTTAATTTTTTTTTTGATACAGGGCTTTTGTGTGTGTGTGTGTGTGTGTGTGTGTGTGTGTGTATAGCCTTTGATGTCCTGGAACTCCCTCTATAGACCAGGCTAGCCTGGAATTCAAGAGATTCATCTACTTCTGCCTTCCAAGTGCTGGGATTAAAGGCCTGCAGTCACCACGACCACATAGCTCGAGCAATACTTTTTTTTGCTTTGTTTTGAAAGATTTATTTATTTATTTTACATATATGAATGTTCTACCTGCAGGCCAGAAGAGGGCATCAGAACTCATTACAGATGGTTGTGAGCCACCATGTGGTAGCTGCGAATTGAACTCAGAACCTCTGGAAGAACAGATGGTGCTCTTAACTGATGAGCCATCTCTCCAGCCCCTTAAGCAGTACTCTTAAGTGCTAAACAATCTTTATTCATTTTTTGACAGGGCTTCACCTTATTGCTCAGGTTTGCCTCATGCATATGATATGTTGCCTCAGCTTCCTGAGTAGTGGGAATTACAAGCACACAACTGTGCCTGACAGTACTACCTATTTTTCAAAACTACCTGGATTGTAAATGAAAGAAAAGGGAGAAGACAAAAAGTAAGAGTGGCAAGATGGTCACTGCAGAAACCAAGGGAGGAGATAGTGCATGGGCTGCTGAAAGCTTCCCCTGAGACGGTCTTAAGAGCCCCTTTTCTGGATGTCTAAAAGCATCACAGGGATGAAGAGATGCTTAAGCCAGGTGTGGTACATGCTCACAATTCCATACAAAAATATGAGGACTGTCTTGAGCTTGAGGCTAGCTTGTCTCAAAAAAAAAAAAAAAAAAAAAAACCCAAAACCACAAATAAGAAAACAAAAAGATAAAGAAGCATATTTGCTTTAAAAAAAATTATAATGACTTTTGCTTGCACCCTCTCCAATGATAGAGGCAGAGACAGGCTAATCTTTGTAAATCCAAGGCCAGCCTGGTCTATACAGCAAGTTCTAGCCTACACAAGGCTACATAGTGAGATTCTGTCTCAAAACAAACAAACAAACAAACAAACAAACAAACAAACAAACAAACAAGCATAGGGTCCCTCTGTTGCTTAGGCTGTTTGTGAAATCCTGAACTCAAGTTCTTTTCCCACTTGAGCTGGGGTTACAGGCACCTCAGGACTTAACACAGGGCTCCTAGGACCTAACTATTACAGGAGCTCGATGAACTCTATCACAGTCTCATCCACTAAATAATACTTTAAAGAAAACCCAGATGAGTTAAAAAAATTTTTAATAAAAATTTGCATAAATTATTTGCCTGCATGTATGGGCTGTGTACCATGTGCTTGTGCAGTGCTCATGGGGGCTACCGTAGGGTGTCAAATCCTCTGGAATTGGAGTTACAAACAATTATGAGATGCCATGGGATTGCTGGGAATGAAACTCAGGTTCTCTAGAAGAGCAGTCAGGTGATTCAGCCCAAAGGCTTGACCATTCTGGGATATAGGGGTAAGACAGAATGTGGATGCTGTAGAAGCCAATGAGGCAGCAGTGGCTAGAGTCATTTGGAGCTCTAGCATGATGGTATGCGGAGAGGCTGGGGCATGCTTGGACGGTACCCAGCTCTGCAGACTGATGTGCTTTCCATTTAGGTGAACGTGCCCCTACACTGGTAGTGTTCTGGCCCCCACAATGTCTCCGACAGCTAGGAGCCAGGGCTGAGTGTCTGCCTTCCGCTAGCTTCCTTCCATACAGGTGTGTGTGTGTGTGTGTGTGGGGGGGGGTTGTTCTGTGTATACCCCATTGTTCCACAATGCCCCCCCAACCCTGTCCCAGGCCGGGTGGCAGCGTGAATGGATTGTGGCTATATTTAGAGTGAAACTCCTAGGGCTCCCACAAAGGAGTGACTACATCTTCAGGAGGGTGGGTGGGTGGGAAGGGGACAGTGGAGTGAAGCTATTTTCAGAACACATGTCATTGCTGGCTACAGAGCAAGACTGTGGCCATAATGCAGAGGGAAACAATAGCTGTGGCCAGAGGAAGAGCCTGTTATGTTTCAGGTGGGATGTTTGCAACTGCTCAGGAAACCTGACCCCGCCCAACAGCAGCACAAATCACAGGAGAGCCTCATGGAATCAGGGGAGGAGGCAGGAGATTCACAAGGCTAGGACAGTATGAGGTGCCAACAGGCCATGCCTCCTGAGTGTCTGGAGGAGGATTTTTAGTGACTGTTTGGCCCTGGGTGGTTAGAAATGAAATCCTCTGACCAACTTCCCAGACAAATTATGTACCTTGCTAAGGACTCTGGACCTCTCCCAAGAATGGCAATACAAATAAAAACACAGGTAGAAAGCAGTGAGGTAGACAGGATTGATACAGTAGGAAGCGCTATCTTAGGCAACAAGGCAAGGCCTGTGCTATGCCAGAGCGTGTGGTCTCAAAGCCTTGGGTGGGTGGATTTGGCACCCCTCACATTTAGGGGCCTAGTTGGGCTCTGCAGTTCCAGCTGCACAGGCCCTAGGAGCTCCCCACACCCTTTTTCTGACCTCTAGTCGGCCCCACTCACCAGCCTCTGTACAGTCCCGGAAGCAGGGAGGGACAGGCTGCAGAAGGAGGCCAGGCCTCACCTCCCCCATCTCCACAGATGAGCCTGAGGCCCAAGGGTCTATGTAGGAGCAGGGAAGTGGAGGTGTGGCTACAGCCCCAGATCTCACTTGGACTTTATAGCCATCCTGGGGCAAGAGGGCTTTTGTTCAACCCCATCTTCATATCCCCTTCCCCAAACATGTGTGGTTCCTGTTTTGCTGTATCTGTAAAAGGCACTGGGAGCTGGGGACCTGCCTTACACCTCTCGGTTAACACCCTGGAGACTGATGGAGTTCAGAGCAGTGTAATTTACAGCCCATCTCTCCAATCTTAATTCACTGGATGCTCCTTTCTTCCTTATTGTATTAGTGTGACCCAGGTACCTGCCAACAATAATGGTCTCTCTAGCTAGGAGCCTCTCCCCTACTCCCAGGACAATTTATACCTTTTCCTTGGGATTTTCCCCCTTAAATTAAACAAAAAGAGGAAAAATAGAGAAGGTTAACACGGGTTTGAAGCACTGAGGCCCCGTGGTTCTGGGCAGGGAGCCAATGGCCTGAGGGCACACACATGTGTGTGCTCTCCCAGAAGGGCCTTCACCGGCCCTGTTTTACAGCTACCTCGGCACAGACTCCAGGGTTCACGCATATGGCCAGACAGATGTGTCTGGCTTACGTTCAAGGCTGGAAAATGAAGAATTATGGAAGTGAAGGGCCCCGGGCATTAAAGAGAAGGGGGAGGTAAAAGGGGGAATTTTTCCTCTGCTGAGAAATCCTCCTGTGGCTATGAGGCTGGAGGAAGGAGGTTGACAGGAGGCAGGGCCGCCAACAGCAGTGCATGTGGGGCCTGTTCTTAAAGGGGCCACAGCATCCTCCTCTGAACAAATTTGTGGGACACAGATAGTCAGTGGCCCTGCAGTTAGGTCTTATGTTAGGCCTCCAGTTATCAGGACTGCTTATTGCTTGCATGGGCAACCTAGACAGTGTACTCTGACAGAAGATGGAGCTCCTATGGCATGTGTTCTCACAGCATCCTTCTCCCATCTCAGGAGGGTCTATGTAGCCCAACCTACACACTTCATCCTCATGGTACCGGCCAGCTCTGGCCTTGAACTTATGACCTTCCTGCCTAAGCCACTTCAATATATATGGTATTACCCAGGCTTGTTTGTACCTAATCAAAAACAATTTTCTATCTATCTATCTATCTATCTATCTATCTATCTATCTATCTATCTACCTACCTACCTATCTACCTACCTACCTATCTATCTATCTATCAATCATGTGTGGTAGAGGGAGTAGGTGCATGTGTTATAGCATATATCAGAGGACAACTTTCAGGAGTCAGTTTTCTCCTTCTAACATATGGGTCCTGGAAACTGAACTCAGATTATTACACTTGGTGGGTGGTAAGTGCCTTTACCTGCTAAGCCATCTTGCTAGCCCAGTACTTGATCTTTTTTGCTTTTTGAGACAAGAGCTCGTCTTGGAATTTGCTATGTGGATTAAGCTGGTCTCACACTTACAGATATCTGCCTGCCTCTGTCTCGTGTATGCTGGAATTAAAAGCATCTGTCACCATACCCAGTTAATACTTGATTTTTTAAAAGACCTCATCCACATGCCAAGTCTCTTGTTCAATAATAGCTTCTCACAGGGCAATTGGTGGCATGCACCTTTAAGTCAAGTTCCCCAGAGGCTGAGCCAGGCAGATCTCTGAGTTTGAAGCCAGCCTAGTCTACAGAGTGAGTTCCAGGACAGCCAGGGCTACACAGAGAAACCCTGTCTCAAAACAAAACAAAACAAACAAACAAACAAAAGAATAGCTTCTATACTATATGGTTTGCTCTGAAATGTTATCTCATTTGCCCTTCGACCCCCAAGGTTTGTACATTGCAGCCATTAGGAGAGTCAATGCTCAGTACCATTTGCTAAACTGTGCTGAGAACACTGTCCCTGATTCCTAGGAATTCATAGTACTGTGGGGGGAAAGGCCCACAAATAACTGTAATATGAGACATGATAGCAGTCCTACAAATGAGGTATAAATCAACTCCACAGGAACCCTAGAGCACAGAGACAATATCCTCCTGGAAGAAATCAGGGAAGGCTTCACTGGGGAGATGGAGTGTCATTGGGGAATGCAGGGAAAACAGAATTTCAACAGGTAACAGGAAATGTGGAGCAGAAAAAGAGCCCTTTGGATTGAGAGACAGACTCAACAAAGATCTAAAAGTAGGAAAGGGCGGAGTCTAAGGGCAGTGAGTAGAGAGGAAGGTTAATGTCACTGTCTGGGCAGGAGTTTTAATGGCTGGATAGACACTTTATGCACTCATCCTAAGGACGTACAGCAACTAGGAGGCAGGTGCTGTGCTTAGTTTACTTTACAGATTTAGAAACAGGCTCACAGAAGTTGACCATTTTGCCCAGTGTCCAATTGTTAGATACCAGTGGTTCACAGGAGTATGTTGATGGGAAACAAAGCAGGAAAAGCATACTTGGAGCACATCAGAAGCCTAAGATGTTATCAGAAGGAATTAAGCTTTATTTCACTAGCCAAGCTAGGCAGTGATAGTTTCAGAGCAGAGGAATGGCTCTCCATGGGATTGTGGGTTCACAGTGTGAGTGAACCTGGTGGGCAGACTAAGTACTATGTAAGTCCAAGAGGGGCCATTCCCAGATTATAAAGTTATTGGCACCCTCTGGAGCTATTCAACGCAGGAGCCTTGTTGTTATGGTTCAACAAGTCCCTGAACTAGGGTAGAGTGCAATGATACCTAGAAGGAGAGGAGGAGTGAATGAACAAACAGGACATGAGAAGAAACTGGACAACATGATTTATAAAAGGCCATGGTAGAATTTAAGATGATGTTCTACTTGCTACCATCAAAGAAGTCAACCAAAAATTTCTGTTAACTACCAATTCAGCTTGCTAGACTAAAAAACAATAGAAAAGATGGAGGAGTTAAAAAAAATGGTGAAGAAGTCTGGGAAAGTAGCTCTGAGTAGCAGAGAAGACAACAGTATACTACTTACTGTGTGAAAGGGAGGCTGGAGGAGACAGGCATAAGAACCCAAAGCTAAAAAAGAAGTTAACTATAATGGGGACTATGTTTTGTTTTGTTTTTGTTTTTTAAGAGTGGGTTTCATGAACTTGCTTTGTAGTTGAGGATGGCTTTGAAATCTTTTTTTTTTTTGGGGGGGGGGGGGTGAGACAGAGTTTCTCTGTGTAGCCTGGGCTGTTCTGGAACTCACTCTGTAGACTAGGCTGGCCTCAAACTCAGAAATCCACCTGCCTCTGCCTCCCAAGTGCTGGGATTAAAGGTGTGCACCACCACTGTCTGGCATGGCTTTGGAATCTTACCTCCACATCCCATGTGCTGGGATTACAGGCTTCACACCACCATCCACAGCAGGACCAACTTTGGTAAAAACAGGTCCTAGGTAATTCTGGCAGTAGTTTCATATATAATCCCCACCCCTCGCCCTCTGGCCCCCTGGCAGTAGTTTCTTTAACAGCTGGACTGAGTGTCAAGATGAGGAGGTAAAGACTTGAGATGGGACTTTTGTGAGGACTGATGGTGAGAAAGAAAAGGGTGGGAAGAGAAACATGAAGATGATGCTGTTCTTTGGGCCACAAAGAGGTTTACAGTCAGACTCATGAGAGGTTTGTACAGGTAGCCACATTACAACAGGCAAGCATAGAGAGGTATTACATGCTGGATCCTAGTAGCAGTAGGACATGGGTATGTCTAAAAGTATTGCTCTCCTGGGGCAGGGGATGAGACCAATACTAGACAAAGGGAATAGTTGTATGCTAAGAACTTTTGTGGCAGTGTCTCATGTAAGCCTCTGGGGACAGTAAAAGGGAGATACTACCATCCCGCTTTGTAGATGAAGAAATAGGCTCTTTAAAGTTAAATAATTTGCTTAGTGCTGTAAGGCTAGATAGGTGTCAGAACATGAATTATATCAAATTTGCTTGGCTTTCTGCACTAAACCATATGCTCAAGAGGAGAACAGCATGCCAGGAGTGCTAACACCTGCCTTTGGAGGCACTTTGGATGTAGAGGCAAGAGAACTCTGTGAATTTAAGACCATCCTGGTATACATAGTGAGTTCCAGGCCAGCCAGGGCTACACAGACCTTGTCTCAAAATGGAGAGAGGGAGGCATTGTGGGGCAAGTGGTATGAGAAAGGGATGGATGGGAAAAGAGAGGGGTAGGAAGGAGATGAGGGGAACATCTGAAGAGAGACCTAAAGATACACATGCCTATAGAGAGATCTAAAGACACATGCCAGAGAGTGAGGCTTAATGCTCCCCATGTACATAGTCTATAAAGGGAGCTTAACTTGCTTGGAGAAACAAGTACTTAGTACAAAGAAACAGATCTTGGACAACCAAAGAGAAAAACTTGCTGGAAATGAAGGTTTGGGCTTCCAAGAGGGCTGACAGTGAGGTAAATGTGAATGTAGATTAAATAGCATCTACCTGGGAAGATGTGGTGAGTACTCTGTCCTAAGTGGGTTCTCCTAATACCCTGGGAACCCAGATAAGTAGCCTGTGGCTATGACATTCTAATCCCACAAGAAGGAGTGTATTTCATGAATATCTACAGATGGTGAAAGATGAGTCCCTTAAATTGTATCAAAGACTGCATGTGTGGTGTTGACAGAGTTTCACAGGAAAAGTGCTGCCCTGCCTTAGAACTTACAACCTGAGTATAACAACAGGGTCCCCTACCATTCCTGCTCACACCATCCCATTCCCTGCCCAGCCACATTCTCACACACAGCCACATTCCTCAGTGGAAATCAGCTTCTCCAGCGTGGCTTTACCTGGATCTTTTCTTGGCGACGCTGCTGCTCAGCTATCTTCCTTGCTAGAGCCAGCTTCTTGGCTCGAAGTTCCCTGATGTCATCCTCACCCCCACTGCCTTCAGCCTCTGAATCTTCCTCAAAGTCTTCAATCACTACATCTTCTTCCTTGGGGTAAAGACACAGACAAGGAGAAAGAAGAGATCATTAGCCATGATATTTAGCAGATCCACTCTCTGTCATGTAGCTCCCTACCCCGTGGGGGAAGCATTCCTTGCCAAGGGTTCCCTGAGTGTGTTGGTAGGAGTAGTGATTCTTCCCCTGAAACTGTACCTATGTGCTAGAGCGTTTCTTACACATTTATACCTATGTTACTCATAATCAATATATTCACTTGCATGCTTGTGTTCACAGTCCTTGTTCTCCCTTGCACACATTCAACACAAACTTTAGACCTGGTTTCATTTTGAAATTACAAATGATTCAAAGAGTAAGCAACAGAAAGTTGAACTGCTCAATTTAAATCTAATTCGTGCTAATAATTTGATAGGAATCAACTCTGGCCAACATCTGGGAGTTAAGCAAGGAAGTTCCCTTGCCCCCAGACAGTATCAAGAGCAGATGCTGTAGCTCTATAGACCTTGCCCTGATTTCCTTTTAAGACAACAGCCTGGTAGTGTGGGGACTTCTGGGCCCCATTAAAAAATTCACATAACATGGCCTTGCTCAGCTGCCCTCCAAGGGCCTAGGCAGAGTAAGTAGGAGGTGGCTGGCTAGCTTAAGGAGCCTTCTTGCCAGGCTGATGGAGCCTTCCCCAGGGATGGCACTTCCTCACTTGCAGACTTGGTTCTCAGCAGCCACTGCTCCCCGGGTGGTCCTAGCTCCACTCCTCACTCTCTCACTTTTGGCCTTGGTCAGAAGAGAACATACAGCTGCCCGAGGGGATGGGGCTAGAAGGGGAACATAGGGAATGATTCAACAGGAGAAGGAAGATTCTTGTAATTCTAACAGAATGATGACTACATTTGACAGCTACTAGCTACTCGGTGCTGTTTATGGGCTGTGTACCCAGCTATGTGTTTTTCATACATTAACTCTTTTAATTCTCACAATGGCCTGCACAATAGCTATTACCATCTGCACTTTATAAATAAGGGGTTTAGAATAAAATAGCCTGTCCAGAGTCAGAGAGGTGGCAGGAAGCAGATCAGGGATTCAAATTCAAGTGAGTCTGACTCCCATGTCTGCTCTTATCAATCACAATAAACAAACCTGCAGGGCTGGAGTTCTGAACTGAGAGAGCAAGCTCAGATACAGCCCTTAGTGGCTCAGCTTTATCATGCCTGGACCTATTTAGACTGGGATTCTCTTGGTGAAGAGTAGTTAATAAGTGTAGATAAGGTGATGAGGACATCTAAGGAAGGTGGGTCGTTTGGCAGTATCCCCAAGAACTACAAATTTGTCCTATTACAAAGAAAGGCATCCAATGACACCCTACCTCCCATGTCCACCACCACCTTTTCCAGCTAGTCTTGGGAGATGGTAGGGATAAAATCTGTAACTGTCCTGAGAGGTCTGAGGGGGTTTAGGGTGCTGTTCACAAGCACCAATTACTTATCAATACCTGGCTATGAGGAGGAAGATTATTTCACATTTATTTCCTTGCTCACAGGGTTAACCTGGACAAGAGCAAGTACAACAAGATGCCTGTTGGCTCACGGAGGAAGAGTGTTCTTGCCTGCTCTAACCAGGGATGGACAGTTAAGTTAGCACTGGTTTGGAGTGAACAGGACTGAGGTCAAAGGAGGGTCAGAGAAGCTTGTCTGAGGTTTGCTCAGCTCTCATAGCAAACACGGAAGTGCAGGGTTATGAAATTACACAGAACAGGGTAAGTAGGATTTCCCAGGGACCACTAACATAAAGGAACCCAGGAGACTCGTGGGAAAAGGAAGAAGTGGGCAGCCTAGTGTGGGTCACGAACCTTTGCCTGGTCAGTAAGCCTCAGAAGGAGAGTAGTGTAGTATGTACAAGCAGATCAGGCACCAGAGGTAGCCCACTCCTTCTAGGGTCAGAGGAGAACCTCTTTGCCTAGCTAGGCTTGTGCTGCCAGTCTTAGATGTTCAGAGGCATCTCTTATAGTCACGCTGGAGAGCTGCCTTTGCTTATTCTCCATTGCCTACTCTTTTAGCCTTTAAGTATGGGAGAGATAAATGAGAGAGGTATGGACATCATGGGCCTGTGTTTCCCACACTGTCTAGAGTTGCAGGGGCACTGTTCTGCTTGCTAAAGTTGGACACCCCAATGGCTCTGGTAACTCCACTCTCTCCTCCCATGCTGACAGCTCATTCTTTCCCTTTATTCTCTGCCCAGGTTTCATCTAGAGAGTCTGGAATCGTGGGCTTAGCTATAGCCCTGGAACCAC
Source organism: Arvicanthis niloticus (assembly GCF_011762505.2). NCBI lineage: Eukaryota > Metazoa > Chordata > Mammalia > Rodentia > Muridae > Arvicanthis > Arvicanthis niloticus. The sequence continues at coordinate 46,659,498 of NC_047663.1, forward strand.
CTCTGTCCTGGAAGTTAAGCCCTGTATCATCAGGCATGGGGTGGAGTTCTCCAGCTATCCTAATGAAGCCAGGCCAAGACTGCTTCTCTGAAGACTGTGTTCCAAAGGTGGCCACTCTATCACTGCCTGAGATCCGAAACGACAGCTTCCAGCTGACATCTGGCTTCCCTGGCCTGCTGCTGATTTCATCCCTGTACCCCGCCCTGCTCCACCGGGCGCTTGAGACTGCTGTGGGCCAAATGACTGTGTTGGCCTATGGGTGACCTGGCCTCTGGCTAGAACTGCTTCCGTCCCTTCCCTCCATCCCATGTTTCTTTTTACCTAAGACCCTCGTCTTTAATATTATGGATTAAAGAGAAGAAAAGAGCCAACCTTCAGGCAAAAGTGAGATGTGTATACTCCCAGACAGAGTTACCCACACCCAGATAAACAGCAAGGAGGCTGCCAGTGATGCTAAGTGTACATACGCTCCATTTCTACCACAGAGTCACAAGGACTCTCAGTCCACAGACCTCAGGGGTGTGGACAGCAATGTTCATTTCAACTGACAGACTGGGCACATACAGATGACCATCAGAGATCATCCCATAAAGACATGCCAAGGAGGTCTGCTGGGGTATAGGGGTGGGGTACATAGGCAAACATGCGCTCACACGTGTGTGCGTGGACACACACACACTCGAGATTGAGGGAGGGAAGGGGAGGGGGGAGAGAGAAAGACAGAGACAGACTGGAGTGAAGCAGGGCTACAGGGACAATCAAGGGCAAACAAACAAGAGGAGAATTCCTTAATCACATCAGGATGTGCAGGAGGGAGGGAGGGAGGAAGAGAGAGAGAGCAGGCTGGGGGAGGGGCGATTTTCCACAGGGGCCAGCAATGTCAGCTCTTCCTGTACGTGAGCCGGAGGCTGAAGTTTAGGCCTGTGCTGTGCTGAGCTCCGCACATCTATAAACTTGATCCTCAGCCTGAACCCTAACACCCCTCTCTTTACTCTCTTTCCTAAGCCTCCAGAGCTGAACATTATTAAACTCTTTCCTCCAATGCAACATTAAAAAGAAGCATCTGGAACTCGTAGATGAAGGCAGGCATTGGGGTGGACTGGCAGTAAGGGGCACCAGCAGAGTGCACTCTTGAGAGGTTGGCTGTCACCTCCACAGACAGTGAACTGAGAGGTTATAAATAACCTCAAGGAGAAGACTCAGCCTGGGCATCGGGCACGGGGAAGGGAGCCTTCCCTCTGCCATAGCAGGCTCTTCCCGCACAGTACCTCATCTTCCAGTTGTTTTCCCTCTTGGCTTCCCATTTCCTTTCCCATGGTGTCTGGGACGGGTGCCACTGACACATATTTTCCACCCTTGAATGCCAGCAGAGGCTCTTCTTGTCCACAAAGGGCTTCCAGAAAATACTTCAGCACTGTGACCCTTTTGCAGTCAGCTGCAATAACCTACAGAGCGAGAGGGAGAGAAGAAAAACAGCATTTTCTGAGAGGGAGGATGAAGACGAGAGACACTGTTAGCTGCAGGGGACATGAGAATTGTGTCAAAGTTACTGGGGAGGGAGGTAGTATGAGCAACAAGAGTGTGTACGGAGGAATGCAAGGACCAAGGTCTTCTAGAGGAAGGAAGTCACCAGGGCCTTGCTTTAGGTCATCCCTGGGGCAGCAGACAACCTCAGGACCAATGGCAGGTGCCCTCAGGGCTTGTGCTTTTCTTTTATTAAGTCCTATCATTAAAAACAAAAACCAGAAAATAATTTCTTCTAAGTTTGGACTAAAAGTAACAATATGAGGAACGTGCTGCAGCAGGCTGGCTGCCACAAAACACTGCTTTCTCCCCTTCGGACCCCTGGCACCCCATTCCTAGACTCCCTCCAGGGCTGTCTGCAGACGGAAAGATAAGCTTTCTTGGCTGTTTCATCTTAGCCAAGTCATTCTGAACTTATCTGGATGGTTTCTGCCTCACCTGAGAACTGGGCAGAAAATTATCAGGCCTAGAGGATGGGGCAGAGCAGGCGAGTTCACCAAAGCTCTGCCCTCCACGGTTCACGCTAGTTGCTCCCATGTTGCTACAGCAGCACATATACAGTGCTGATTTAGCTGTTATGTGAGGTATTATCCTGATCAGCTGTCAAGTTTGTCAGGGTCTCAGATGATGTGTCCGGTCACCTAGACTGGAATCCTCTCTACAAGACCACATATGCATGCCTTCCTTCACTTCTATCTGTGCCTGTGTCCTTTGCATTGCCATTTTCCTTGCTATCTGGCACCCTTCTCTTATCCGTTGGCTTCTGGGGCCTTAGCATGCCTACTGACTGGATGATCATCAAAGAGGAGGCCCCTGCTTGATGTGCATCTAAGAAGCAGAGGGCATTTCTATACCATACTGGCCAAATATGACACAGGGCAGCCCTTTCATCATCAGTGATTCTAGGACATGCTAAATGACCAAGACCCATTTTAAAATTTTATTTTAAATGCATGGGTCTCTTGCCTGCATGTATGTTTGTGTACCATAAAGGAATCCAGAACATGTCATTAGATCCCTGGAACTGGAGTTACAGATGGTTGTGAGCTGCCATGTGGGTACTGGGAATGGAACCCAGGTCCTCTGGAAGAGCAGCCAGTGCTCTTACCTGATAAGTCATATCTCTAGCCCTACCCCACCACCCTCAGAGCCAATTTTCAGCCTGATTTCTGACTGTGAAGGACAGGTGAAGGACTGATGTGGATGCTGGACTGTCGGGGCTCATCAATCTACTCCTGCACAGCTAACTCCTCCATGCAGAAGGCAAGCCTTCTAGTGCCAAAGATCACTTCTTGTACTTCGCTAGCAAGGTGCTGTAAGAATAAAGTGACACACAGCAGGCTCATGAAAAAGACTGGTAGGTGGAGAGAAACGCACTAGGACCACAGGAACAGGTGATACAAGATGATCCATGTCTTCTAAGACAAGGTGAAATGAGTTACCACTCTGCCAGGTGGCTGGCCAGGGAGAGTGCATGCACATCAGTCATCTGTGTCACAATTTCATTCTCTGCCATCTTTTCCCCTGCCCAGATGGTACTTACCTATGACTATTGCCACCAGAAGGTAAAATATTAGGCTAAGTATCTGACTACCTCCATCTAAGAGGCTTCCCTGAAGAGGCTTAGAGCTTCTTGAACTTAAGGGGGCTGATCCTGGATACCTCCCTAAAGGGGTAAGGATGGTCCTGCCTTGGGTCAGGACAGGTAGCCTTGGTTCCCATCCTGTATATTCAAGCATGTGATGAGGAAGGCTAGAAATACAGAAGCAGGGGCTAAAAGGCATTGAAGAACAGAGCTGAAATGAGTAATGGCCTGGCAGGCAGCACGCACAGTGGCCTGCCTGCATCCCCAGTCTCTCACTTGCAGAGGAAACTTCTGCATTTCCACAAGACTGCCAGTTTCCTCTCTGTGGTCTAATTTTAACCACCTTGTCGTTACAGTGTGTGTCAGCCACCTGACCCCACTATGACCTCTGACCTTATGCCCCAGCTACTGCTCAAACTATAGAGAATTATGTAATGGATCCAGGACTTTCCTTTTTGGCATGAAACTGCTGCCACTGAATGGGTGGGGGGAGGAGGAAAAGGAATGAGGAGAGGAGAGAGGAGTTTGCAATCGTCCTTCACTCACCTGGATGGTGAAAGGGCTACAGGAGCCTCAGTTCAATCTGTAGCAGAAACCTACCCAGAAGATAGTGTCTCATGGTTATAATCTTGGGCAAGTGGGAAGAAACACCGTTGTCATTAAGGCAGGCCCTGGGTGAGTACATGGCTCAGGAAGCAGTGTGATTCCTGGCCAAGAGGGAGAAAGGCCACATGTGTGGACGTGGGACTCCTGGAGGTGGGGATTTCCAGGGCACAGCAGGAGCCTGGGGTGCAGACATCCTGAGCCTGCCTGCAGCACATCCTTAGAGGTTCAGTGGGAACTATCATGAAGAAAGACAAGCAAAAAGGAACTCCCACCCTGCTCCAGTTTTTGTTTCCACACCTTCCACACCATTTAGAATGAACCCAGTTTCCCTGAGAGTTTTGTCTGCTATGGTCATTCATCCTTGCTTTAAAGGGGGAATGACAGTTACTGTGATTGGTAAAAGAGTTCTGCTTCACCAGGGTAGCTAAGAGGTCCAAAAAAGATTCTGTCTACACAGAGACAATTCACCCAGGTTTTGGAAGAGTGTCTTCTCTTCATTGTACTTCAAGGATCAGGGAGAACAACTATGGTTGGATGCAGTATTCTTAGGTTTCTAAAATACAGTGTGGCAGTGAGAAATGAATTCAAGTATTTACTAAACTGAGACTATGACAGGCATAATGTCTAGGGCTTGTCCAAAGACACATGAAAGCCTGCTTCTAGTCTGTTAGGCTGGTTGTGAGAGTATTCTGCCATGAGGTGAGAGGAATAAGCCTGTACAGAGAAAAACACTGGAGTTCTACAGGAGGCTCTTGGGAATATTCTCCCATACAAAGGAGCTCTAGTAGTTGAGTCAGAGAGGGACAAAACAACAGTTTAATATGGTCAGAGATACATCAAGATGAAGAAAGATGGGCTGGAGAGATGGCTCAGCAGTTAAGAGCAGTGACTGCTCTTTCAGAGGTCCTGAGCTTAATTCCCAGCAACCACATGGTGGCTCACAACCATCTGTAATGGGATCTGATGCTCTCTTCTGGTGTGTCTGAAGACAGCTACATTGTATTCATCATGTATATATGAGTATATATAGTTTCTGGGGTTAAAGGGTAAAGGGGTTATAGATTCTCTGGAAAGGAGAGAGTACCTATAAAATCTATGATGTAATCCCCACAGTAACCCCCTCATGACCATATTTTTCCATTTCTAAGACAGAGGATGTAAATGGTATACTCACTGCCTTTAGGACAAACTTTCCTTGCTTCTGAGAAGGCTGGGCATAACCCAGTCCCTCTGGGTTGTTACAACAGGGCTGGACTGGGGCTGAGAATGGGTAAAGGGCTGTTAGACTTCGAGTGCCCTGGGAATCTTCTCAGTGTGCCTTTGTAGTGGCAGCCCTTACCCTGGAGGATACAGTGTAGCCACCTACCAAGAACTCCAGAGTTAATGAACAAAATGTCTCACATGAACCATTCCCCCTTTCAATAGAAAAGTGGGGTTTGATCAGGGAAGAGCTGAAAGAAAAACACACTAAGAAAGCCCCATTCTGTCTCCTTGAAGGTCATCTGAAGCGGCTCCCCGTCTACAGCAGGAACCCGAGCCCTAGGCTCAGGGCTTGAGCTATCTACCAGTTCCCCAGATCCACACACAGAAGCAAGCAGAAAGGAAAACTGAAAGCTCAGTGTGGAGAGGTGATCTGTGTCTGTTCTGTTCCAGCTGGGTTCCTGAGAGAGAGAGAGGTGAGCAGGCAATGAGGTAGGGGCAGGGGCTAAGAGGCAGGTTCTGAGAACGCAGGAGAAACCTTTAGACCAACATAGGAGGTTGGTCTACTGTCTGGGTTATTTTAGGTGGGGAGGTAGACAATCAAGAATGGTGAAAACTGAGCAAAGGCCAACACAGGAACAGAAAAGATGATACTACTTTATGGAAGGTGGGGGACAGCAAGAGAGAAAGGGAACCAAGCACCAGGCATCATATACTGATGTAAGCTGAGTTCCAAGATGCAACACATCACAGCAGCCCTGGGGAAGGGAGAAAACCTGGATCAGCCAGGAAATAGGAGGAAGGGTTGGAATGCTGACAGGAATCTAGAGCAAACTCCCGAAGAGGTTCAGTGCTCAGGATAGGTACTTATTTTGCAACATTTCTTTCACTAAACTTTTGGTTTAGGGGAATCAGAACTTGCACCACAAGGCAGGTCGCCCCCCCCCCCCCCCCCCCCCGGCTTAAAAGTCCAGCTTGCTACTGCTCCTCTGGTTAAAAAGAGAAAAAAAAAAATCACATGGTTTTCCCCTACAAACTCAAGTTTACAGGTTGTTTTTCTTGTTTCTCTAAATGGAACCAATTATTCTCACATTTGTTGAAACCTTCAATCAAGCTTTATAGCTTGTTAATTTTACAAAATGTCCTTAGAGTAAATAAGATGCAGACAGGAAAAGTGAAGTCTTGCTGAGATTATTAAGAAACCTTAAAATAGACTCCAAATCTACCACCACGGCTGGTAAAATATAGGCTGCTTGGCTGGCTTCTGAGGTCAATTAGCAATGGGTTAATTATCATCTTTAATGAGCCAAGCCTACAGGATTGGCTACAAGAAAATGAACTCACACTAATGTGTTTTCACAAAGCAGGGACTGTAGTGATGTGGAACTCACCCTCACTAGAGACAAAGGGTGGAAAGCACACTTCTGTAGCAGCCAAGGGTGGGTCAGCTTGAGAAGGGGTCTGCCAATGAAAATTCAGACTCAAGAAATGAAGAATCCCACACAGGGAATCCTCTGGAGCTGGGAGGACAGAGGAAATGGTTTATTCACATTCCTAGGGGGAGGGGCTTCCTGGCAGAAAGCAGACTCTTAGAGGCAGGAGGGAAACTGGCCACAGGATACACAATCACTCTGAAGACAGAGTTTAGGACCAGGAGATACACACTCATAGCCTGAGTCAGAACAAACAGGTATAAAATGGAGAGAGGGTCAGGGGTCAGTGAAGTGAGAGAAGCTGCACTTGAGTTGAGTGACCAAGATGAGATGGAGAAAAAGCATGAGTCCCGTAGCAGATAACATCTCTGATGACTCGGGGCATATAGTGTCTGAAGGATCAACTCAAACAGCCTCCCTTTCCTGATCCCTGCCCCAGCAACAGTGTTGTCTCTATGCAATATGCCAAGCACAGGCCACTTTTGGTTGCCTCTGATTCCAACAGCTAGATCTGGTTCTCCCTAGATCCTTCAGTTGACCTGTGTAGGCTAAAGGAGGGGTCAATATGTCACAAGACAAAGTGCTAACAGCACTGGTCAACCCACAGGATTCCATGGCCTGGCTTCCATCTCTGTTTCTTCAGAGACAGCAACAGAACTGTCAGCAATCTGCAGGCACAGATGCCCATTCTCCACATCCATACTTACCACATGTGCACACACATGCACAACATCAGGCTAAAGGCTGGCATGTGAGAAGTGGAAAATAGTTGGGTAGGAATACTTCATAGCAATAAGGTGACTGATGATTCTTAAAGATGTGGGAACCTGATCACTGGAGAAGAGGTTCTGATGGCTACTTCTTAGCTGTGACTCCAAGGACAAGTTCATTTCTCAAAGTCTCTGTTTGCTCAAGTTGTTTCCGAGGTGTAGAAGGTATAATGCAGAACAAACATTCCAAGGTGCCTGGCTCAGACGTGCTTAATAAATGAGTGCTTGTTATTGTTTTTCTTCCTCTCTGCTTCATTCTTCTCAGAGGGACCTAACACCACTGAGAGGTTTAGAAGCCAGACTCAGGCAAGGCAGAGACCAGGCTGGAGCAGAGACCAGAATGCTCACCTGGCTGACACTGCTGTAAGTATTCACTCACAATTTAGGTGCTAGACGCAGGCCACTGAGCAGATCAGGTGGTGAAGAAGGCCTGGCCTCTCTTTAGCAGTCCTTTTTCTTTTCCTATTCACCAAAGACCTGGAGCTAACCACAAGAATACATGTATTCTACAAGACTCTAGGGAGGACCTAAGGACCTTTGCAAGCATGCCACTGGTAATATGAACTATCAGAAATAAAATCCTGCCTTAAGCCGAAATCCTGGCCCCTTCACAGTGGTAGATTTGCCTTAACTAAGGCTCAGTAAGATCCTTGCCCCAGGTATCCCGATAGAAAAATAATGAGAAAAAAACCCTTTATGAAAATTTCAACCCACCTGAATTTCCTGATCTTTTCAGCTAGGAGCCTGATCTTCCCAGGGCAGAATATGCCTTCCTCTTTCCCCAGGGAAAGAAACTATTCTCTCCTCTCAGAGCTCTGTGCTCCGCTGTTTCAGGCAAGGTGTACTCTGATTAGCTAGGGCACTGTAGACGGCAGGCTATAGGCAGCAGTAGCTTGGGCTACAGTCCAATCCTGTTTCCCCTGCAGAACACTCCAGAGCAACCACCCACATTGGCAGGGGTTGGGGCGGAAACTGGCACTGCCAACACAAGCCTTTCAGGTCTGGCTGGCTTCAGCTGGTCTGAAACCTGGAACACAGGCGCTGGGCCCTCACTTACTGAACCAGCAGGGGAGGCTGCAAGCTCAGACCCTGGGGATGAAAGTCCTCATCTGTCTTAATCTGTTTCCACACTGACTGTGAGTTCTGGGCTAGAATCACAGCATCTCAGGATCTAGTGGTTCTTAACCTGTGAATTGTGGCCCCTTTGGGGGTGTGTGTGTCAAAATATGCTTTCACAGGGGTTGCCTAAGACCATCTATATATCAGATATTTACATTATGATTCATAACAGTAGCAAAATTACAGCTATGAAGTAGCAACACAAATAATTTTATGGTTGGGGGTCACTATAACATGAGGAACTGTATTAAGGGGTCACAGAATTAGGAAGGTTGAGAACCACTGATATAGTTGCTCTGAGCCACATTCTTATTTTCCTTCCAGATAGTCATGCACAGGAGCCTGCCCTTTAGGTTCGTGTTCAGGCTCTTTAACCAAAACTGTCACTAGATTGATTTATTTATTCTGTGTAGGGAGAGAGTGTCCTTTTTGAGTCCTTTGCAGCATTTGACAACACAAGCAACATTTAGTCATCAAATATTTACTAAGTACCTACTGTATATACAAGCATCATTGCAAGGTCCCTGGTCCAGTGGGGCTAAGAGTCACATTCATACTAGGTAGAACAAGAGATTCAATTGCCTATAGCATTCTGGTAGGTAGAATTCTTAATTCTCTTTCCTCAAAGGAGGATACATATCTTACAGATACAGAGACCTAATACACCGATGCTTTATGCCTTTCTGGCTGATGGGTCGTGAAAAAGCCAGGACAGAGACCTCCCTTAGCTATAATCGAATTCTAACCTCTCAGTGCTTCCCTATTCAGTGCAATCATGACTTCCACATAGATCACCACGACTGTACTTCTATTACTTCCTAACCCTTGACTCTAGGCTCCAGGCAATGACTCCTTCCTCTACCGCCATTTGATTCTTCTGTGACTTGGCAAATTTTACAGATGATTCTTCAGACTATAATGACTTTGCCTTTATGCAATCACTTCATCCCTTCATTTTCCTTTAAGCTTGGTAAAAGTAACTTCATTCTTTCCCCACTCCTTCCCTCCTCTCCCCCCTTTGAGATAAAGTTTTACTATATAATATAATTTGGTCTCATGTGATGATTCTCCTGGCTCAGTCTCTGAAGTACCTGCTTTATTTTAAAGTCTTTCTTTACAAGAAGCCAATAGGTCTTTATTTACCCTGCCCTGCTACTACCTGTAAATATTTCTGAAAGACTTAGATCTCATGGCAGGAGCTATGCTGGACACCCTGAGCACCTTAGACAGAACAAGGTAAACAGCAGTCCTTGATGTCACAAGACTGTCATTGTAGCAGGGAAGTCCTACACAAATCTAATAGGTATGTGCTGTCCCTTCACTGCCTACAGGCCAATGCTTATTTCTCTTTTCTGGTCCTACTTACAGTAATTTTCAAAAAAAATTTTTTTTTTATTGGTTGTTAAGTTTATGGAGACAGGGTCTTTCTACATTGCCCAGGCTGTCCCTGAACACACAAAGATCCACCTGCCTCTACCTCCACAGTGCTGGGATTAAAGGCATATGCCACCACTGCATGGCTGGTTTTTTGTTTCTCACTTTAGCTGTCTACTCAACATCCTGCTTACCTCACTAAGACCAATGTTCCAAATTCTTTTACTAATAGAAATTTAAAGCCCTATGCTACTGCTAGTTCAAATAAAAAAAATTTTTTTGGTATGGTAGACATTATCTGATGAAAACTGATCTCTATTCATTGCCTATTTTATCCATGAATATAAACGTAGTTCAGGACATGGCAGTATATGCCTATAAATCCCAGCATATGGGAGGTGGAGAAAGGAGGGTTAGGAATTCAGAGCCATGCTCAGATACATGAGACTTTCATCACCACTCTTACCCCACAAAATCCTTAAGCCAGTGGTTCTCACCCTTACTAATGGTGTGACCCTTTAATACAATTCCTCATGCTGTGGTAACCCTCAGCCATAAAATTATTTCATTGCCACTTCATAACTGTAATTTTGCTACTATTATAAATTGTATGTAATGTTAATATCTGATATGTGACTCCTATAGGGGTTGTGACCCACAGGTTGAGAACCATTGCTAAGGCTGCCTGAAATTCAACAGAGACCAGAGTCTCTGCTTCAGTGTATGTGTGTGGTTATATTCATAGTAGGCAGATCAAGAGAAAAATACATGTCTTGCTGTGCTATGTAAAACACGCTGGAAGGCAGAATATAAGCCAAAAGAATATAAATATACATTTTTATTCATAAAACTTAAATCAGAATTTTTATATCATTCATAATGTTAGATAATTATGCCTATCTATTAAATGATTATAAAATAGGTTGGCCTGATAGAAGACTGATATGTTACAGAGTACTTAAATGTTCACTGATTTTTTTTTAAGGTGTCAAATAAACTCACTTCTTAAAATTTCCGGTAATAGTTTATAGAGCTGATAATGGTAACAATAAAGAATTATGTGAATGCTCAAAAAAAAAAAAAAAAAAAAAAAAAGAGTCAAATGTATTCTAAAGAGACAGTTCCATGGTTAAGTTAAGCGCATTAGCTGTTCTTACAGAGCACCTGGGTTCAGTTCCTAGCACTCACATGATGGCTCACAACCATCTATAACTCTAGTTCTAGGGGATCCAATTCTTTGTTTGTTTTATTTTTTTTTTTTTCAGTTTTTCGAGACAGAGTTTCTCTGTGTGGCCCTGGCTGTCCTGGAACTCACTCAGTAGACCAGGCTGGCCTCAAACTCAGAAATCCACCTGCCTCTGCCTCCCAAGTGCTGGGATTAAAGGTGTGCGCCACCACTGCCTGGCAAGGGGATCCAATTCTGATCAATCTCTCCAGACACCACACACACGAGTGGTGCATAAAAACATGCCCCATGAAACTCATATACACAAAATATATCTTATAAAAAAAGTAAAGTGTGTAAGCACCATATATGCCCTGGACACAGAGAGCACAGTACAATTCCTACCTTCTTCATTCTGAGCTGGATATCTGAATTCTGTTTTGTATGTGTGTAGTGTGTGCGTGTGTGTGCATGCATGTGTATGTGCGTGTGTCCATGTGTCATGATGCATATGAGTGGAGGTCAGAGGTGAATGCGCATGAGTCACTTCTCTCCTTCAATCATGTGGGTCCTAGAGATCAAACTCAGGTTGTCAGCCTTGGTGGCAGCTGCCTTTATTTGGTGACAAGTATTTTTTGTTTGTTTTCTTTTTTGTGACAGGTTTTTTTTTCTGTGTAGCCCTAGCTGTTCTGGAACTAACTCTGTAGACTAGGCTAGCCTCAAATTCAAGCGATCTACCTGCCTCTGCCTCCCAAGTGTAGGGATTAAAGGTGTGCACTACACCTAGTAATGACAAATGCTTTTTAGACAAGGTCTTGCTATGAAACATGGGCCTCAGCTAACCCAGCGTTAGGATTACATGTATGCACCACCACATCAGCTTTAGTTCTCTCAACAGACTACATGGAATTGCTCTTGTTCTTTACAAAATTGTCTTTAAACTTTTAAAAAGCAAGTCATACTAAGAACTCATAGCGATTCATCTAACTTTTGAGTGCTGAAAGATACATGCCACCACATCTGGCTCCTTTAAAAATTATTTTCTGATTTTAGGACAGTTACTTGTTAAGTTAACCAAGGTGGTCTTGAATCTGCTGTCTTGTTGAAGGCCCTAAACTTCCAATTCTCCTGCTTCAGCTTGGATAGCTGGGACAACAGGCATGCACTGCAGCATATATGGCTTACTTTCATCATATGCTACTTGTACTGTAGCTAGTTGAGTATGTTTTAGAAGGAAATGTATCATCTGAGATGGTACCTAGTCTCTCTCAAGTTAACACCATCCATAAACTTGGCCAGTTTGCAGAGACTTTTCAGTATTTCTCTCTCATTTTGATGCCTTGTTTATTTTCTAAGATTCTTGAGAACATGTATATGTATATATAAAGTAAAATCTACCTATAGTATCTAACTCAATCTGTGGGTGCTTTGGCAACATAGATGACTAATCATGGCAGGCAGGCAGCAGCCTTAGGATAATTTCAGAAATCATAAGGAGAGAGTGCCAGCCACAGTGTACACATGCACCCTAAAGTTGTGAACTACAGACCACTGGCCCACTCAGAGATGCTCTTCTGCTAGGGTGCTTGTGGAGGAGGTGCAGTCTTGACGAGTGACAGGTGCTCTCTGCTAGGCAGCCTACAGAGGTTCAAATGTGAAAGAGTCCTCAAGAAGCAGAGCTCTCTGGGCACGTCTTACCTTGTCTTAATGGAGGCTGCTGCTCCAGGGCAAGACATGAGGCACAATGCATTGAGATGAAAGGTGAGACTTAATGCTCTCCAGAGCACTTATGACATGCTCTTTTTTCCTTTTCCTTTTCAGTACTGGGATTGGGACTAGATTCATGGCCATATGCATGCTAAGTACTACATACCACATGCTCTGCTCCTATGCTATACTCCTAGTGTTTGATGCCATGCATTGAAAAGAAAGCCAACCAACCAACTGAACCCCACTATCTGGAGATACTCCATAACACACTTAAAAATATGGACAGAGAAGTTCCCTGAGATTAGTGCTGAGGTAGTAAGCCATTTTAAATTGGGTCAGTATTAAGTTCAGTACTGATTCTAATGTGATCTATTATGTCTTGCAATTAGAAAGAAGACACACTATGCTAAAAAAAATGTCTGTTAATAATTTGGGATAAGGCATAAACAAGGTAGCCAGGCGTGGTGGCACATGTGCTTGGGAGACCGAGGCAGACATCTGAGTTTGGGGCCATCCTGGTCTACACAGCACTAAACTAATTAGTACTCCTGAAGTTAAGATCTTGGAATATACACTTTTTATGAACTGTATTTATCTTTTTATTTTGTGTGTATGAGTGTTTGGATGGCAGGTATATGTGCACCACACATGTGCCTTGGTGCCTGCCAGTGCTAGAAGAAAGCATTGGATCTTTTGGAATTGGAGATACAGATGGTTATCAACAGTCATATAGGTTCTGGAACCAAATCAGGGTCTTCTGTAAGAATAGTAAGCAAGCCTAGCTGCTGAGCCATTTTCCAACTCCAGAATATGCACATAAAAACATTTATTGTTATTGCATATATGGCTATTTTGCCTGCATGTACACTTGCTATCTATACCAGACTGGCCTTGAACTCACAGAGATCTGCCTGTGTCTTCCAAGTGCTGGGATTAAAGCTGTGTGCAACACCATACCTGATTAATTTTATTTTCTGTTTGGTGTTTTGCCTGCACGCATGTCTGTGTAAGAGTGTTGGATCCCCTGGAAGTGGAGTTACAGATAGTTGTGAGCTTCCATGAGCAAGCCAGGGTCTTCTGGAAGAGTAGCTAGTGCTCTTAACCACTGAGTTATCTCTCTAGCTCTGGCTTATTTTATTTTTAATCCTATATGTATAAGTGAGTGAAGGTGTCCTCTAAGGCAGATATCCCAGAGTTGGAGTTACAGGCAGTTGTGAGTCACCTCACACGGGTGCTGAGAACCAAACTTGGCTCCTCTGGAAGAGCAATACCCACTCTTGACCACTAAGCCATCTCTCTACCTCCTCTTTAGAGTTACTTTAAAACATTGTTTTCATCTTGTGTATATAGAGAATGGTTTCTGCATAATGGAGGTTAGAGTTGATATTTCAGGTCTTGTATTGCACTTTTTCTTTTTCCCTAAAGGCAGGGTCTCCCATTGAACATAGAGCTCAATGACTAGCCAGACTAGTTATTTAATGTGTTTTAGGGCTCCATTTGTCTCTGTCCCATCCCCCACATTAGGGTTACAGATTTTTTTGTTTGTTTGTTTGTTTGTTTGTTTTTTGAGACAGGGTTTCTCTGTGTAGCCCTGGCTGTCCTCGAACTCAGAAATCCACCTGCCCCTGCCTCTCAAGTGCTGGGATTAAAGGCATGCGCCACCACTACCCGGCTAGGGTTACAGATATTAAGCCATTTGGTTTTTACCTGGATGCTGAGGATCTAAACTCAGGCCTTAATGTTTATAAGGTAGGTACTTTACCAACTCAGGCATCTTCCCATTTATTTTTAAAAACAAGGTCTCATATCCCAGTCTGGCCTTGAATTTGTTATACAGAGCAAAGACGAACTCCCAAATGTTGAGATGTTTGTATGTGTCTGTGCATAGGTGGGCACATGGTGGTACACATGTGTATGGAGGCCAAAGAATGTTAGCCATCTTCCTCAATGGCTCTTCATGTTACAGTGGTGTGTGGGTGTGCATGCGCATGCACTTGTTCTTTTACCCTTATTCCTTTGAGATGGGGTCTTTCACTGAGCCTGGAGCTAGGCTGCCCCAGCAATCCTTTTGCTCTCTACAGCTCTGGGTTTTCATATGTGTCATGGAGATTCAAATAAGTCCTTATATTTGTGCAGCAAGTGCTCTTACCCACTATACCATCTCTTTACCCTCTCTGACTTAACTTTGGAAATAGGGTCTTTCACTGAACACTGAATGTACAGATTTAACTAGACTAGTTCAAAATTACTGTTTTAAAGGCTAGAAGGTTAGTGAAGCATGGTGGCTTATTCCTGTAATCCCAGATCTTGGAAGGCTGAGGCAGGAGGATCACTATGGATATGAGGCCAGCCTGGACTACATATTGAGAACATGTCTCAAAACAAAACCAACAACAAAATAATTAAATGAGGAAATAGAGGTTAGAAGATTATGTGATGCTGGGCAGTGGTGGTGCACACTTTTAATCCCAGCATTTGGGAGGCAGAGGCAGGTAGATTTCTGAGTTCTAGGCCAGCATGGTCTATAGAGTGAGTTCCAGGACAGCTAGGGCTACACAGAGAAACCCTGTCTTGAAAAACCAAAAAAAAAAAAAAAAAAAAAGATTATGTGAAAATAATCACAATTTTAGTCTATCCTTCAAAATTCAACTCTATTTTAGCTAAAGTGTACATGACCTTAGATTACTTTCTTCTTTTTATGGCACAGGAATGAAACCTAGACCTAAGTTGTGGGAGGTAAATGCCTTGCTTGGCAGAGAGCTACATGACTAGCTCACACCTTACTATTTTTCAATTGAATTTATTATTATTATTGTGTATGATGCAAGTGCCACAATGTACATGTGGAGGTCAGAGGACAAGTTTCAGAAGTCAGTTTCCTTCTTTAAATTAGGATCTGGGTATTGAACTTGGTCTAGTTTTTGTCTCAAAGGTATTTGTAGTGGGCTTTTGTTCTTCTCCCTCCTCCTCTCCCTCCCCCCCCTTCCTCTCTCCCCTCTCCCTCCTGTCTCCTGTGCTAGCCCCCTGCAGAGCTGAGATAACAGGCATGTACCATTGTATTCAGCTCATACTTTGCATTTTTCTTTTCTTTTCAAAAGTGATGTATTTATCTTTTGTTTTGGTGTTTTACCTGCATGTTATTCTGTGTGAGGGTGTGGGATCCCCTGGAACTGGAATTACAGAGCTGCCATGTGGGTTCTGGGTATTGAACCTGAGTCCTCTGAAAGAGCAACCCTTTATACTTGGCATTTTTCATGGCACTTTTATTTTATGATCTTGAAAACCCTCAGCTAGTGTGACTGGCCAGCTTGCTCCCAGCACTTCCTATCCTATCTCTGTTTTCCTGAGTTACTGGTGGGCGACCATGCCCACCTGGTCTTCACGTGAGTTCTAAGGGAGCCAAACTTCAGTTTTCACACTAAGTAGCAAGCATTTTAACCTCAGCCACCTCTCCAGCTCTTGTTGCAGATTTCTTGAAGCATTAACTGCTGGTGCACTCCACTTGTGCAGCTGACATGCCAGAGGAGGTCTGGGGAAGACCACATTATACTCTATGAATCTGGGCAAATTACTAAACCTTGCCTGAGAAATGTAGATGGTGCCGAAGTTCTCTCCAGAATCCTTTACTAAAAACTCTGTTTTTTTGTTCTTGGGCATGGTAGTTCTAAGCTGGAAGGAGGAACACTATGAGTTCTAGGCCAGCCTGGGCTATAGAGTAAGACTTTGTCTCAAAAAAAACCAACATAGGAGCTCGAGAGATGGCTTAGCAATTAAGAGCTCTTATTGCTCTTGCAGAGGTCCTGGGTTTGGTTCCTAACACTCACACTGGGTAGCTTAGAACAGTATACAAGACCAGTTCCTGGGTATCTGATGCTTTCTTTTGGTGTCCGTGGGTATCTGCACTCACATGGTACACAGAAACTCACTCAGGTACAACATATACACCTAAATTAAAAAAAAAAAATGGGGCTAGAGATGTGGCTCAGCAGTTAACAATGCTGCTTGCTCTTCCAAAGGATCCAGGTTCAATCTCCAGCACCCACATGGCAGGTCACAAATGTCTATAATTTCAGTTCCAGGGGATCTGATACCTCACACAGACATACATGCAGGCTAAACACCAATGCACATAAACTAAAAATAAGTAAAATAAAAAGATTGGGGCTGGAGAGATGACTCAGTGGTTAAGAGTACTGGCTGCTCTTCCAGAGGTCCTGAGTTTAATTCCCAGCATCTATAAGGCACCCACACCTTTCTGTAACTCCTGGTTCCAGGGAATCCAACAACCTCACACAGACATAAATACAGTCAAAACACAAATGTACATAAAGTAATAAGAATAAATAATTTAAAATAAAATTCAAATTGGCTTATACTTATGGGGTACAAAGTATTGATAAGATTTATGAACACAAAGTGATTTAATCAAGCTAATTACCATGTCTACCATGTTAAAGTCACTTCCTTATAGTCAGAAGCTTTACCTTCATTCTCTAGTACTACCGTACCATTACCACCACCTCTTCTTCTCTTCCACTCATGATATGCAATTTCCAAAACAACAACAAGGAAAAGTCAACCAACAAACCCAAACCCCCATGCTTCGGATTCTTTTATCCTGAAGCTTTGTATCCTTTGGCCATCAATTTCCCAAACCTCCCAGGCCCAGCCTCTGATAACTATAATCACTATTGTATTCTTTGCTTCTAAGAGTTCTGTCTTTTGCTGTTGTTTTAATGGTGCCAAGGGTTGAATCTCTGGCCCTGTATCTGCTAGACAAGCAGTCTACCATTGGGTCATATCCCAGCTTATCCCTATTGTTTTATAGTCTACATATACGTGAGACTACATGCAACCTGTCGTTCTGCCTGACTAATTTCATGTGTAATGTCTCCCATGCAGTTCTGCTTTTGTAGAAAGAGTAAACGAAAGCATTTTTCTTTCCTTTTAAAGGCTGGATAATATTCTGCTGTGTATGTACATCACATGCAAACACACAGGGTCAGAGGTTGACTCTGGGTATCCTTCTCTACTGTGCTCCACCTAATGCTAAATTTTCTTTATTCATCCACTTAAGTTGATTCTGTAACTTCGCAACTATGAATAAAGCTGTAGTGAACAAGGGAAAGAAGGCATCTCTTGAACAAACTGATTTTTAGATCTTTTGGATAAATATATTGGAGTAAGATTTCTAAATGCATTTCCATTCTTCAAGACAGGAAGACAGCTTGCTACTAAATTTGACGCTGGAACTCAGCTATTAGGGGACTGTGCCAAGAGCTAGGCTTGGCCCTCTGGCAGGATTAAAGGCCCACAATTTAAATTGATAGCAAGAGGCTGGAGATGACTCTGGTGGAAAAAGATGGCTCAGGTTCTTCTCATATGATAAGCCCCTGGAGAAGATATGGAAGGTTTGCAGGCAATATTAGCATAAAGTTCTTCTCTGGGCAGAACAGAAGAAGAAATGGCAGACCAGTGTATACAGCTCTAGAATGGAAAATTTCTATTGGTATCAGTTAGCTTTCTGTGAGGCTTGGAAAGACTTATCCTGATGTTTTTAATCACCTGTTTAGTGTTCTGGAGACTCTTGTCAATGGCCTCACTGAGCTTGCTGCAGCAGACCGAAGGAGCTGCTGGCTCATACACTATGTGCTTGGGTGAGCTGTTTCTTTCCCATGGCTGTCTCCAACATCTCCTAACCCACTGTGGGCCACATGGAGAGTGTAAACCAAAGAGCTCACAGGAGACTGGGTAGGCTTTTAGGCTAACTTCTCATAAGTTTTGGTATCAGGAGGGAGCCTTTAAAAAGAACAGGGATGCAAAGAGGCAAGATGATCTCTGGCAACCAGTTCACATTTCTGTATGTACCGGTAATACCTCTAGCAGTAGAGAGGAAGCAGGATTGCCTTCCAGGACAATGATCATGAAGCTCTGAAAGTCTTAGGTGCTGAGTGTGAAGCTAGTTCACTGTGGAGGTTTGGGGTAGGGGTTAAGTGCAGCCAGTCAGTACTTTACCTCACCTGCCTGCACTTTTCACTGGTCAGTTTCTTGGTGGTTGCAATATCCCATTTTATTGAATGCTAGGATGTAGGTAAAGTAGTGAGTGCAGCGGTAAGCACTATAAGTGCTATTTTATTTGATCATCACAGTAATCCTGTCTGAATAGGTGTTGAGTTACAGGTAAGAACAGAAAGTAAATAAAGATTAAAAACTTCCCAGGGTACCTGGCCTGAAAGAGGTTTTGTCATTCAGATTCCTTTTACTTTTCCTAGACAAAATATGGTAAGACTTAGTTCACCAGACAGTGAGCTGAATAGATCTAAGAAATAGCTTAGCTATATTGCTAAGCTAAGGCCTACACAGCTATCCTCTCCAAGGTCTTTGAATAACACATCTGATTATGGCACATGTTTTGGCCTATGTCCTCCATGCTAGCTTTCAAGGCAATCAGCTGCCAGCATGCTCTTTACTGGAGGGGGGGGGGTCCTTCAAGAGCAGTCTGTTAACTAAGTAAGAGAGACCTTAACAGTCAACAGTTCACATTACCCTTCTCTGGAGACTTCAGAGGAATCTACTTACAAAGGCTGTAGCTCAAAAGAATAGAAAGGAAAAGAGAGAGCCCCTGGAAGTCTCAAGTCCCACAGGAAAAACTAACTTCAGTGAGGACAAAATTAACTGGGCATGTGATTATAACATAAGGAAGGAGAGTGGGGAAATGGGAAGGGTAAACTTTACAGACCACTGTAGGCTGAGTGTCAGAGACAGAAATTGGAAGATGATGACAGGGCAGACAGAAAGCCTCCATGGCCTTGCTGTGAGGAAGGGAAAAGTGAGATTCTGGGTCTTGTCTCTCACAGGATTTCTAATAGGCACCCAGCCTCCTACCCCTTCCCTAGGGCATGCTGACAGCTGGGAATACTGCCCTTCAAGGTCACACAAGTCAGGGATCTAGACCTCTTAGGAGTTCATGAAGAGGTTCAGTCAAGACTCAAACCACTAGCCCAAACACACAAGGCTATTTCCTGTTGGGTTTCTACGCCATAAAAAGTAGGGGAGAACTGCCAACTACAAAGAGCTCTCTCTCATTGTTTTCTGTTGGAAAATGGAGCATGTGGTATAGCCAGTCCAGACTGACTTGGTAATCTAAGTGAGAAGCAGCTGCTAGTTGCCATAGGCTTACAGTACTGAGGATCCTTTTCCCTGTTCTTCATCTCTTTCAAGCCCTCTGCTCCCAGTCTGTGGACTTCTAGGGATGATGACAAAATCATCTTGAGCCATCACAGCAAGAGCAGTCTCAGACTCTGGCAGCTTCTTCTGGACCCCACTTTATTGTGTTGTGCTCTTGAACAGCTCTGATGGAACAAGCCATCTGTGAGGGTTATTTAACTTGGAGCTGGAAGAGGGTGAGGATGTGGAAAAAATAAACCAAGCAGCCAAAGGATGGGGCCAGAGAGAGAAGGCAGGTGGCATGTTCATAGGACTGTGTGCCAAGGCTGAGTGGGGTGGGACTGCAGAAGGAATGGTGTGGAAAGGAGGCCAGCAAGAGAAAGGCTGGAACACCCTCAACATGGTCTCTTTTCCAAAGTGGGACTGTGTTGCTTCGAGGGCTGTAGGCCTTGGCTTGGTAAGTTTCCGCTTCTAGGAAAATCCTGGGGCGCTGTGCCTGTGAGCACACCTGCTTTGCTTTCTGAAAAGTCACCTACACCCAGCTTGCTTTTGTGTTAGGCTCGAATGTTAGACTACAGGGTGACTTCAACAGGCACTACAACAAAGACACAGGCAACGGCAACAGCTAAATGGGAGAGGGTGGAAATATGTCATGGAAAGGACACAATCACAGAAAACAGCAACTAGAATTTCATGATCATCTGGGAAGATACACGGGCCCTGTTGTGAGACAGGACTTCAACAGCCTTTTGAGGGAAGACTACTATGAAGGGAACTCCCAAAAAGCTGTTATAATCCTAACAGAAATCTTCCCTCACATTAAAAACAGATATTGAGAAAGACCTGTATTTTTAAATCTACATATCTCCACCCATTTTCTCATTTACTCCTTAATGAGATTTTATAGATTAACCACTATCACCTTCATCTTTCCTTTGAGGTAGGATCTTATGTAGCCAGGCTGGCTTAGAACTTAACATGTAGCCAAGGATGACCTTGAGTATACAAACAAACAGACATGTATCAGTGGTTTAATTGGGTTCTTGACAAGAAACCCAGAACACCAAACTTGTGAGGAGCTGAGGAACATTTTGACCTTGGGCAGAATTTTCAAGTGCACAGCTTTCTTATCAGCCTTGCACTGCTATCATTCTGCATTTTACTCTGTCCATGTCAAAGACCCCAGCCTTCCTGGCCCCTGGGCTCCCTCAGTCTTGTCTTTCTGAAGCAAACACCAGTGAAGGGTCTGCAGACGGTTTATTTTATAGACACCAGTTTCTGATGTTTTCTACACAGAGAAACTCTGCTGAGGGACAAGTAACAAGGCACTGCTCAGCTATGTTGGGAAGCCCATTTGGTGCCAGGTGAGGACACTCAGCAGCCTGTACTGCTTCAGGTCCACTGCTGTTTCTTTATTCAATTTGTGCTGTTGGCAGGTTGAGAGCAGGCTTTGCTATAGCAACCCACAATGAGTGGTGCTTGTTCAATTTGAGAAGCAGACACGAGAAGGACATGCACATCTCTAACTAAACATTTTCAGTGTAGGTTTGGTGCTACATACTGATAGGACAGAAAGAGTAAAACTCTACCAGTCTGTATAGGGAAATCTGAGGCTCTGGTGCACATCCAGAAAAACCTAACATGTTTATTGCAATAGAGGAGGACAGGTAAGACAGCCTACTAAAGGCAGCAAAGAAAGCAGATAGGAGAAAGACGTGCTCACATTCAAAGGCTAGGAGTGGTCAGCTGTAACAAACTCCTCAGCCAGGAAGGGGTGTTAAAAACCAAAGGCTGGTCGGGAAAGGATTGTATTTACATATCAGAAAAACATGTAACTAGTGTGTATGTGTATGCTTACTACCAAGAAAGAGCTTCCATACCAATTCAACAAACATCTCATATCAATGGATTTTCAACCATTTCAAAAGCCAGAAACAGTCCATTTTTTTTCTGTGAAAATAAACTTTTACTTTGTGTAAGTCAGGTATTTGTGCATCTGAAAGCTGTAGTGCCTGTATCCTCAAGGATACAGTTTTCACAGCATACAAAGTACAGTGGTGGTGGTGCATGCCTTTAGTCCCAGCACTTAGGAGGCAGAAGCAGGTAGATCTCTGTGAGTTAGTTTGAGGACAGCCTGGCTGTCAAAAAAACAAAAAACAAACAAACAACAACAACAACAACAACAACAAAAAACAACCCTACACCCCATCCCAATCCCCCACAAAGGAAAAAAAAAAAGATATTTGAGGTGTTTCAGGCTGATCTCATAGCCCGAGGGTCTGACACATGACACCCTCTCTAGACTCCATTCCCCAAACACTCTAAAGCACTTCACTGAGTACATTTATTAAATATTTGTTACACATCTGGTGTGGCATGACAGTTCCTATTTCAGACACCAGGAATACACCAGTGAACAAAACAATGTTCTTCTTTCATAGAGAGACTAAGAATCAAATGCAGAGAGTAGTGGGACTTACTACAAGAAAGATGAGGACACCACCATGAGAACTGATGACATCAATGTAAGATGGCCACAGAGAGATTCTGAGATGAGGTGCTACTGATCAGAATTGTACAAGTGAGCCACAGAGCAGAAAGGACCTCTGAGTGTCCTTCCTAGGCAGGTCACTGGAGTATCAGGAAGTCACACTGGTAGGTGCATACACAAAAGAAGGAAAATGGTCTTTTACAGCCTAGCCCCATAAGAAGAGTTTATGTAGCTTACACACCCACCATGCAGTTTCTGGAAAGCTTCCTCACAGATGAGAATTCTATGTTGAATTTTAAGTTTGACCACAACTATTTAAACTTCCCTGGACCACAAATACAGCATCTTTTGTGGTTTTCCTGGCACCAAGTATATATTTACATATCTCTATACGTCTGCCTGTTATTTAAATTTCTTACAGAAGTGCCAATGTCTTTAGCTGAACTTTACCTCTCTCCACTGGTAGGTAGAACCCCAATCAGGCTGATCCTTGGGGAAAGGAGACATCTTTACAAGTAACATTCAGGGCATTCTTAGTTAAATTTTTTATTACTGCATTTCTTTTCAAACATGTTAGTGAACAGTCCATTCCAAGTCCATGTATTTGTATTATAATATAAAAATAAAAAGTTACTTATGCTTTTACCCTCTAGAGTTGAGAAAAAATTTAAGAACTTTTTTAATTAAAAAAAAAAGAAAGAAAAAAGACAGGATCTCATTTTGTAGCCTAGACTGACCTTAAAGCAGACACTTCCTGCTTTGGTCTTCTGGGTGTTAGGACTACAAATAGGAGCATCATGCCTTGTTAAATAAACAAATCCTTACTTACATCAAAAAGCAATAAACAGGAAACAATAAGCAGGAAATGTAAGGCATAATGAGCCTCAAACTTCTAAACTATGCTTTATTCTCACACTAATTCCTGAAAACTATGACCTGCATGAAAACTGAAAGAACACAGGCAACAATCCTGCTTTCCTGCTCAGTCTTTGACAAGCTGGCCTTGGCACTATAAGTCCATAAAATTCTCAAATTGTTCCTTGAGTTATTATTCCTAATTCCAAGATCAGTTTCTCTTACATAGCTGCCAAAAGGGGCATGTGGCATTTTTATTAAACAAAGGCAGCAGGCAGGTCATCTTAAACTGAGTGTAAAGCAATGGTCCCTACTTCACTTTAGGCATCTGTCACTGTCCAGTTTTTCCTTTGTCTTCCTGAGCCTTTGAGCTATTGTCCTCACTCATATATCCCATGTGTGTAGGGACCAAGTAGCAAAATGGATACCTAACACAGAAAGACTTAAGGGAGACGTCTTCATGAACCATTGGGTTGTTTGGTTTTTGAGACAGTGTCTCTCTTGTGTAGCCCTGGATGCCCTAGAACTCACTTTGTACACCAGGCTGGACTTAAACTCAAGAGATCCACCTGCCTCTGGCTCCTGAGTGCTAGGATTAAAGGTGTGCCCTACTATGCCCGGGCTCCTTTCCTTTCCTGAGTTTTAAAGGAGCATAGCAGATGTGCTTGTTATAAAGTAACAAACCATATAAGGCAACTATGGGGCTGACTCAGGGAACAGCACTTACTGTGTGAAAATGAGGACCAGAGTTCAAATTCCCAGCACTCATGGACATGCTGCAGATTTGTGTAATTCAAGGACTGTGGATGGCAGGGTCAGGAGGGTTGCTGGAGCTGGTTGGCAAAGTGTTTTTAGGCCATACGAATACATTCTAAGTGAAATACCCATCTTAATAAAATGAGCAGCCACCATCAAGATATTTAAACTGGAAACCTAGGAATTAATTTTTCTGCTTCTGACTTGGAAGAAGCCAAGGTATAACCTTTGGTCATCCAAAGTCAGATACTTTTGCCATGCTTCCCAAACCTGACTTAAAGTTTTTATGTGAGGTGGCTGATGGTAAGTCAGCCCTACATCTGGTCTGCCCCAAGATGGATCCTCAGAGTCTTTCTCCAAAAACAGTTGATGATGACATCGCCAAGATAATCAGAAACAAGATAGGTCTGCAGATGATTGTGAAACTGACCATTCAGAACAGACAGGCCCAGACTAAGGTATCTTCTGCCTCTTCCCTGATCACCAGGGCTCACAAAGTACCACTAGGAGAGGGGTAAAACAAGAGGAAAAACATTAAACACTAAAAACATCAGAGTCGTCTGCCTGTTTTTGTGAGAAAAGCTCTAGCTGTGTAGCTTTAAATTCACGGTGCTCTCGCCTCAGCCTCCTGAGTGCTGAGATTAGAGCCGTGTGTGAAACATCACGTTTGATGAGATTGTCAACACTGTTGAGCAGATTTGACACCAACCTGTATCCAGAGAACTTTCTGGAACCATTGAAGAGAGTCTGGAGCCTGTCTAGTCTAAGGGTGGCAATGTTGATGGCCACCACCCTCCTGACATAATAAATGGTATCGATTGCTTGTTAAGTACAAGGAAAATGTTTCAACAAATAATCATCTAACAACAAAAAACAAAGAAATCCCTCTCTCTTATTCTGGGGGTGGAACTGAGGACCTTTAAGCATTTTAGGCAAAGACTCTACCATTAAGTTACATCCATAGGGACCAGCACTGACCTGTAATTAGAATGGTCCAATGCCTCTCTACCTCAACTCCCTTCCAGTTTTCTACTGAAATGTCTGATGAAAAGGTAGGTATGCACTATAGGCAGGAATTTGCTACAAGAGAAAATACAGATGGGGATGGAATGAGGAAAAGGACCAGTCAGTTTAATTAACCAAAATCAACCAAAGGCTTGAGAAGATTGCTCATGAGGCCTTAGCAACAGCAACCCCCTAATAAGACCTTCAATCTGGAACAAGTAGGCCAAGAGCCAAGGTTGTTGTGATGCAGTTAGCTGGATTTTGTATTAGCTATCGGAAGACCAAACTGAGACTTCCCATGAGGAAACAAAAATAAATACAAGACTAAGAACACTAAACTAAACTGGGGTGTCATCACAGACTTTAATTCGAGTACCTGGGAAGCAGAGGCAGACGGATCTCTGTGAGTTCCACACCAGCCTGGTCCACAATGTGAGTTCAGGATAGTCAAGGCTACACAGAGACCCTGTAACAAAAAACCAAAAGCAGACACAACAACAAAAAAGATAATCTTTAAAGGCAAAAATACAAGCCGGGCAGTGGTGGCGCATGCCTGTAATCCCAGCACTTGGGAGGCAGAGGCAGGCAGATTTCTGAGTACGAGGCCAGTCTGGTCTACAGAGTGAGTTCCAGGACAGCCAAGGCTATACAGAGAAACCCCGTCTCAAACAACAACAACAACAACAAATAAATAAAAAATAAAAAAATTTAAAAATTAAAAAAAAAAAGGCAAACATACAAACCAATAAGAAAAAGACAACTCAAGTTAAAACATGAAATGAGAAACAGGTATACCAAAGAGAATTAGTGATCTGGTTTGCAGCAGGAGGAGAGAATTCAATTATCACCATTCATTGGGGAAATGCAAGTTTAAATCATGAGTTTCAGGGGTGGGGAGATGGCTCATGGTTAAAGGCATCTGCTGCTCCTCTAGAGAGCCTGAGTTTGGTTCCCAGCACCCACATTAGTTAGCTTAATTGCCCATAACTACAGCTCCTGGGGATATCTAACTCCCTCTTCTGGCCTCAGACATCACCCAGACATGTAGAAAGTACTCAAAACACACACACTAAAAACATTAAAGAGATTCTTCTATAAACCCATTAGAAAAAAATAAAATAAAATAAAATAAAATAAAATAAAATAAAATGTTGCAAAGAAGTATAGTTAAAACTCTCAAACATTGGAGCCAGTCAGGGACACTGTGCAACTACTCTGCAATCTGTGTAGCAGAGCCTACTTTAGTTAGGACTCATTTTTTCTTTTTTTCTTTTTCTTTCTTTTCTTTTTTTTGTGATACTGGGACCTAAACACAGGTTCTTACACATGTACTCTACTACTGAGTTATAATTTAGCCTTCTTTTTATGTTAAAATGCAGTATTTTTATTAGTTCTTTGAAATTCTGATAAATGTATACAACGGTTTTGATCATATTACATGTGTCTGTAATTATATGTGTGCATATGTGAGCACAGGTGCCCACAGATGCCAGGTGCTGGTATAACCTGTGAGCTGGCTGTGAGCTGGCTGTGAGCTACTTGACATGGGTGCTTGAAAATGAACTCAGGTCCTCAGCAAAGAGTAGCACATGATCTTAATTACTGAGTCAACTCTCCAGACTCTAATATCTTCCCTCCCACTCCCACTCCCACCCCCTCCCCTTTGTTTTTTCTAGACAAGGTCTCTGTACATAGCCCCGACTATCCTGGAACTCACTCTGTAGACCAAGCTGGTCTTGAACTCACAGAGATCCACCTGCCTCTGCCTCCTGCGTGCTGGTATTAAAGGCATGCACTACCACAGACTAGCTTTCTCTCTCTCTCTCTCTCTCTCTCTCTCTCTCTCCTCTCTCTCTCTCTCTCTCTCTCTCTCTCTCTCTCTCTCTCTCTCTTTCTCTCTCTCTCTTTCATTAAGTGCCCTTCCTTTTACATTTTTATGATTTGAGTTTTAAGACAAGATCCAAGATGGCCTTGATCTTCGGCTTTGGCCTCTCAAGCAGCAAAGTCACAGTCCTAAACTATTGGGCCTATCCTAAGTATACTTTAGGACCTAATAATCCCACATTTGGGTATATATCAAAGAAAACTAAGAATATATAGTCAACAAAGACACAACCAGAAGAGTGTTCATGGTAGCATTACTCATAATAGGCCCCAAATGTTAATTCAAACAAATGCTCAACATAATAGTAGAATACTATTAAAATATTATACAGCAATAAACAATGCATATTAATGTTACATGCAATAAAATGGATGAAATTCTCATAAACTGTTGGATGAAAGAAACAACTACAAAGTACATGTACATTATGATTCAACTAATATGCAGTCCTAAACTAGATACAACTAAGAGGCAGTGGATGATAACGTTAGAGAACCAATGAGAAGTGGCATAAAGGAACCTCCTGGATGTGAGACACATTGGTAGCAGTTAGCATGCATAGAATTACATAAAACCTGAGGATACCAGGTGGTAGTGTGTACCTGTAATCCCAAGAACTTGGGAACCTATGGCAGGACTGCAGGAGTCTGAAGGTGTCCTGGGCAATACACACTTCAAGCCAATCAATCAACCAATCAGGCAATTAACTGAGCTTAAATTTACTATATTACTCTGTGACAGTTACAGCTCAATAAAAAAGGTGAAAAAATCAAATTGATTGCATTTCAATCCATAGTAGGCAGTTATACAAAGAAAAACAATTAGAAAAACAACCATAGGAAATGTGGTAAACAGCATTTAAATAGAACAGGAAACTGAATTAGTCAAATAAGTGACTTTTTGGAGCTTTCCCTACAAAACAGAAGGGAAAAATACAGATGAACCTAATGAAGCAAATTTTTTATAAAGGGAATAGACTTTATAAAAGTCTTCTTCCATGTGACTCTACAAATAGATGTGTCAGGATTACAAAGGGAAGATGCTATTTGGAGGGGAGAAAGATGGCAAGAGCAATGACAATCAAGAAGGTATAGGACAGAGCTAAAAAGTAAGAAGTAATAGAAAGGTGACCCAGAGGAAACAGTCCTAAGCCACAACAGAGGCAGGCAGGTAGCACTGGTTGACAACAGATGGGCAGCTCTAGCTCCAAGAGAAACCCAGGGTTCTGCAAAGTTCTAAATGTAGTACAGGGTTTGGTGTGGCTTAGTTCAATCTGGTCTACTACTAGCACTGGAGAATGAACCCACCACACCTCACCCCACAGTTCAGAGCAGTATAGCCACATGCCACTCTGAAAGTTTCTTTTGGATTGGAGATACCTTGGGGACCTGAAAACCACCCTGCCACAATGTCTAGGTTGGAAACAGTCAAGACAGAGTAGGGGGTCAGATGAGGAGCATCTGAGTTAAGTGCCAGCTATGAAAGGCACAGGGGTACAGCTGTTGGTGCTCTACTCTCTATAGAAAGGAATGCTCCCTAATGCCTGTGAATGACTGCATCAATAGAGAACTCTGAGCTGGTGGTGAGGAGACTGCTTGGCCTCTTGGGCCAAGTGGTTGCTACAAGAGAGAATGAGAGCACTGACCTCACCTGGCAGATGGATAGTTTATTACTGGGTGGGGTCTGAAGGTGTCAGTGTTAAAATCAGCAGAAAAGTTCCTGGTTCTCTTGGTTTTCCTCCCTTGGTGCAGTACTCAATATTGTGTTTGCTACCTCAACTCTCTGACCCTTGGGGTAGGAGCTTGGGAATGAGTAGAAGCCTACTTGGTTCACTGGGGCCAGCTTCACTGGGCTCTGAATATGCAAAGGAAGCTAACATGAATGTTACTGGTCTTGGGTGCTATTCTCTGAGCCAAACTGTTCCATCTTCATGAGCTCAGCTGTGCATGCTTATAAAGAATGTCTTACTGATGGCTGAAGGATCCCGACTGTGGACTGCTGACACAGCCTCCTAGAAGGAGGGTGTGGGAGAATCAATGCACTCTACCCTATCACTCTTTGTGAACCACTTGCAATTTTGCCCTAAATGTACAGGATCTCAGGGAGCAATCAGAGGCTGGAAATGACTAGAAGGGGACTTGATGGCTCCTCATCTTGGTTGTCAACTTTATTATATTTGGAACCAACTAAACCCCAAGCAGCTAGGCATACCTGTGAGGGATTTGATTGGATCATTTGAAGTGAGACAACCACCCTAAATCTGGGTTACAACTAATACAGGAACTCCACAATCGATGCTGGACAAAGATTTCCCAGTGTTCTGGATGACCCTGAGCCATGTAAGTATGCTGGGATTACAGAAGAATGCCACCACACTCACTCAATACAGTGACTGTTAGGTAATTACTACCAACAAAGCTACATTTTTTAAAAAGTAGAAGATAATTTTTATAACATTTCATAGGTGTGTGTGGGTACAAGTGCACCACAGCATGTATGGTGGTCAGAGGACAGCTTGTGGGAATCAGTTCTTTTCCCATCCAGTGGTCTTAGGGGTATGACTCAGGTCCTGAAGTACCTGTACCTGCTAAATCATCTTGTGGGTCCACGGTCTTTATTTTGTAGTCTGACTAAATCTTTTATTTAAAACAAAATTTTAATTAGATTTTTTTGTCTCAATTTTACTTTACATTCTTTCCTTTTTTTCATGCTTGGTGCTGACGGTTCATTTTCTCTGTCCTGAAAGGTACCAGAGGTGAAGCCCTCAAGACAAAGTCGATGATAAATAGAAGCCAGGCTGAGAGACGGCCTTGGGATGACCAAGCAGGCTTCCTGTCTCCAGCTCTCACTCTCCAAGGCTGTGATTACAAGCACATACCATCTTATGGGCACAGCTATCTCCTAGGCCTAAATGCTGAGTGCTACAAAACAGCTTCTTTTTTAAAATTCAGAAGAATTTTGAAAAGATTAAGTGTGGGAAGACAAGGTGATTGAGCAGGTGAAAGAAAAGTACTTGCTAAGCAAGCCTGCTGACCTCAGTCTGAGCCCTGGAAGTCAAGATGGAAGTAAAGGATGAGCTCCTGAGGGTTGTGACAGTTCGTGCAGTGTGACATGCCTGTGTCTGCACACATACACAAAACAAAATTAAGATCAAAGTTTCAGTGTAGTTAATAATGTCCGGCAGGCCTGCTCTACTCTACATGGAAGGTTCTTGCTCTCTGTTTGTTCAAATTCCATTGACTGCTTGCAAAAAAATTCATAATAATTAAAAAAAATAAAAGACTAAGTGCTATTAGGGCACATTTTAAGAAATCTAATGTGGAAATAATTAAAGAAAAAACTACAAAGATAAAAATTGTTTAGAAAATGAACAATAGGATAGTACATTTTTAAATAAATTAGAATGCAGCCACAGTACTAGTAATGGCATATTCAAAGCCATAAAACTTAGACAAGCACAAACTAATAGAAAAGAAGCATAGAAGATAGATCACAAACAGAAAAAACAGTTGTAAGAAAAAGGGAAGAAAAGAAAGAAAAACAAAAATTAATGAATACTGATGTAAGGGAATGTTTTGAAAAAATAAGATACATGTTGCTATAAATTTAAGAAAGAAGAGAAATACAAATAAAATTAGGAATAAAAAGGGGCTCTAACCATCCATTCTTAACATTTTGATTAAGACAGGATCTCACTATGGAGCCCATACTGGCTGGAAGTGCAATACTCTCCTGCCTTAGTTTTCTGACTACCAGGATTTCTGGGAGGACCATTCTAAATTCTTTCCTTACTTATTAGCTAAGAGATTCCAAAGTAGAAATATTAAAACAACAACAAAAACCTCCCAATACTAGGTGAGCTGGTGTATACCTTTAATTTCAGTACTTAGGAGGCAGAGGCAGGTGGATATCTACGAGTTTGAGACTATTCTGGTCTATATACTGAATTTCAGGCCAGTCAGGGTTATAATAACAAACAAAGACTTGACATCAGAATTAATAAACCTGAACTGGGGTTATCTACTTCAGTGGTAGAAAGCTTACCTAGCATGTAAAAGGCCCTGGCTTTGTTCTGACCAGAGGATAGGGGAGAGCACTAGAGAACAGTGATGAACTGAGGTATCAGTGTGACTGCGTATGTGAGGACACCATGATGAAATGCAGTGTTTTGTACACTAGCCTTAACAAAATAAACCAAGCCCCAAAATATAAAACCTAAGCCCTTGAAATGTCCAGTAATAAAGGAAGAACCAGGAAAAGGAAATATCAAAGTCTTTCTATTAGGGTCTGGAGAGATGGCTCAGCAGTTACAAGCACTTGTTGCTCCTGCAGAAGACCCAGGTTCAGTTCTTAGTACCTACATGGTGCTTTACAGCTCCCTGTAATTCTACTTCCAGGGGATCCACTGGCCTTTTCTGACTTCACTGGCCTCCTGCATGCATGAGATACACATAAATATACTCAGGCACACGTGTTCACATAAATAAATATTTTAAAAAGTATTTTTTATTTAAAACTACTGTTAGCCAAGTAGCCTTTATTGGTGAGTTCCTTAAATTCATTTATTTATTCATACAATTAATATTTAGGAATGACAGGGATGAGATTTATGCTCTAAGTGCCTGGGATTAGAACTGTAAATAAAAACTTTTAATAAATATCTTCACAAAGGGATAATAAGTAAGGAAAATAAATGCTTTACCATTCAGTTGATGGCAAATGCTAAGAATAAAAATTAACCCCAGTTCTTAAGAGCTAGTGTCTGGCCGGGCAGTGGTGGCGCACGCCTTTAATCCCAGCACTTGGGAGGCAGAGGCAGGCAGATTTCTGAGTTCAAGACCAGCCTGGTCTACAGAGTGAGTTCCAGGACAGCCAGGGCTACACAGAGAAACCCTGTCTTGAAAAACCAAAAAAAAAGAAAAAAAAAAAAAAAAAAAAAAAAAAAAGAAAGAGCTAGTGTCTGTACAGAGCACTCAGATAAGTCATCCCGGAAGTAGCTCCTGGTAAGGCTGACCTCTGATAGGTATCTGATGGAAGGTAGAAAGCAGACCATGCAGTGGAATAACAGTGAATGGGACAGAGAACAGAAGTGCAATGGCCCGGCAGCATGAGCTGTCATGACTAAACAGTAAGTAGGCCAGAGAGAACTGAGAAGCGGATGTGACCAGAGAGGAAGTAAGCCTGGGTAGGGACTTGGTATTCTTTTTCCTGAGTAATATGAAATCCTCTAAGCTTATGGAGTAAAGGTGTTCAATGTTCTAATTTACATCTTAAGACATTACTCTGGCTATAGTTTTGGGACTAGATTTGAAGGGGAAAACAATGAGAACAAAGCTACAGAAGAAAATAGCCTCACAGGGCAGAGTGGATTCTGTCTACACATCAAAGCCAGTGAGAGCACTGTACAAGACTGACGGTAGGATGTGCAAGTCTAGAGTGGTGCTCAATCAACATTTTCCAGGACACAGAAATAGAAACCTGTTCTCTATTCTCATAGAGACAAGAGTTCTGATACCCAAATTAAAAAGAGCAAAGCAGAAAGGTTACTTCCAGTTATGGAAATGGATGTACCTTTAAGTAAAGTAACTTGAAGACTGTTAAAACACAATTATACCAACTCCTAGAAAAGGACAAGTCATTAAGAAAATGGCAGACATTAAATACAAGTGAGACAGCTACCTCGTAGCCACACTGAACTCTAAGTATATTTCCCTAACCTGAGAATCAATAAATTAAAATAGAAAGATACTTTCTTAAAATGCTAAATATTGTCTTTAAAACAAGGTATTATACCTATGTTTAAAAACCTAAAGTACTCTACTAAAGTATAAGAATGAGTATTAATATTATTTAACATAAAGTTTCAGATATATGATTTAAAAAGAGATAACAGGCCAGACTCAGTGGTGAAGACTTACAGTCCTAGAGCTTGAATCTCTGAGTTCAAGAGCAACACAAGCAACATGGCAAGTTCTAAAACTTCCTGGACAACTTAGTGAGATACTGTTTCAAAAATCCAAAAAGGATGATAAAAGAATGGTACATAATGTTAGTCCCAGCACTCAGGGAGCAGAGGCCAGCCTGGTCTACATAGTGAGTTCCAGGCCAGCCAGGGCTATATATTAAGATCCTGTCTCAAAACACTAAAAATAAATAATCCAAAAAGGAGCTCATGTGTGACATTGTATGCCTTTAATTCCAACATCCAGGTAGCTCTCTGTGATTTTGGCCGGCCTGATAGGCATATCAAGTTCGGGGCCAGGGTGACACAGTGAGACCTTGTCTTAGAAAAAGAAAATCCAAGAAAGAAAAGATAATGTTGTCAGTATATGAAGTCAACATACATAAAAACCCCACAAATCCAGAGAACAACTAAAATTTTAAAATGAGTTTGATGTGATAGCTGGTTTAAAAAAATTAGATTTTCCCATTTAAAAGTTCATTATAGTAAGAAAAGTAATAAAAATGTGATATAAAATATGAATATATGGATATACAAAGACTACTGTGTTCTAATAAGAAAATCTCATCTCTCCCTTTCTCTGGGGATGTGTGTGTTCACATGCACCATGTTTGGAGGCCAGAGTTGAAGACAGGTGTCTTCTTCAACTGCTCTCAACCTTTTTTTTTTTTTTTTCTCTTCTTTTCTTTTTTTTTTTTTTTTTAATTTTTTTCAAGACAGGGCTTCTCTGTGTAACAGGAGCCCTGGCTGTTCTGTACTTACTTCATGGACCAGGCTGGCCTTGAACTCAGAGATTCACTTGCTTCTAATTCACTTCCAAATGCTGGTATTAAAGGTGTACACCATGCCTGGCTTCTCTCCACCTTTTAAAATTAATTAATTTCTATTTATGCATATGTGTCCATGAGATTATATGCCATGGGTACCAGTGCTGAGGCCAGAAGAGAGTGTTGGATTCCCTGGAGTTGGAGTTACAGGCAGCTGTGAGTCACTTGACATGGGTGCTGGGAAGTGAACTCGGGTCCTCCTCTGAAGAGTAGCAAGCACTATTAATCACTGAGCCATCTTTCTAGGTTTCCATCTTATTTTTTGAGATAGGGTTTGTTCAAGAACCTAAAGCTCACCAATTTAGCTAGATTAGCAAGCCCCAGGGATCTTCCTGCTTCTACTCCTGCCTTCTACACTGGGATTACAGGAGTCTCCTGTTGCACACAACTTTTTACAGGAGTGCTGAGACTCAAACTCTGGTCCTCATGTTTACATAACAAGCATTTTTACCAACTGAGCCATCTTCCAAACCCCAAAGCTTTTCCTTTTATTCATTTATGTACATTTCTACAGTGGGGTTTCCTGGGATAGAATCTGGGATCTCACACATGCTAGGTAGTTACTCTATCACTGAGGTGTAGCCCCAACTTTCAAGTTGTTGTTGTGTTTTTTTTTTTTAATAAATTTGTAAAGGGAATGCAATTCCAACTGAAATGTACAAATGTATATTTGACAGACTTCTGGGTTATCTAGGTACATGCACTATTAGAACTCAGCAAAGGTACACTTAATATTTATGTATTTCTTTGGGGGTAAATTTTGCTCTAAACACAAAAAATACTAAATTCAACAATACATGTGTATGTTGAAAGATTAAGAAAAAGTATACTAAGCTGGGTATAATGGCTCAAGTCTTTAGTTCCAGCACTCTAGAGGCAGAGACAGGTAGATCTCTGTGAGTTTGAGGCCAGCTTGGTATACAGAGTAAGTTCCAGGACAGTCAGGACTATACAAGTAAATCCTGTGTTGAAAAACCAAAAAGAAAAAGCATCCTGATGACATACAAAGAAAAAAAAAAAGAGTGGACAGAGAAGGACTAATAACAGATAAAGCAGACAGTGAAAATATCATGACAGAATATACGTGTCTAATATAACTAAGCTTGCTAGAAAATTATTTCAAATTTGCTACATAATAAAATGTTGGAAAATCAATTATAGCATTAAAAATTGGACAATGACCAGATGTACTGAGCATGGCTGGATTAGAAAAATCTGCCTCTATTCTTATGACCTTCACTAAAACACCTCCAGGTTCACTAGTTGTCAAGGAAAACAGTATTGGAATGCTGGCTTTGTCACCTGGAAGCAGCTGTCAGCTGCTGACTCCTAACCCTGTTTGCTTCTGTAAATCTGCAGTCTAAAGGCTAGAGATACTTCACACTGAGAGGCAATTTCAGTGCCCTTAAGGCAGGCTCAGAACAAGAGATACAAAATGGCTGAGGCAGAGAGTGGGGAGGGGCAATGTCAAAGCTAACTCAAATGGCAGGTCACAGCTCAGGCTTCAGTAGTTCTGTATCTGGACATCAACCCCCATATATTAGCTAAAAACCCAGAGAAACTAGACAATTTTACCAGTGGGACCAGTAGAAGCACTTGCAATGCATCCATTAAACAATAAATGTTTATCTGGGCAGGTAACCTGGCAGATAGCCTCACCCTGATCTTAGGTGACCCGAAACTGCACAGCAGGATACTAAGCACAGATGGGCCCTTCATTTTTGCCACATGGGTAGGAGGCAGAGATGGAAGGTGGTCCTGGCCTCTACCAAGAGAGAGGAAGCAGGAAGCTATTCTCTGTAAGTGCCAGCTTTTTCCCTACTGTGAGATGGCCAAAATCCCTGGCTTAAACATGGAGGGTGGGGATAGAGAAGTCAAGTCAACCAACACTAAACAATGCCACCGCATAAAGCTGGCTGTTATACCACAGCCCTGAAGGTATGCGAAGCTCTGGCATGTTTGGCTGCTACCACAGGAACCACATTGGCTGAGGGCTTCCCCAGGCCTGGGTGGGTGGCTCATCACTGACTGGCCACACACACAGACTCAGTCGCCACCTCTGTCAGTGGCAAATAACTGCTGAGAAGGAAGAACAGACTCAGTGGTGCTGTGTACTGTACAGCAAATCACCCACATTAGGAGACCAGATAATATTCTCAAGAACTCAGGTAGGTACCAGTCACAAAGCTGTGAGAATAGAGGAGTCAGCTGGAAGGACTGGACATGAGTTGATTGACAAGTGACTACAAATGACTTTACTACTGCTCTGAAACACACTTCCTCCCTAACTGAGGGACTACATTTTGGCACTGGCTCTTCCTCCTACCTCTGCTTCTGCTCACAGTCTTCTTAGAATTGGAGCAGACAGGGAAACAACCCAGAGTTTGCCTAGAAGGAGAAGTTCCCCTCTCATTCAGCTGAGTACTGCTGAGCTCTCCTCCAGAGAGGAGCATGGCAACAGTTTTAACAAAGGTTCTCTGCTCTGAAACAGTACCAAAGTAAAACCAGCAGAAAAATAAGGGTGTGGGTCTTGGATGGAATCTATCTGTTGTTTTTATTTTTTGAGGTGGGTGTGCCAATTCATTTTTTTAACTTTATTCACACTTATAGTTGCTTTATAATCATTTCCTGAGAGCACAGTAGGAAGAGAGTGGTATTTACTCACTCCACCCTCCATCTAAGTCTACCCCAAACAATCCAAATATGTGCTTTAAACCAAGAGGCCAGCCTCTTGCCTTTGGCAGCCCTGAAGGCCAGACATTACTAGCACTCCTGTGAACAGCTCAAGGCTCCACCCACAGCAGACTACACATGCTGAAACCCAAGAGGAGTATCATTCCAACATATCCAGGGAGTATCACCCGGGAGGGGAGAGCTGGGGTGGAGTGGTTGGGACGCTTGTAAGGTCTAACACCAGAACACCCAAGTGGTAGCATAGGCATTTTGGTAACATGATGACAGATGAACTTCAGTGTGGGAAAAGCTAAATGCTATAATAAAAAAGCTATCTCTGCACATGGAGAGAGAAGGGTGGGTTTACAGATGCTAGGGTGGCAAGGTGAAGTCATCTTTAGGGAACTGGCTAGCTGCCAGGTTAGTCTAATTCTGGGAATACATGGGACATTCATTTTCTTTGTTTTGTTTGTTTGTTCTGGTTTTTGTTTTGTTTGTTTGTTTGTAAACAGGGTTTCTCTGTGTAGCCCTGGGTGTCCTGGAACTTGCTATGTAGACCAGGCTGGCCTCCAACTCAGAGATCCATCTTCCTGTCTTCTGAAAGCTGGCATTAAAGGTATGAGCCACCAAGCTGGATGACATTCAGTTTCTTTACAGGAGAAGCAGACGCATGTGACTATGGGAGACAGGACACAGGAGTCCCACTACTGTCTAAACTGGATTGGAAGACTTCTCTGCAGCAGAGTTAGAAGAAAGCATAGATGGAAAACACAACAAACACACTGCTTCTGGCTATCCAAGTACCTTCTTCTTGCTGTGTTTGATAGCCTTTGGGCACTGAGGTCCCAATTCACTGATGAGTTTTCCTGTTTACTCTCTTGAGAACATGGGTAGTATTCCCCTAGGAGTGGAACTTGCTAGGGAGGGGTATGGCTGGGACACTGCTGTAAGACCTGGAAAGGAATAGCTCTTTCAAGCTGTTTATCACCTTTTGTGTGTGTGGTGCTAGGGCCTGAACTGAGCCCAGGACCTTGCATGCAAGGCAAACACTGCTGCTGAGGTACATGCTTAGCCTTTTCTTTTTGTTGCTGCAATTTTTATTGCTTCTTTTTGAGCAAGAGGCTTGAAATAGACTGGAAGATAATATTGTTAAGATGACAAATCTGTCCAATGTAACCTACATTTTTAATCTAGCCTTACTCAAACCATAATGAATGCCACCCTGTCCCTTAACAGAGAGGATTTCATTATGGAGATCTGCCTTAAAGTTATCACTGTGCAGAGATGCAGATCAAGCTGGCTTAGAATCCTTGGCAATCCCTCTGTCTCAACCTTCCACATGCTATGAATGATTAAAGGTAAGTCCTACCAGGCCTGGCTATAATGTCAGTGTTTACTGAAACAAAACAGTATATTCATCGAGGTACCCCAAATGACTTTGAAAAATAACACAAGTTAGAGGCTGAAGCTTCCTAATTTTGAAATGAACTAGCTATAATAAACTACTGTATCTACCACACGATGACATGGTATAAGCAGTGAAGCAGGGATCTCAGAGATACACCCTAATGTATGTATGGTCACATGGGTTTTCTTTTTCTTTTCTTTTCTTTTTTTTTTTCCTAAGATAGGGTTTTTCTGTGTGTACCCTGCCTGTCCTAGAACTCATCCTATAGATCAGGTTGGCCTAGAACTTAGAGATCTACCTGCCTCTGCCTCCCTAGTTGCTGGGTTAAAGGTGTGTGCCACTACTGTTGGCTTTAAAAACAATTTTTATATAAAAAAGGGCTAGAAAAAGCCATGAACAACTTCTATAAAACATAAAGAAAAGAAGGAGACATTTGTCCTACTAGACTTACTATATAGCCCAGATTAGCCTAAATCTTCTTAGGAAGCCATTACTAGCCAAGGACTCACAATCCTCTTGCCCTAGGCTCCTGATTGCTGAATTGTAGGTGTATACATAGTACCACTTTGCTTGACTGCCTTACTAGTTATAAAGACTTCAGAACTAGGATGGTGGCATTTATCAATGAAATATAACTAAGAACTAAGAAACTAACCCACATGTAGGAACATCTAATTTACAAAATAATTCTAAATGAAACAGATATGAATGTATATAGTAAAACTAACACTGTTATTCCTTTAGTTTTGGAAGGTGCTAGGGCTCGAACACCTTGCATGTGCTAGGCAAGCACTCTACCATTGAGCTGGCATCCTCAGTTAAAACTACAAGTTTGAACAGACAGAAGTCCTTCCTTATGCCTTCAGGTTTGGTAAAGCTTCTTTTTGTCCTACATGAAACTGTAATTATCCTTGATAATATCTTAACCTAACAACAAAGTGATTAAAGGGGGCAGCGCTGGAGAAACAGCTGTGGTTGAGAGCTCTGACTGCCCTTCCAGAGAATCCAGGTTTGATTCCCAGCTACCACATGGTTGATCACAAACATCTATACCTCCAGTACCAGGGGTTCTGAAGCCCTCTTCTGACTTCTCTGGTAGCAAGCACACATGCAGTACACAGACATACATGTAGCCAAAGTATCTATACATACAAAATTAAACTAGTAAATTTTAAAAACAAACCAAAGAAAGATTTAAATAGATAGATAGATAGATAGATAGATAAGCAAGCTTTGGCTTGCTTCTTATTAGGGTAACTGTTTTTTCTATACAATATAAATTTAAACATATCTGCAATGACTATATTTTATTGGTCTTGTTTTAATTAAAATTGTCTTCTCAAGAGGGCAGTGGTAGTCCATGCATTTAATTCCAGGTCTTGGCAGGTAAATCTCTGTGAGTTTGAGACCAGCCCAGTCTACAGGGCAAGTTCTAGGACACCTACAGCTATACAGAGAAATCTTAGCTCGAAAAACAAAGCAAACCAAACCAAATCAACTAATCAACTAACCAACCACTCCAAAAACCAACCAACCAACCAAACAATCCCCCTCCCCAACAAAACAAAACTGTCTTCTCACAGAAATTTTCTAACACACTCAAACAGATGGACTAATGTAATAGATACAACTAATGAATGAATTTGTATTATTTTGTTTTTGGCAGTACTGGGAATCAAAATCTAGGAACTTGTATGTTAAGACCAGTGCTAGGCTGGGCGGTGGTGGCGCACGTCTTTAATCCCAGCACTTGGGAGGCAGCGGCAGGCGGATTTCTGAGTTTGAGGCCAGCCTGGTCTACAGAGTTCCAGGACAGCCAGGGCTACACAGAGAAACCCTGTCTTGAAAAACCAAAAAAAGAAAAGAAAAAAGAAAAAAGAAAAGAAAAAAGGCCAGTGCTCTAACACTGGGCCAATAATCTCTATTTGAGGAACACTTTCTAATTCCTTTGAAACAGGGTCTTCTCATTGGTCTGCAGCTCTATATGTAGGATGGACTGGCTGACCAGTAAACCTCTTGTCTCTGGCTCTCCAGTGCTGGAACTGTAACCATGAGCTACCACTCCTACCCTTTAAAAGTACAAGAAACATGTGAACTCATGCATTTGTAGGTAGCAAGCTATAACTGGGTATGGTCACTAAAAAAAAAAAGCTATGCAACTCCTGATGAGACTACTTACAACTGTTCTCTCAGCACCCCCTTCCCTCCTTACTCACAGACATTGTTTCCTTATACTGTCCAAGCCAATCTAAGATTCCTAGGCCAAAATATTATTTTCACCCTTGTCAGAAATTTGGGACTACAGGTGCTCACCACCATGTCCCTCTTTTTTTTTTTTTTTTTTTTAAAGTGTGTCTGTGTACATTTCATATATTTGGGTGCACGTACCATGAGTAAATGTGGATGTCAGTTTTTTTTTAAAGATTTATTTCTTATTTATGAGTATACTTAGTAGCTGTCTTCAGACACATCAGAAGAGGGCATTGGATTCCATGACAATGGTTGTGAGCCACCATGTGGTTGCTAGGAATCAAACTCAGAACCTTTGGAAGACCAGTCAGTGCTCTTAACCGCTGAGCCATCTCTCCAGTCCTGCATATGAATGTTTTGCTTGCTACACATCTGGTGCTTGCAGAGGCCAGAAGAGGGAATTGTACCCACTGAGACTGGACTTACTGGTGTTGTGAGCCCCCATTTTGGTGCTGTCAACCGAGCCTGGGATCTCTGGAGGAACAGCCTATACTCAGCTGCTAAGCCATCTTTCCAGTCCTTCCACCTTGTTTTTTCAGATAGGATCTCTTACAGAACCTGGCACCCACCAATCTATATAGACTGGCTGGGATCCTCTTGTCTCTGCCTCCCCAGTTTTCAAATTATAGGAGTGTATACCATAATCAGCTTTTATCTGTGTTCTAGAGTTGCAAACTCACAGTCTTGAGCATTTACAGTAAACATTTTACTTACTGAGCTATTTCCCAATTCCCCTCCTTTTAAAATGAAAGCACATATTAGTACAAATAGACTCAAGTATTGTTGATAATGGTTAAAAACTATGTATCTGTAAAAGAACAGATAACAAATTTATATATATTCATATAATTGGGCAATAATATATAAAATCAAATGAGAAAGATGCAGAACTATACACAACAAATCTAAAAATTGTCAGACTCACTATGAAGAGTAAAGCAAAACAGAGGGACAGAAACAGTGTGCCATATAGATAGTATAAACATGCAACCGAATACACATTGCTTATGAATATATACATGTTAACAACATGCACAGATGTAGTGAATTTATAATACTGATTACAATTATGAAAGGAAAAACAGAAACAGTGGTAACAGAAAGTAGTTTTGACTTTATTTATAAAGTATTATTTCTTTTAAAGCTAGGTAGGATCCTTTTCTGATGAACTATTGAAATTGCTCAGTGGAAACAGGTGATTATAGCCGTCAATCACTAGAACCCAAGAACTGACTCCTGAAAGTCAAGAGACTGAGTGCACCCTGGTGGCTTTCCAAGAAGAGGAAGAGGGGTTTGAAAGATGTACTTTTCCAGAGGATCTGGCTTCAATTCCCAGGACCCATATGGTAGTTCACAACCATCTATAATTCCAGTCCCAGAGGATCTGACACCTTTCTTTTGGCCTCCTTGGGTACTGCATGCACATGGTACATAAATAACATGCAGACAGAACATTCATACAGGTAATAAAACAATGGGCTAGAGGGATTGCTCAGTGGTTAGAGCATATGTTAGTTATCCTTTCACATAATCTAGGTTTGATTCCCAGCATCTACATAGCAGTTCACAACTGTCTATAACTTTAGTTCCAGGAGTCCAATATCCTCTTCTGACCACTATAGGCACCAAAAATACACGTGGTACACGTGCTACTGTGAGATTTTGCCAGCAAGTTCATCATTAGATGTAGCCACTTGATTTGGGTATCTAGACCTGTGAGCCAAAACTATTTTTCTTTTAAGATTACCTAGTTGTTGTTTCTTCTTCCTCTTCCTCTTCCTCTTCCTCTTCTTTCTCCTCCTCCTCTTCTTCTTCTTCCTTTTTTTTTTTTTTTTTTTTTTTTTTTTTTTTGATTTTTAGAGATTGAGGTTCTCTGTGTAACCTGGTTGTCCTCAATGCTATTCTGTAGACCAAGCTGGCCCAAACTCAGAAATCTGCCTGCCTTTGCCTCCCAAGTGAATGTGTCTATGTATGGATGTATGCCACATATGTGGAGGTGTCTGAGAAGACAAGAAGCAAGTGTCAGATCTCCTAGAGGTAGAATTACAGGCAGGTATAAGCCCCATGTTTGCTGGGAACTGAAGTTGGTCCCGTAGGAGAGCAGAATGTACTCTTTGTTGTTGTTGTTGTTTTTTGAGACAGGGTTTCTCTGTGTAAGCCTGGCTGTCCTGGATCTCACTCTATAGACCAGGATGGCCTCGAACTCAGAAATCTGCCTGCCTAAGTGCTGGGATTAAAGGCATGCGCCACCACTGCCTGGCCAGAATATACTCTTAACCACTGAGCCATCTCTCCAGCTTTAGGCTAGACTTATCTTGGCTCATGTTTTCAGGATATATTTGTTGGCTCCACTGTGTGTAAAACTCAGTGAGGCACTGCACCATGGTACAAATTAGCTGTTTGCCTTATAGCAGCTGAAAAGCAAAGATGGGGTAGACAGGCAAGAAGCCTAGACAAGATACACCCTTCAAAGACTTGTCCTTGTGACTGACTGACTTCCTCCAATCATCTCTTAAGGTCCAACTGCCCATTCAGTATGAATTCAATAACAATCTCTGTACCCACCCTTCTCTGTACCTCTGAACCATTAACATCTGCTACTGGTATTTTACTTGATCTCACTATAACTCTATAAGGCATTATTACACTTTGTATATGAAAAAACAACAATCAAGATATAAAGAGATGTATTTGAAGATCATACTTCTATTATAGGCCAGAATCCAAGATATCATTTAGTATTAGGTTTAGGTGATTAAAAGTTAAAAAAAAAAAATACCTCATAGAAGATCATGAAATCACTCACTTTGGAAAGACAATATCCAATATCCTGGAATATTCACTAGTAACTTAATCTTAATTAACATCTATCATTTACTGTTTGACATCTACTGCTTCTGATGCTGACTCACTTCTAATGAACTGATTTTTTTGACATTCAAATCTCCTCTTTATATCTCTCCTCATAGCCTCCATACAATTATTTACAAGTTTTATTTTTAGTTAAGAAATAACAGAGGGCGGGAGCTTGAGATAGTTCATCAGGTAAAGATGCTTACTGCTGAGCGTGATAACCTAGTTCAATGTCTAGGATATACATGGCAGAAGGAAAGAACTGACCATTGAAGACTGTCCTGTGACTTTTGCATGTATACCATGGCATACTAGCTCACAGGAATGCAAAGCACTACAAGAAAATAAACAGGAAGCTAGCAAACAGACGAACAACACTGGCTCAGAGGGCACAGAACCTGTTACGGAAACCTGATGGCCTGAGTTTGTTTCTTGGAACCTACATATAGTCGGAGAGAACTGACACCACAAAGTTGTGGCTAAGTATAACATGCATACACAAATACTAGAATGATCAAATCTTTTTAACTAACACATAAATAACACATCCTATTTTACCATTTAATTTTTTGTTTATTTTTGTTTTTCAAGACAAGGTTTCTCTGTATTCTTGGCCATTCTAGAACTGCAGAACAGGGTGGCCTCGACTCAGAGATATGCTCACCTCTGCCTCTGAGTGTTGGGATTAAAGGTGTGTACTACCACTGCCCAGCTCCATTTGATTGTTTAAAAAAATACTTTAAATTCATTCTTTTATAGAAGATGATTTGAAATATGCACTGTTTTTAGTCACAGTGCTATGTGCAAGAACATCAGAAATCCTTCTTTCAGTCTTACTGAAATTATATATGTATGTATATGTATGTGTATGTATGTGCAGATTAGCTGCTGGCCTCATAGCAGCTAAGAAGCACAAACAGGGCAGTCAGGCAAGAAACCTGGACAAGATAAAACAGACACGAACGCACGCACGCACATTTATATATACCATGGAACCCAAGTGGAAGACAAAAGACAACTTGCAAGAGTTGATTCTCTTTCCAGAAATCAAAATCATGCTGTCACGTCCACCAACAAGCACCTGCCCAGCCATCTTGCAGGCTCCTTTCTGAGACTTCCTTTTACCTCCCTCAGCTCCTACTCTTAATAGCCAAGTCAACTCCTTGACTTTTATCACAAAGCAGTGATGTCCCAAGAGAACTGGCAAGGATGCCCTTTCAATACCTGAACCTGACAGCACAGGCCTTCAACTCATGAGCTGACTGACAGCGTGAAATGTGGCTACTATGATTAAAGAATTTTAATCATAACTAATTTTAAATTTCACTTGATTTTTGTTTTGTTTTTCTGGTGGTGCTAGGGATGGAACCCAGGACCTAAGCTTTTGGGGGTGTGTGGGGGAAGAGTTCTCACTCTGTAATCAAGCTGACTTTGAATTCACAGAGATCCAACTGCCTCTGCTTCCCAAGTGTTGGAATCAAAGACCAGCTGACTTTACCCTTGTTAGGCAAGTGTTGTACCACTGTACTACATTCCCAGAATAATTAATTTTAAACAAACAAAATTGGTTCATGATTATTATTGGTTACTCGCAGTCAGCAACAGAGAAAGCATTAAGAAAGAGAAGCAGATTATATGTATGTCTTCATTCTCAGGCATTTCTTTCTTCGAAATGTTGTAAGCTAAACTGCTTCTTTCTTGCCTATTCCTGATATGACCCTAAGTCCTTAAAATTTATTTTCCTTGTTTAGAATCTGATGCCCTTCTTTCCAAAGGAACAGACACATACGCTCACCACCACTTTACAAAAGCATCAGTATAACAGGATTTATGGTCCACACTGAAAAATGCATTAAAAAAAAAATCACTTAATTCTTGAAAAGGCCAGCACAATTTTGGCTGCTTACAAATTTGCTGTGTAACTGAGGACGATCTTCCTGCCTCCAAAATGCTGGGATTACTTTATAGTTGAACACTATAAAGGATAATTTAACGTTATCATTCTTGATAAGGTATTAT
This sequence comes from Arvicanthis niloticus, assembly GCF_011762505.2. Classification (NCBI taxonomy): domain Eukaryota; kingdom Metazoa; phylum Chordata; class Mammalia; order Rodentia; family Muridae; genus Arvicanthis; species Arvicanthis niloticus. The sequence continues at coordinate 46,704,135 of NC_047663.1, forward strand.
ATATCCAATACAAATTTTATGAATCTTTTTAATTAAATAAAATAAGAAAGGAACTGTGTTCCACTTTTGGGAGATCAAATCTAAAAGAAATGGCTTAAACTATGTAAAGTGATCATGGGAGCTTCAGGGCATAGAAAATAAAGCTGTTTAAATAAGCAACCCAGTCTAGGGTGCTCATATACACCTGTAATTGCAGCAATTAGGAGACTGAGACAGGAGGATCTTAAGTTCTGGGCTCTGCAGTGAGACCCCTTCCATCCGTCCATCCGTCTGTCTGTCTCTCTCGCCTCTCTCTCTCTCTCTCTCTCTCTCTCTCTCTCTCTCTCTCTCTCTCTCTCTCTCTCTCATACACACACATACCCTAACAAAATAAGCTCCCCATTAATGAGATAAGTTAGTAGGTTTATGATGAGTTTGTTAAAATAATAATGAAGTTAATTTGCATCCTAGGAAAGAACTGTTACTTCTCAGCCAAATCTCAGGAAGTCCACACGATGGGCATCTCACTAGTGCTCTGCTTCATACGCTGGACAACCCTGGACAATGAATTAGAATCTGTGTATTTAACTCAAGAGTGGCCATTAAACACCATCTCCAGCATTCTGGCTTTTAAAGACAGGATCTCATAAAGCTTTGAGGCTGGCCTTGAACTGATGATCTTGCTTCTACCTCCCAAGTACTGAGATTACTGGCATACAGTACAATTCTTGGTTAGGCAACTTCTTTTAGTTTTCTACTCTTAGACTGACAGACTGGTGGGCACGACAAAAACTACTTCAAATGAGGTCACAGATGTGGTAAGAACAGAAATGTTTTCTTGCTCAAAGGATAAATACCCTGACCTGACGGCTCTCTAGGCTCTCTCTTAGGTGCTCATGGGAGCAAAGGTGTGATTCCTTCAAAAACTCCTTGATGTGACTCCAAAAATGATGTGACAGTATTTGCTGCAGATGTCCCTCAAAGACACATTACTATGACCTTTTCAAATGCAAATAGGCTTACACAGTACAGCTGTCATGTTTTGTGGTTAAGAGTTTGAAAGAAAAGGCAACATTCCTCCTCTGACTGTGTCATGGCCTGTGACCAATCCTGATTGAGAAGGAAGGGCTAAAGAACACCTTAAAAAATAACCCCCATGAGTTTAAAATTCCAAGGGATTCGATTCAGATAGACTTTAGTAAAAACTGTAAGCCTTAAGCTTCACAGGGTCTCTGCTGGTATCTGATCACAGTGATGAATTTTGGTTCAGCCCCACTACACACTGGCTTAGGTATTCACTGATTTGTATGGAGAATACAAAAGTTCCTTGTCCCTAAGTCAGCTCTTCAATGTCTTTTGGAATGTCTATAAATTGTGTCACTCAGCTGCACCTCACTGCTTCTTACTCACATGCCTGATGAACAACCCGCAACATCAGACACTCAGGATGTCAATTCCAAGTCTCAGGGAGCTCTCTGGTCACTCTTGTAAAGATGTTAGGGCACAGCAGGTAAATGCAGGAGGTACAGAATAAAAAAGATGGAATTTCAGAAGAGACTAAGACAAGTAAAGGCTGGCAATGGCTGGGATGAATAAGAATGGAAGCTTAGATGTTTTAAATATAAAGGTTATAAATATAAAGGAGACAAGAACTAGAAATTCAAACAAGCCTAGATTAGGGAGCTTGTTCCCATCTACAGGAAGTTTATCCCTGACATCTAAATAGTCATGTTTTAAAATCAACAAGTTTGCTGGTTTTCAGCTGCCACTGACTGAAACCCCCAGTGCTCTGGCCCACAGCAGAGGCATCTGTGCCCAGCCAGACTAGATGAAGACATGCAGCCGGAAGCCAGTCAGCCAGCTTCACCCCTCCCTACTTCAGGAGTCTGAGCAAAATGTTACCCTACTACAAGAGTAGTAGACTAGATGCTTTAACCCAAGACACACAGGGCTGTACCACTGGCCCATCAGATTCTGAGAGTAAGTGGTCTAGGACTCACGGGGATTCCCAGAATGAGAACGGAAGCCGATGAGCAAGTTCAGTAAGACCTTTGGTGCCCTCCAGCCTCTCCACGGCAGTTGCATATTCACGTCCACAGACACATATTTTTAAAATTTGATATAATTATCTCCTAGGAATTACTGTATGTAGTCTTCTGGGATCTAAAGCAATTAAGTGAAGATAAATTTCTTTCATGGAGCAAGCTGTCAAAGGATGAAGCAATTTCATTCCCCATTTGAAGTGGAAGCTTTGGGTCATGCATGGTTTATTTGAAACAATGCCATCACCTAAAGCTGCTGATCTTATCTCTAACTCTGTTCTCCATTTCAAACTGCTGGAGATATGCAGCGTGGCACTGCCTGAAGTTATGACATCTGGCTCATGGCCAGTGAGAGAGCAAGCCAACTTCTCTTCTAGGTTTCAAGCAGAAGAGGACAAAAATCATATTAAAAGAAGATAGCTACACATGTGAAGTCGGCTAAACCCTAAAAAGGAGGAAGTATTCTCAAGGCACTTGTTGAGTGTGATGAAAGATGCACCCTAGTAAAATGAGGTAGTGAAAGAAAAGGTGGGGTAGCCTCCTCCTCAAAAAAAGATAGAGTGAACAGATGCCAAAGAACCAGATTTTTCTCTTCTGGGAGACACCAAACCAGCAAACCAACCAACCAACCAACCAACCAACAAAAAAGCCAGGGCAGCTTATTTCAAAGACATCCTGAGACATGGGAAGTATAACAGTGGGCATCAAACACTAGGTTCTAATTCAAACACTGTAGGGCTTGCCTGACATTTAGTGGAATGGTTCCCATCATTGTTTTTTAACTATAGCTGCCTGTCTGGCTGTCTGTCCGTCTATGTCATCTATTGCCTGTCTGTCTTGTCTGTCTGTCTACCTCTAATTTGTCTGCCTATCTCTCTCTCATCTGTCTCTCATCTATCTTTCTTCCATCTATCTATCTATCTATCCATCCTATCATCTGTGTATATGCATATCTTTCATCTGTTTGCCTATCAATTATCTATCTATCTATCTATCTATCTATCTATCTCTATCTTCAATCAATCATCTGAGTGTGTATGTGCCAAACATTCACAGAGATGGGAACAACTTGTATGAGTAGGTTCTTTCCTTCAATCACGTGGGTCCTGGGGATCAAACTCATGTCCTCAGGCTTGTTGGTAAGCACCTTTACCTGCTAAGTCATCTCACTGGCCCTGGCACTTTATCTTTTGAAAGTCTTCTGTAACCATACTGTTGTTATTTTAAAATATGTAGTTGGTGTGTTAGCAAATAACTTCTGGTAAAACTCATTAGATCATTTCATGCCTGAGTATGATTTTTAGCAGAAGGCTTGAAGACCAATTATTGGCTTTCAAGTGCCCAGGACACTGGAATCAACAGATGAGTTTGTCAAACTAGACTGCTGGGCTATGAGCCCCAAATTTTCTGATTCATAGGGGTGCAATAGAGTCTAGAACAGAACAGGTTCTCACAGGAAGCTGACCCTGATTGTACTGGTGGCATACTATGAAAAATATAGCTACAGAGGAGTTGGGAATCAGGCCAACAGAATTATCTACAATGGCAGTATTAAAAATTGTTTTTGTTTCTCTGTTGTATTAGCCATATTTCTAGTATTAGTGTCACAGATTACTAATGGCTGCTGTATGGGATGATGTAGGAATAGAATGATTCCATCAGAAAGTTCTACTTTACAGCATTGGTCAAGAAGCTATGTGATCACATGCTAAAGTGGCTCAAACCTTTAATCCTAGCACTCAGAAGGCAAAGGCAGGAGGATCTCTGTGAGTTTGGAGCAAGCCTGGTCTATAGAGCAAGGCTCTAGGACAACCCACAGGAACATAGTAGAGACACCTGTCTCAAAAAAGGAAAGGGAGAAGGAAGGAGGGAGGAGGGAGAAGGGAGGAAGAGGTAGAAGAGAAGGAGTAGAAAAAGAAGTGGGAGGAAGAGGAAGAAGAGGGACAGAAGGAGGAGGAGGAAGAGAACAAGAGGAGGGGCAGAAGGAGGAGGGAGAGGGGCAGGAGAAGGAGCAAAGAAGGAGGGGGAGAAGGAAGAGGAAGAAGAGGAAGAGGAGGAAAGGGAGAGACTTTTCCTCAGTGGTTAAGGTGCCTGTGTTCCTATACATAATGTCTTATTTAGTCTCCCATGAGCAACTCTAACCAAACTCATTGTATTATTTAAAAAATAAATACATAAAACAAAACAACAATGTCCTTGCCAGACCATGATGCCAAATGTGATGGCATACACCTTAAATCAAGTACTCAGAAGGCAGACAGGCAGATCTCTTGTGTTTCGGGCCAGCATGGTCTACAGAGTGAGAGTTCTGGGTCAGTCAAGGGTGAGACCCTGTCTCAGAAAAACAAACCAAAAAACTTCCCCAAAATATGAAAAGTAAAATGAGACAAACTGGAAAAAGAAAGAGAATCAGTATGAATAGGAAGGAACAAGAAAAGGTGAAGATGATCAAGATATACTGTATACATATGCAAATGTCATAATAAACCATATATAACATACTATTATAAAAATTACATTATATATACACACATATGTGTGCATATATATATGCATATATATATATGCACACATATGTGTGTATATAAAGGTTCACATATATATATATATATATGCACACATATATATCATAGTCATAAGAAACTTAAAAAGTAAACTACAATGAAGAGACAGTTCTCTAATGAAGATATAAAAAAAGCTAATAAGGGGCTGGGCATGGTGGTGCACATCTTAAATCCCTGTACTGGGGAAGCAGAGGCAGGATAGATCTCTATGAGTTAGAGACTAGCTTGTTCTATATATCAAGTTCCAGCACAGCCAGAACTTCATAGAGAGTCCTTGTCATGCATGTGGTGCACAGACATGCACTGCAGGCAGAATAAATAAAATAAAAACAATGGAGGGCTAGAGAGGTGGCACAAGTGGTTAAGAGCATTTGTTATTTGCTGAGGCTCTTTAGTTCCCAGCATACACATGGCCACTCATAACCATCTGTAACTCCAGCTTCAGGTTCACAATGGCTACATATAATGTGGCACACAGACATACATGTAGGCAAAACATGCATAAAAATAAATCTCTTATAAAAAAACACATACAATGAGGCACCATATCACTTGCACAAGTATAGCTACAATAAAAAAGGTAGGTGACAAGTGTTGGTGAAGACAGGAGAAATGTACCCTACACAGTTGTTGCTAATGAGAGTATAACATTTCATAATTGTTTTGGAGAACAGTCTAGTCTGGAAGTTAAACACAAAGTTTTCATATTACCAAACAATTTCACTTTTAGGTATGTACCCCCCCCCCCCAAATGAAACTATGTCTATACAAAAACTTGTAACTAAAGGTTCACAGCAACATTATTAGTAATAGTCAAAAAGTAAATATAACTCAAATGCCTATGAACTAATGAACAAATAAGACATGGAATTTCCATACCATGGATTATTCAACCATAGAGCAGAACAGAATTTTGATATACATCACCTTCAAACATGAACCTTGAAAACATCAAAATGAAAGAAAGCAGACCATTTTTCATCTCATGAAATATTCATAGGAAGGCTGGGGCTTGTGGTCAATTGGTAACTGCCTACCTAGTAATGCATGAAGTCCCCTATTTAATTCCCAGCACTACATACACTAGGTACAGTAGCATGTGCCTTTAATCCTGGGAGATAGATGCAAGGAAACCAGAATTTAAAGATCATCCTTTGCTACACTGAGAGTTTGAAGCAAACTTCATGGGTTATATGAGACCTATTTAGAAAGGAGAGAGAAAGGAAGTGGGGGCAGAAAGAAAGCAAGTGAGCAATCCAGACAAGGCAAGGCTCTGGAGAATGAAAGCAGTAAGTGTTTAGAGGAGACAGGGAAGTAATGATGGACATATTTTCTTTGAAGTGATTAAAAAATAAGACAAAAATCAATGAAATTAGATAGTGATAGTTGTACTACTCCATGAATGTACAAAAGTGATTCAACTGTAGAATTTTAAAGTATGAATTTTTAAAAAGATTTATTTATTTTATCTAAATTAGTGCACTGTTGCTGTCTTCAGACACACCATAAGAGGGCACCAGATTCTATTACAGATGGTTGTGAGCCACCATGTGGTTGCTGGGAATTGAACTCAGGACCTCTAGATGAACAGCCAGTGCTCTTAAGTGCTGAGCCAATTCTCCAACCCTCTTGTTTTGTTTTAAGAAAGAGTTTCTCTGTGTAGCCCATGCTACCCTTGAACTTATAGAGATCTGCCTGCCTCTGGCTCCTGTGTGTTGGGATTAAAGATATGTCTCATGACCACTAGGCAAAAGGGCTGCAAATTATATCTCAATATGGTGGAAGCTGAGAATTGACACTTTGAAGTTGTTCTCAGACCTTATACATATACACCTACAACTGTACACAAAAGTTAACACATGTAATTTGTTAAAGGTTAAAAGATAAACAAGGGTCCCCAAGATGGCTCAGGAAATAAGACTGCCTGCTGCCAAGCCTGATGATGGCCTTAGTTTAATAACTGAAACTCATGGACAGATGTAGAGAACCAACTCCACAAAGCTCTCCTCTGACCTCCACACTCACAAACACCAAATAAATAAATGTGATAATAAAAACTAAGGGTAGGGACGGGTGAGATGTTCAGTAAGTGAAAGTTCTTGCTCTGCAAGCTTGACAACCTGAGTTTGATCTCTGGAATCTGGAGGACGCCCCATCCTATGGGAGATTGGATGTAGAGATAGGAAAGTCACCCTGGAAGTTCTTTGGCTAGCTAGCCTAAAGTTCAAAATATGGTAGAGACAAGAAAGACTCCACCTCAAAACAAGATGAAAAGATAAAAATGCTTAAAATTGTCCTCTGACTCCTACAAGGCCCACATGAACACACACACAAATCATAAACTACAATGAGAATGGGCAGCATCCATGTTTATGTGTAAGTCTTTGCGTAGACACAAGAGTTTCTGTTTTTCTTGCTACCTTTGCTTGAAAAGATAGATTTGCTAGGAATGACAGGTTAAGTTCTCTCAGCATATTAAAGAGTTTGGGTTGACTTCTAGTCTTTTATGAAAATTCATTGTGGCCTGATATGAAGTTATATTTCCAACAGAGAAGTTTGTTTGTTTGTTTGTTTGTTTGTTTATTGCTTCCACCAGTCTGAGATACTAGCCAGAGGTCACCTCAAACTATGTGTTGAAGCCTTTTCAGAGAAAGGCAATATTGAGACTCAGAACTCATCTAAGGTTAGTTCATGGTCACTAACTCTCCCTCTGAGGTTTATTCCTTTGTCCTCACAGTGAGGATCTAGGACTAGTTGTAAGTAGACTAGCATGTGAATCCTCCTGAGATGGTTCCATGCTTTGTCACCTGTTCTTCTTACCTGTATAAAGCTTTTCAAGTGAAAGCACCAGATTTTCAGCAACTGATAGAAATTACCAGGGCAAGTGCCAGCTTGCTTTGTTACTCAGAAAAATCTAAGAACCTCTTTTCATTTAGTTTGTGGGATCAGCACCAGTTCAAGCCCAGCCCGGGCTAAACTGAATTATAAGCCCACTTTTGTCTTAAGAAAACACACAGGATCTGTAGACTCTTGTTATCATGCCATCTCAGGAAGCATGATGTTATAGTCAGTACTTTGGTTGTGTCAATAAAGACAACCCTTCAAAGTATCCTGCTGGGCTAGAGAGATGGCTCAGTGGTTAAGAGCATGTACTGTTCTCACAGAGGACCTGAGTTCAATTCCCAGCACCCACATTAGGCAGCTTACAACTGCTTGTAATTTGAGCATACAAGGGATGCCCCTAACTTCAGGCGTGTGCACATATACATACATACATACATTATTTATTAATAATAAAAATATTAAAAACCACATCAAATGAACGAACAAACCAAAGTATCCTACCATAGTAACAAAGACAAAAGACATCATTAAGCATTTTGTATCTTAAACTCTTCACATAAAAGTGGAGGAATTAGAAAAGGGTGTGGTGGTACACACCTTTAATCCTATCACCCAGAGGCAGATGTGAGTAGATCTCTGTGAGTTCAAGGCCAGCCTGGTCTATGGAGTGAGTTCCAAGACAAGCAGGGTTATAAATGAGACCCTGTCTCAAAGAAAACAAAACAAATCCCCATCTGAAACCTAACCAAATAATAATTAAAAGCCTGTTAGAATTAGAGATTATAGCTAATATAGACCTGTATCGACATTCCAATACTGTTCCTCAGTAGAAGTGTAACTTGCACAGGTCACTTTATAAGCCTTAGATTCCTCACTCTATAAATGGAGATAATGATGCCACATCTTCCCAGTCAAAAGGAAACAATCTGGGGCTAAGGATACATATAGTTCAGTAGTAGAGCCCACTTGTGTACTTGGGATTTCGAGGTATCACCATCACTGACGGAAAGTAAAAAGGAGGGTGAGACTTTTGTGGCACAAGCTTGCAATCCTAGAATTCAGGAGGCTAAGGCAGGAAAGAGGTTTGTGAGTTCAAGGCCAGTTTAGGTTACATAGTAAGATCTTGTCTCAAAACAGACCGGAAAAGCCAAGAAAAAAAATCATCAAGGCGTTTAGCCAAAGGTAGAACATAGTGAGATACAATGTCACCGCGGCTATTACCATTACTAGCATTACTATTGTCACCATCATTGAAAGTGTTCATGAGCCGAGAAAACCAGAGAGTTTGCATTATGTGTTTCCTTAAATAAGCTTTTAGGAAAATTCAGAAGGTCAAAATAAAGGGAAAAAAAAGTACAAAGACCTTTGCAGTTCTTCAAAAATCAGTATTCCACTTCAAAGTAGCCCAGAAGAGCCAAGGAACTATGATGTGGGGGGTGGGGGTAGGGAATAGGAGACGCTAAGGAAGGTAAAGAAGCCAACTGAGCTCTGGTGCTATGCCCCAGCTGTGCTGTGGGATGGGAGGCAGAGACAGGGAATTATGCAAGGTCACAGGTCAGCTCATTTGAAGTATGCTGCAAAAGTTCTCTGCCTCATAATCGGCTCCTGAAGGTCATCCTCTGACCTCTAATGTGTATGCACTCACTCTCTCTCACACACAAATAATGCATAAAAATTTAAAATTTATGTTTCAATAAATAAAATGCAAAGGAGATACCTGTTTTCTCTTTTGGTGGCAGCACTTGAGTTTACCTAACAGCACTCCTCTAGTTCCAAAAATAGGCCATGCACACATATATCATTTGGGAAACAAAATGCATTGAGAGCATTGCTTAGGCAGGCATGCTGGCAATCCAAGTCCTTGTCAAGTAGATTCAGGAGGATTAAGAGTTCAAGGTAATCATCAGTTTATAAAAGGCCAACTGGGCTACATGAAACTGCCTCAAAATGCCAAAAGTAAAACAAAATAAAATACTTCCCCCATAAAAAAAACCCAAGCAAAACCAAACCAAACCCATTAGCCCATTGTTTGATATAAGAAATGAGCTGGGCAGTGGTGGTACACGCCTTTAATCCCAGCACTTGGGAGGCAGAGGCAGGTGGATTTCTGAGTTTGAGGCCAGCCTGGTCTACAGAGTGAGTTCCAGGACAGCCAAGACTACACAGAGAAACCCTGTCTCGAAAAATAAAACAAAACATAAATAAATAAATAAATAAATAAATAAATAAATCTCTATGACAAAGTCTTAATGAAGCCCCCACTTTCCTCCAAAAATTTTCCAAAGAAAAATGTAGATATATACTTTGGACCAGCAGCCATATAAAGGAAGTCTCATTCCTTGCTATCCACTCTCGGCTCAACTAGGACACTGTGAGTTATAGAGGGCAGACTCATCTTGAGTTTGGATCAGTACAGATTCTAACCTTCAGCATCTGTTCCTGAGGTGAATGATGCTCATCCAAATCTTTACTGTGTTTTATGTTTTTTAATCATTTATATCCTCTCTCCCTCCCTAAATATTTTTTATGCAAAGAAACATCAGTATAAATGAGTCCAGAATAAATAACTAAGAAAAACAATGTGTGTGGAAGGACACAGTTCCAAATCAACAAAGTTATATGCCAGGGAAACCCAGTGAAGTGTGTAAAAGCATGGGCACGGAGCCTGGCATACAGTAAGTATAAATGAATATACAGTAAGTATATTCACTTCATGTCTAAGACCATGCCATCTACACCTCTAACCAAAGCTGCTCTGACTTTGTGGTCATACTGCAGGGGAAAACTATGTCAAGGATGTGACCCCTGACTGAGCTCAGAGGAGACAACTCTACACTGGGTGATGAAGAGATAGGAAGAAGTAGATCAGCTGTGTTCTGCTCTCCTCACCTACTGAAGAAACCTTGCTTCAGCTCCGATAAAGTGTTCTATCAACAGTGAACTTAAAGGGCCAGAATGATTTTATCTATATAGAATTTTCATAAATGTTTACAAGGTATTTTCACAAGCCTGATCTCCTTTTATCTGTACAGAGAGCTATTTGGGTTGGGTAGGACCACTATAACTTTTCTTGTTTTATTGAAAAAGATAAAGGAGTCTAGAGAGGCTATATGAATTGCCTAAAGCCACACAAGTTGCCTATAGTAGGGGTTGACTGAAAGCTATATTTGCACATTACTTCAGAGGGGGGAAATGTTTAAATTATGTATATATGTGTGTGTTTATATACATGAGTATACTGGTGCCCAAAGAGGCCATAAGAGGGTGTTAAGGTTCTTTAGAGATGGGGTCACAGGTGGTTGTAAGCTGCCCTATATGGGTGCTGGGGACAAATGGTTGTCTGCAAGAGTAGTAGTTGTTCCTAACTGCCGAGCCATCTCTCTAGCCTCAGATGTATTAAATGGCTAGAGATATAGCCATTTGTATGTATTGCATTGAATGGCTATGAAGATATGTATTGAATGGCTAGAGATATAGCTTGGTAGGAGAGCATTTATTTAACATGTGCTAGGTCCTGCTTGATTTATAGGAAGCACACAAAAACATACAAACCTACATAATGGCTCACAATTATCCTTAACTCCAGTTCCAGGGATCCAATGCTCTCTTCTGACCTTCATAGGCACCAGGCACATATGTGGTGCACATACATATACACAGGTAGAACACATTAAATAAATAAATAAATCTTAGCCTGTGTTGATTAACAGGTGAATAGCTAAACAAAGTGTAGTACATACCTATAATGAAGTAATTCAGTCTTTAAAAAAGTTAAAGAAATTCTTACATATGCCACAATTCTGAAAACATACTAAATGAAATAAGCTAGTCACAAAAAGAGAAATCTAGAGTTCATAGCATAGTCAAATTTAAGGAGAGAAAAAATAGAAGGGTAGTTTCCAAGGGCAGGGAGTTGAAGGAATGAGGAATGGTGCAGAGATGCAAATGGAAAAGATGAAAAAGTCCTGGAGATGGATGATGGCGATAACGTCCAACAATGTGAACTTACTTAATGCCGCAGAACCTCAGGTTTTAAAATTGGTTAAAATGCTACATTTAATGTTATATATGTTTTACCACAAATAAGTAAAACGAGATGAACACACTTTGAAGAACTAGACTAACCAGATGTGGCAGCATATATGCTTAATCCCAGCACTCAGGAGGCAGAGGCAAGAGGCTCTCTATGAGTTCAAGGACAGCCTGGTCTACATAGACAGTTCCAGGCTAGCCAAGGCTACATAGTGAGACCCTGCTTCAAAAAACAAACAAACAAACAAACCCAACAAAGCAATAAACAATCAAAAATTTAGAATAATTAGGGGAAAGCTTTCTTTTTAGCTCCTAAGCCTCTTCAGATGTCTGGTACAGCCATTTCACAGCTTCCAGTATTGAATAAAAAAAACCAGGCCATTAGTGAACATGGGCTTCCCTGTGAGCCTAGGACAACTGGGCTTTCCTAGATATTGTGGTCTGATTCTCAATGCCAAAGGTCAGCTCCGTCTGCATAAGACCCAGAGTTAAAGGGAAGGCTCATAAAGGGCTTCTTCAGTTGTCAATTTATAGGAATCCTTTGGGAAACAGAGCTCTTTTGGAAGATTAGAAATGGCCTTATATAAAAATGTAAGCCAGTGGTAAAACATCAAAGCCCAACATTCAGTGCTATATCCAATGGCTTTTAATATTCTTGAGATGACCCAGTCAGGCTTTGTCTCCAATGACAGAACTGCCTGGTTTGGTTTTGTTTTGTTGAGACAAGGTTTCAGTGTGGAATTCATGTAGACCAGACTGCCTTGAATTCACAGAGATCCACATGCTTCTGCCTCCTGAATGCTGGGACTAAAGGTGTATGCCACCTCATCTGACATGAACTCTCTGTTCTTTAATATTCATTTTAGTTTGAAGACTAGAAAGGATATAGATTGGATTGTGGGAGGAATTCTACTGCTGTGCCAAGGGTCAAACATCAAAGTGTTGAATGGATACTGCTTGACGATTTCTACCGTGCTCACTGTATCTCTAAAAACAGAAACTGAAATCAAAACCACTCATGAAGACAGGGAGATGGGTCAGTTTGCTTTAGAGACTGCCGTACAATCATCAGGACCAGAGTTTAATCCCAAACACTCATGTTAAAGCCTGGATCAGTGGCATGTGTTTTTAATCTCAGCACTGGGGAGGCAGAAAGATGGATCCCTGGAGCTTGTTGGCCAGCCAGCTCCAGGTCCCAGGTGAGAGCTCTCGTCTCAAAAAATAAGGTGAAAAGCATAATAGTTGACTTCTGGCCTTTGCATGTATGCATGAGTATGGGCATGCACACATGCATATACACAGGAAAGAAAAAAAAAAAAGAAGAGGGGTGGGGGGATGAGGAGGAGAAAAGGAGAGAGGGAAATGAAAGAAGAAGAAAAAAAGAAAAAAAAAAGTCCTACTCTCCCTAAAATAAACAAAAACTGCAGTCAGGGTGCAGTCAGGGCTGATAATTAATCTCTCAGCTGCTTATATGTTATGTCTTTAAAATACATGGTGGAATTGATCAGCTACAACTCTGATGAGTATCTTCATTCTTTATATTGCCGCTCCCTGAATCAGACAAAGGCAAATATGAAAGATGTTTTCTTGTATGTCTAGAAAGACATGTTTTAAAAAACAAAAAAGGGGGAGGGGAGCTGGAGAGGTGGCCGAGTGGTTAAGAACGTGTACCGCTTTCTCAGAGGACCCAAGTTCAATTTCCAGCCTCATGTCAGGAGGCTCACAACTGCCTCTAACCCTAGCTCCAAGGGATCTGATGCCCTCTGCTGGTGTCTATGGGTACCCCCATTCATGTGCAACAGAATCAGAGCATGCACACACAAGCGTGTACACACACACACACACACACACCTACCTTTAAAAAGATTCAAAACGGTTGGTCTAATTAGGATAATTATTTTGAAGCCATTTAATACTTTTTCCCTCAACTCTCAAGCCCAGATCTCACTGGAATGTAGATTTTTTTTTTAATATCTATAACCCAGCTGTGATACTTGCCTTCCACCTTTACCTGTATATTTGTTTCCTCCAGAGGGCTTCTCCCTCAAGTGAGATGTGTAAGGCTTCTGTAGATGCTGGGGAACAAGATGGAACAAAAATGCTTCACACCTGGCTCCCAAATTACAGGAACGCTGGAGTGGGGCCAACATAAGCTGGCACAGTACCAGCTGAAATGGACATCAATTAATGAGCCTGTCATCTTTCAAGACTACAGGTTTTGTTTTTTCACTCCTCAATCTGCATTGCTCCACAAACCAGCCAGGGTATCCTGGTAGGGTTTTCCAGATGGGATCGTTTCCTTCAGATTTCACACTTGCAGATTTACTGCAGAATTTGTTTTTAACCCTCCCTCTGTTTTTTAATACAAGGTGACTGCTCCATTACCTTGCACATCCACATTGCAGTTTTTTTTCAATTGAATTTATTTGTCCTTAGTAAAAAGAGAAAATTTTACTTTCAAAAGAAAATAAGAAAGCTCAGAGCTGCCTAGAAGCTGATGCCTTGTTTACCAAAAGGCATTCTAAATAACTCAAACTGGTGAAGGGTCAGAGATTCTTCTCTGTATACATCATTTCTACTGGAGTCAGAGGCCAGAGAGCCTTGACCAAACAACATTATCCTGGCTAAAGGAACAGTCCTCTGGGTACTTAAGCAGGCTGTGTCAGTGATCTACTTCATACACAAAAAGAGAAAAATTCTGCTAATGTCTAGTCAGAGGCAAATGCTGTAGCTGTTTGAGAAAAAGTCATCAACAGGGACTAGCAATTAAAAAGTGACAGGATTCACCCGGAGTTCTGGCACACACCTGTAATCCTCAGGAAGCTATAAGGTGGTCTTAAGTTGAGACCAGCCTGGACAAACAAAAAAGTAACAAGATTCCACATAGCATCTTCTCTTCACTTTTGTTCTATGGGCAGAATACATTTTCTATGCCAAACCTAAATGGGTTGTTCTGTAGAAATACATATAAGGAACATGAAAGAATCTCTGGCCAATATTGCATCCACATTTAATGAATCTCCTGAGAACTGAATTCAGCTGCCTCAGGGGCTGGTCTACTACTGCCATTTGTTCTCATACGCAGTCCACGTGGAAGTGTCCTGACTAAGCTCAGCTGATGCTTGTTTCCCCTCCACAAAGCAGTTGGCTCCTTGGAGTTATCACTTTAGGGCTCAGGAGTGCTTACTATCACAAACAACTTCACTCTGGGACATACTCAAACAAGAAGCCTGTCCATTCTGTTTTCTAGAACTGCCAAGGTCTCAGTGGGTCTGGAGTTGATGGCAACAGAGCCAAGCTGAACGTTAGGAGTCCAGAATCAACATCAGAAGCAGGGGCAGGAACTAGGGAGTGGCTGAAGAAAGCTTCCAGGGTCTGTCTGTAGAACTCAATCCCCACCTCCCTTCTCCCCTAAAATTGTAACTCTAAAAACTATAAACTCTTTCCAAAGGGGTGCTTTTTGAGCACATCTGCTGACTAAGGTCTCAATGTCCTTACTTTCCTCTATCCCCAGTCTCAGGATTGAGTCAGTCTAAACAATTCTAAGTAAAAGGACATACCCGAGCATGAGAGATAATATTTACAATACATATTTATTTGACAAAAGACCTTTATCTGAAACATATGAAGAACCTTTATATCTCAGTAAGAGGGCTGGGTTTGTAGCACTTGCTTAGCATACAGGAAACTCTGGATTTGATCCCCAGCACTGCATAAACCAGACATTGTAGTACATGACTATAGTTCTAGCACTTGGGAAGTAGAAACAAAAGGATCAGAAATTCAAGGCCAACCTTGGCTACACTGTAAAGTTCCAGGCCAGCCTTAGCTACATTAGACCATGCCTCAAAACAGACTTAGTAAACAAATCAACCTCCTTGAACTCATCATCTTCCTGCCTCTGTCTCCCAAGTACTGATGTTACAGGTGTGTGCCACTAAGATGAACCACCAACAATATATTTTTTTAAAAATAGACAACAGATGTAATTGGACAATTCAGCAAAGAAGACATACAAACAGCAAATAAACACATGAAATGATGCTCAATATCCTTAGCCACGAGAAAAACGCAAGTTAAAACCATGTATGAGATACCTATCACAATGATTTAAAGAAAAACAAAACAACAACAAAACCCTCCAAATAACCTGATGGTGCCAAGTCCTGATAATGACACAGAGCCACAATGTGTATATATGGAGATATATTTGGGGATATAGAATAGTACAGCCACTGTGGAAAAGAGTTGAGCAGTTACATTAACTACCCATTCCATTGCTAGGTATTCACTTACAAGAAATGAAAACTTAAAGCCTACTCATAAATACTTGCAGTTGTTCTATCCATGATTACACAAAATTGCAAACAGCCCAACTATTCACTAAGTGGTGAATGGATAAACAAACTGTGGTGGTATATCTATACAATGCTTGGCAATAACAACAGAAAGAGTTACTGACAAAGGTAGCAACCTGGATGAATCTCAAATGAATTATCTCATATGAAAGAAGCCAGACTCAAAAGCTGTATATTGTTATGACATTCTAGAAAAGGCAGAGTAATAAGGACAAAAAGCCAAAAAACTGCCTGGGGACAGGATGCAAGGACTAGGATTGCATGTATGAAGGAATTTGGGGGGTTATATAAAACACTTTATGTTGTGATAAACAATTATGGGTGTTTGTCAAACTATAAATCAGGGCTAGCAAGACAGCTCAGCAGGTCAAAGTACTTGACGTGCAAGTCTGAGGACCTGAGAGTTTGATCTCAGAACCCATGGTGAAAGGAGAGAACTGACTGACTCCTAGAAGTTGTCTTTTGACCTCCACATTCATACTATGGCATTTGTACACACAAACACATACACACATAAGGACACACACGTTTGCAAGAATGCACAAATTAAAATGCAAAATTAAAAAACTGATTTGGAAGAAGAGGGAACAAAACAATTTGGTCCCTGGGGCAAAGGGAGAAACTAAAGGACGTGCGTGACTCCATTCTGAGGATGCACATTCTGAGGACATACACTAGTACATCACAAGTGTAACAGAGCTGCACCCTGAGAGTAGAGGCAGTAGTAAACCAGAACCAGCTTTCTATTAAAATAAAAGGAACGTTATGGTCCTAAATTTTCATTGTTACAGAGAGAAAACAACCTACACCATGCAGATAAAAAGATACTAAGTCCCAGTCTGGTCCTCCTCCTTCATTTCCTGTTTCTTTTGGGCAGCAGTCTCTGCTTCTGCAAACAACAGTATGTGTAAGCAGAAATCACCAGGGAAGTCAGAGGCCTAGCCTTGAATGGGTTAATGTGTATAGAACCTAATAAAAACAAATCTCAGACACATGTTTAATAAACAAACACTTGCTAAGTAATAATTAAATGTATACTTGAAGAAATACCATGTTGTTTTGGAAGCAAACCAAAGTATTTGCCATAACAATTTGTTTGTTTGTTTAGTTAAAATTTATTTTTGTTCAACAAGGTTTCACATAGCTAAGGCTAGTCTTAAACTTACTATGTAGCAGAAGCTGGTCTACTTCTTCCTCCCACGTGGTGGAATTACAGGTAGGCACCACCAAACCTGGTTCTATATATAACCAAAGTTATGTACATCATTATCCCATGAAATGATGGGAATAAGCACCCCAATTCAATAGTTTGAAAGAAAAATATACTGTTTACAGTGAGGACATAGAACCAAAGAAACCAAGTAAGTAGAATGGATAAAGATGTGTGTTTAGAGCCATCAGTACTGGAGAGCTGAGAAAGCCAGGGCTCAAGACAGAGAACATATTGCCACTCCCACACTTGTGGCCGATCTCCACACCTTTGTCTCTCAGCATAACCCTTTGAGTACTTCTTGGGTGCTTCCACAAAAGAGGAGGAATCCTTGGAAAGTGTAACTAAGGTGGAAGCTCAGCACATACCTTTAAGGCAGCAAGCATGTAGCCCAAGCACTTGCTCATGTATACATGCAGAGAAAGGGCTTTTTCATTTAAATTGAGGAAGTTGCCATGTCTACCTCTATAAGCAAAAGTATTAATCATCCACCGTCTGGTTTTAATCCATATGCTCCTGGTCCTGCATCTAAATGTATTGTTATCAGGGGAAGGAGCATTTCTGCTCAATCTTATTCACCAGCCAAAACTCTGAAAATGTGAAAACCACATTGGTGAAGTACCTTCTTGAGGGCCCAGAAAACTGTAAGCTAAGTTGCTGCTTTTTTTGTTCTCATCCCTTACCCTCACCCAATGATGAACAAATGTGAATTTCAGAGGAACTGGGGGTGGTGGGGAGGGAGGGGGTTCAAGTTGGGAAAGCTCAAGTTACACATTTTTTCATATCTTGGAGTGACACTATCCTCAGGGAAATTAGCACTTTCTCTTCTGCATTTCCCAAAGGGGAGCCTGCCAAACAACCTGACAGACATCAGCCTGTCAGATGCAAGCTTGGGCACCCAGGTGTATCCCTTTCAAGCACTTACAAATCAAATGGCAAGCCTGAACAGCAGGCTTGCTTTCTTCTGGTTTGTGCTTTGCTAGCAGTAAAAGCAGGGTCCAAAACCTGTGTGTATAGCCAAGCATGGTTTTCTCACTGTATGTGTTGGAGACCCTTCCCCCTCTTCAGCCAGGGTAGACCCACAAAGGACCCCAATGCCCATATGTGTGCTTGAGTACCTCTAAAGCCATCAGTCACCACCCTTGTAGACTCACTCCAAAATACACATGGGGCCATCAGGACACAAAAACTCTGCCAAGATTAGGGGATGGGAAGGGCAGAAGAAACCACAATCTGCCTAAGCCTCCCTTGAGAACAGTGCTAGTGCTGTAGGGAACAGACTGACAGACAGAGTAGACAGACTCTAACCAGGCCTCCCTCTGTTTTCGAAGCAACACAAATGTTTTTCATTAGAAGTTCTTTGCCCCACAAACACTCATATATGCGGCTATGAAATCCACATACTTCTGCTTTTTTGGCAGCCTGTCCCAACAACCTCTCCTGTTCCTAAGAAACAGAGCAGAGATGAGGAGGAACAGATTACAGTATCCCCAGCACAGGTAAGTGGAGAGACTCAGAAGCAGGCTTAGAAAGGACAATGAGATGGAGCAATGTTCAGTCCAGGGAGAAACAAGAATATTCCCTTTTGCTGAAACAAGTCCTATCTGGATCTTACTGGTTGTCATCCATACTTCAAGCTTAAGATTTGACTGTACTTTCCAGTAAAGTCTGCAGCTGATCTTCATCAGGAGGTGCTGAACAATATTAAAAGCAAAACAGGCAAAATCTCTCCGTATACTGATTATAAAATCTGCAAAATTCTAGTACTAAAACATCAGGGAATGCAGGCTGCTTAGTAACCTGGCTTCAAACACTCACAAGCAATTGAGTATGCACTTGTAAGAAGCAGCTGCATGACAAACTGAGGCCATGAGGGAACTATGTTCTGCCCATTTCAAGTCAGAGCTGAAGGGTGGGCACATGGAAAGTCTAGGAAGAAAAACCCACAAGAAGACTTCAAAAAAAAAAAAAAGAATGAAAAGACAAACAGTGAAAAAAGTGTGAAAGTAAATGGCATGTAAGAAATCAAAAGGAAACCCCCTATTCTGGCAGCATTAGAGTTCCCCAATTTCACAAGACCAAAAGACATTCCAGGCCAGGGAGATGGCTTTGAGGGTAAAGCCGCTCACCATCAACCCTGCTGACCTGAGTTTGATCCCTAGAACCCACATGGTGGAAGGAGGCAAAGACTCTTGCAAGTTGTCCTCTGACCTTCACATCATGCTGTGGCAAGAACCCCTTCCCCCACCAGATAAATAAGTGTAATAAAAAATTTTTTAAAGGAGACCCCCCCCCCATGCCTTGTTAAGCAATTGCTCAACCTACATTCATTGTGCAATTCCAACCTTACAGAGCTTTTTGCTGAACACATGCAAACCACGTTTTCCTTTGCAGTCTGGAATTAAGAAGGGTTTCTCATTTTTCTCTTCTTTAGTTATGGGAGTGTACACAGAAAAAGTCTTGCTTGACAAGCATTACTACAAATAAGGCTCGTATATGATTTCATCTACGATTTCTAAGTTAACTGCTAGTTAAAAACATTTGACTTTTGTCCTTCTTGGTAGCTAAAGATTAGTATTTTCTGTCACTAATGATAATGGAAACACACACACACACACCCCATAGCCCACAAAAACATCAGCATTTGTTCTAAATGATGACTATACTAGCATTTATTCAGCAATTAAAAATGGCAGAAGTCTGACTATATCATGGAGGACTCTATTAATCACAGACTTTAAAAAAAAAAAAAAGATTTATTTACTTAATGTATATTAGTGCTCTATCTGCATGTACATCTGCATGCCAGAAGAGGGCATCAGATCCCAGGACAGATGGTTGTGAGCTACCATGTGGTTGCTGGGAATTGAACTCAGCACCTCTAGAAGAGCAACCAGTGCTCTTAACTGCTGAGCCATCTCTCCAGCCCACAAACTTTCTTTTTAGAGAAACCATAGTAAACAGGTATACAAAATAACAGGTGTACTCAGAAAGAAGCATGAAAAAAATACAAGTGGTCACATAGGAAACAGACACATTTGCCTATATAAAAATCTAAAATTATACATTGTGAAATTATATACATGCACAAGTAAGATATTTATTTATTTATTTATTTATTTATTTAATGTGTAATGGTGTTTGCCCTGCATATATCTGTGCCCCACAAATGCATGATTTACAGGTAGTTGTGAACAGCCATGTGGGTTTTAGGAATTGAATCTGGGTCCTCTGGAAGAGCAATCAGTGCTCCCAACTACCAAGTCATCTCTCCAACCCCATTAAAAGAATAAATAAGTTTATATAAACATTACTAAACAGGAGAAAACATTTTGAATGCATAAAACATAACTAGAACAATATATAAAGAATTCACTATCAATAATAATAAAGATGATAATGATATAAAAATAAGCAAGGCCATAATGTGCAAGGAAGATATATAAATAGATAATAGATAGATCTTTTATTGCACTGGTAAATACATGGCAGTTAAAGATGTGTATGCAAGCCAAATAAAGACTGGGGATAAGACAACTAAAGTCTGAGCTGCCAGAGTAAAGACATGGTAATACCGTTAACACTCATTATAAGCAGCTACACTTGAGGAGTAAGTACCACACTTATAGTTAGGCCTAATTCACTAACACACACACACACACACACACACACACACACACACACACACACACACAGTACAGTGGTAGTGAGTCTGCATGTATATCTGTGTACTACATGCATGCCTGGTGCCTGATGAGGCCAGAAAAGGGAGTCTCCAGGAATTGGTGTTACAGAAAATTGAGACCTGCCATGTGGGTATGTGGGTGAGGAAATCTAATCTGAGTCTTCTGTTAAGAGCACTGGTGAACTGACTTGAGCCATCATGCAAGTTCTTATCTTTGTTTTGATTAGCACTTCCCACACTAGTGGTGACTATGTTTTCATGATTTTATTGACAGTTCACAGTACAGACTACACACAGTCTTCAGTACTTTTATGATTTTGGTATTTTAGGTATACCACCTGCATTTGGATTAGAATATTTCCAATTTATAATGTTTTTTTGGGACATAATTCCATTCTGAGTTGAGAATCTGTAGTGTGAACTATCAGTAAAATCAGACTACTCCTGTTTATGCCCACAAATATACTAGGATTATAAGTGTACAACACCATGAATGACTACCAATTTCATCAACGTGAGTGTGCGTGCTGGCGCGCCTGTACATGCACATGACTGGAGGCCAAAGGTGATCTTGCTGTCTTCCCCTATTGTTCCCTATCTTTCTGAGACAGAGTTTCTCACTGAACTTAGAATGTCTCTGATTGGCTACATTGGATGGTCAACAAGCCTCAGGGATTCTGTCTCTGCCCCACTCCTAGTATGAGATTATGAGCATGCACACTGCCATGTCCAGCTTTTTATGTGACCCTGGAGATCCAAACTCAGGTCCTCGTGCTTGTAGAACAAACTCTTAATGACTGAGTCCTTTTTTTTAGCCTTGAGTTTATTTTTAATTGTGGCCCATATTTATTAAGTCTAGAACCAAAGACTGCTTGTTTACATGAATGAATATAGGCAGATTTCACGGGTAGGTGGTCAGGCTGCTAGCATAGCTGACTTTCATTTCAGGTTTTAGCTATCAGCTATTCACATCAGTCAACTGCAAGTGTAATTACTGGTTATCTCCTGACTGTCTTGCCTGAAGAACTTGAGACTTCAGGACACTATACAAGTTTTCTGTCCCTTAGATGTTACACTATCACTAATCTTAAGAGTTTGTCAGCCTGGCAGTGGTGGCGCACGCCTTTAATCCCAGCACTTGGGAGGCAGAGGCAGGCGGATTTCTGAGTTCGAGGCCAGCCTGGTCTACAGAGTGAGTTCCAGGACAGCCAGGGCTACACAGAGAAACCCTGTCTCGAAAAACAAAAACAAACAAACAAACAAAAACAACAACAAAAAAAAGAGTTTGTCCTTGGTGGATTTCTGAGTTCGAGGCCAGCCTGGTCTACAGAGTGAGTTCTAGGACAGCCAGGGATATATATATGATATATATATAATTTATCTAAAATGATAATAGACCATCCTAGGAACACTTCTTGGAGATTTCTCAATGGTTTGTGTGTAAAACAAACAACTAGTTTATTTTCCAGAAACTCATATTCTAATTACTCAGAAAAATTCAAGATTTGAAGACACTCAACCCAGAGAAAGCCAGAGGGAAACTCAATCCAACTTCTTCTGTTCATGTGAACTCTTACTTCTTTGTGCTGTCCTTAAGAACTAGTCTGAAAGATCAGATATCTCTGTCAAGCCAAGTTAATGGTTCCCAAGCTCCTGGTGAGAAATCATGCTTCCAGAGGCCATAAAACTGTCAAGGTCTCAAGGACCAACCACACACCTACTGCACTTCTCCGAGCATATGCATTACACTTAGATTGCCAGAATTTGAATCCATCACGCTTAGCCATGCCATCCTGCCTGGGCACTGTTTTAAAGCTTAACATTATTCCAGGGCTTCTGGGAAACCTAAATGAAATAATGTAAAGCTTAGGATAGCACTAAATACACGATAAGCATGAAGTGTTAGCTGTGTGCCTCAGAGTTCTTTTAGGAAAGAGATTACCCAGTGTCTTCATTTTCTTTCAGGAGAGATTGTTCATTAAAATGTGAGGATAATTGCTTTTTCTAGAGCTCAGAAAGTTACCTGGCAACAAGAGGTGAGGTATGTGAGCTCTCAGGTAATGTTTTCTGAATTTGAAAGTTAAAGGCAGAATTGGTAACTACCACTCATAGTCTTCCTGTAAGTTTTCCAAATATCCCTGGAATCTTTATTCTTACCTGGTCTAAAATGTTGCCTTGTAACTACAATCTGGCCAGCTATCAAGTACCTAAGAGCAGTTGTTCTCCTTATGTAGAAGCTTTAACACTAGCATGGCCTAAGCATGTGTTAGAAATACAATTTCAGTCACTCCTCCCCACAACGAGTAACATTCATGTGAAGCCCAGAAACTGGTGTTTTAACAAAGTTATCAATATGGTTTTAATGAATACATGTGAGAATTACTAGTCTAGAACAAAAAAGAATACCTAGATACTTGATCTTCCAAAGACATGGACATAAAAACAGTCTTCAGGGCTGGAGAGATGGCTCAGAGGTTAAGATCTCTTGTTGCATTGTGGGTTTCTAGCACCCACAATGTGGCTCACAATCATTTGTAATTCTAGTTCCAAAGCATCTGATGATACCTGCTCTGTGAGCACCAGGCACACATGCAGACAAAATATTCATTCGTATAAAATAATTAAATCTAAAAAAACCCACCAAACCAGACAAAAAACCAAAGTCTAGAATCTAAGAAATTAGATTGATATATTAAGCAATAACTGATACAATCTGAAAGTACTGGAGTAAATCAAGGTAATGATAATTCACAGGCATACAAAGGATTCATAAAGTGGCAGGAAAGCACAAAAAAAGATAAGAGCAACAAAAAGGCACATAGAGAGACATACACAATAAAACAGTTATGGCCAGCAAGACAGCTCAGGGGGCAAAGCTACCTTCCACCATCCCACATGACCTGAGTTCTAGTCTCAGGACCCACATGGTGGTAGGAGAGAACAGATTCCTACCAGATGCCCTCTGACTTCCATGCCTATACTGTGGCATGTGCACCTTCCACACAAAATAAATAAAACACAACAAGAACGAAGGTTAGGTCCAGAAATGCATTTGTGAAATGGATAATGAAAAGTTCCTCATCTATAGTGAGAAAAGACAAAACAAATAATCAAACAAAAATAAATCTGAACTTATAATGTCTCTTTGCTATAAGCCAGAGGACTTTTCAAAACACTATATAAGTTTACACCCAGAACAAAGACTCTGGATCAAACAGGCAAAACAGAGAAGGAAACACACAGATCATAGTTTGTTTCTAAAATTTGGCTAAAATTATTTTTCTGTAGATACTTATGGCCGATAGAATGGTGTAAGAGAAACCACCTCAAAGGGTGAAAACAAAAGATTGGAAACAGTATTGTGCAACAAACAAAACATATTTTCTTCTCTTCCTTTCTTTTCCTTCTTTCCTTCCTTCCTATTCTTTTTTCCTGTTTTTTTGTTTTTGTTTTTGGTTTCTTTTGTTTGTTTTTGCGACAGGATTTCTCTAGGTAGCCCTGGCTATCATGGAACTTATTATACAGACCAGGCTGGCTTCAAACTGACAAGAGATCTGCATGCTTCTGCATCCTGAGTACTGGGATGTACCACTATACCTGGCTGGCTAGCTCGATCCTCTGTCTGTCTGTCTGTCTGTCTGTCTGTCTGTCTGTCTGTCTCTCTTTCTGTCTCTCTCTCTCTCTCTCTCTGTGTGTGTGTGTGTCTCTCTCTCTTTCTCTCTCCCTCTCTCTCAACTACTGAAACATCTCTCCAGTTTAGAGCATTTCTTTTTTTGAGACAAGAGCTCATGTGTCCCAAGGCTGGCCTGAAACTACAGCTGAGGATGACATTGAACCTCTGATCCTCCTGCCTCCAACTAGGATTACAAGCTTAGACCACCATGTCCAGTTTTATGTGTTACTGGGGATCAAACCTAGGACTTTATGCATGCCAGGCAAGCACTCTCCAACCAAGCTACATCCTCAGTGGGAATATTTCTTATTGCCTATATAGAGAAAAATACCGCACCCTTTCCTTCAACAGTCTCCCAAATTCTCATTTCACTCAATATAAAAGTAAAACAGCTCCACAAGACTAAGCAAAGATGCTGAGTACAGTGGCACACTTGTAGTCTCAGCATGTGGGAGGCAGGAGTCACTCTTGTCTATCTCAGGAAATGTTACAAAATGGTAAGTTATTCAGTATTGTAAGGAAGTTAGAAAGCAGACACTCTCATATTCTACAATTGGTCTTAGACATGAAAAGACCTAAAATTTGGTACAACCTCTATAATCTAGCAATCCTACTCAGAAAGTTTATCCTTGTAAATTAATGAAGAAACATTAAACTATGTATAATGCTGCTTGATATGACATCATTGATAAAACAAAAATCAGTAATTTCCTAAAAAATAAATGACTAAGGGACTAAATAAAAATTTATGACATTTGTGATATAAACTATACAATTACATGCATTTATTTTATAGGAGATAATTAAACTTTATATTTACTTGTTTGGCATTTTGAAGTGGGGGTCTCCCTATGTTCTCAAAGCATGCCTTGAACTCTTGGGCTCAACTGACCCTCCTGTCTCAGGCCTACTAGCAGGCTGTATTCATTTCTATTAAGCTTCTTATATTCAAACCACAATATGCAGTTTCTTTCTTTCTTCTTCTTTTTTTTTTTTAAGAACAGCAAACACCTTTATTACATGAGCTATGAAGGATGCTTATTTGCCTTTCCGGGCTTTGATCTTCCGCAGATAGAACTCTAGCTCCTTGCCTTCGAGCACATAGCCATCTGCTCTGCCACACTGGCCTGGTCTTGAGGCAATACAGGCGAGAAGCTTGCCCTGCTGGAACTGTTCCTCCAGAATACTGCTGACTTTGGCATTCTTTTTCCTTTCATCATATTTCTTTTTAATTTTCTTTGATCGTTTTTTGTTTAAAATCTCTTCCTCCTCGGGAGTCAGCTTGGCCCCCTTCTTGCGGCCCAGGGGCAGTGCATAGTGGGACTCGTACCACTGCCCCACTGCCGGTTCGGTGTGCTGTCAATAAGCACAATGCAGTTCCTCACCAGGGTCTTGGTGCAGACAAACTCATTATCGATGCATTTTAGACGACATCAATGATGCTTGTTTTTTGAGTACAACACTCAGAGCCTCAGGAAAAGTTCCCCACATCCAATCTCAGAGCACCGTACTTCTTATTGCCTCCTCGAACTCGGACTGTGTGTATGCGGCGAGGGCCAATCTTAGTGTTGGCAGCAGGTCGTCCCAGCTCATACTTCCGCTTCTTGTGGTAGGGTTTTCTCTTATCCCTGGTCTTGAGGCGCTTGTGCTAGTTGTCCTGAGAGATGCCCATCGCTTGGTGCTGGCTGGAAAGAGCTTAATTTTTTAAAAGATTTATTTATTTTATGTATATGAGTACACCATTGCTCTTTTTAGCCATACTAGAAGAGGGAGTTGGATCCCATTACAGATGGTTGTGAGCCACCATGTGGGTGCTGGGAATCGAACTCAGGACCTCTGGAAGAGCAGCCAGTGGGTGCTCTTAACCACTGAGCAATCTCTCCAGCCCCTGTATCTTTTTTCTAATGTTGTCCTTCTCATTACTTCCTACCAGGTTCTACCTATAAAAGCTACTGAGATTTTGGTGAGGAGATATATATGAAGAGTTT
Source organism: Arvicanthis niloticus (assembly GCF_011762505.2). Lineage (NCBI taxonomy): Eukaryota > Metazoa > Chordata > Mammalia > Rodentia > Muridae > Arvicanthis > Arvicanthis niloticus. The sequence goes on from NC_047663.1 coordinate 46,730,510, forward strand.
AGTACCACACTGTCTAGAACACAATCAGTGACTGAAAAACAGTTACTATCAACATTATTGGCTTCATTATTTGCCTCCTAACTTGAACAATATAATGTGACAGTGTTTATTTGCTCTCAAGATGACTCAGCAGGTAAAGGTACCTGTCACCCAAGCTGACAACTTGAGTTCAATCCCTAGGACCTGTACGATGGAAATAGAGAACTGAACCCTAACAGTGGTCCTCTAACCTCCACATGCACGTTATGGAGTATGTCCATCTGTATGGATGGCTATTGCCAGCACTCAAGCACTCATTTACTATGTTTAAGATCCTGGGTATTATTTCTAAAGCTTATAATGGAAATGTATATTTTATATACATATGAAAGTAGAATGCTATAATGGATTCAACAAATCCATTATTCAGAGTCAACAGGATCAACACTTAGCTTCACCATCCCATTTATATTCCCACCTACCTCCAGTCACCCAGATAATTTTGAGGTAAATCCTAGTATACATTAGATTTTTTTTTTCTTTTAAAAAGACAGGCTTTCCCTGTGTAGTCCTGGCTGTCTCGAAACTCAATTGGTAGACCAGGCTGGCCTTGAACTCAGAGGTCTGACTGCCTTTGCTACCTGACTGCTGGGATTAAAGGTGTGCACCTCTCCAGAGTACAGGCTGGTCTTGATCTCTCAATCCTCTTGTGTCAGCCTTTTGAGTGCTATGATTTAGAGGTATGTACCACCATATAGATAGCAGAATATGGAGTTTTCTATTTTTTTTTGCAACAGGACCTCATGTAGCACAGGCTAGACCTGAACTTAGTACACAGACCTTCCTTTTCCCTATTTCCCAAGAATACTATGCCTGGTTCAGTAATAGGGCTTGAAATATTGAAACAACGGTTTTAATTTTTTTTTTAAGATTTATGTATTTTATGTATATAAGTACACTGTAGATGTCTTCAGACACTGTAGCTCTCTTCAGACCAGAAGAGGGCATTGGATCCCATTACAGATGGTTGTGAGCCACCATGTGGTTGCAGGGAATTAAACTCAGGACCTCTGGAAGAGCAGTCAGTGTTCTTAAATGCTGAGTCATCTCTCAGCCCCCAACGGTTTTAATTTTTAAAACTCACATACATACATAAAATAAATCTAAAGAAGATCAAGAGTGAAGCCAGCTTGAAAAGTTTGCAAAGGCTATCCCTGCAACATATTTTAAAATATAAAAGATACAAGTCATTCAGTGATGCACTCTGTTTATTTGATTGAAAAAGCTTGCTGGGCAGTGGTGGTGCACACCTTTAATACCAGCACTTGGGAGGCAGAGGCAGGTGGATTTCTGAGTTCGAGGCCAGCCTGGTCTACAGAGTGAGTTCCAGGACAGCCAGGAGTACAGAGAAACCCTGTCTTGAAAAACAAAAACAAAAATAAATAAATCATTTTTGATTGATTTATCTTCTGTGTGCCTGGTGCCCGCAAAGGGTACCAGATCTCCAAGAATTAAGGATCTGGAGTTATGGATGGCTGCGAGCCACCATGTGGGATCTGAACCCAGGTCTTCTGCAAGATTAACAATTATTAACCACTGAGTCATCTCTCCTGCTCACAAGACTTGTATTTTAATCTACAATTCACAACCTTCCACAATAACAACAAAAGAAAAGAAAAGCAAACCTAGAATTCCACAGGACTTGAGAGTGCTCACACCAAAGCAGTGCTCATAGGGCAGTGCGTGCACAGTACTATTAGCATCTCAGAAAACAGGAAGAGCTACTCATGTCTTACAGGCTTCAATAATACACCACAGATGGTCCCCCAAAGTGGGATATTTACCCTAAATGTTTAGAGCCGCCTACATTGTGTGGTTATATACATAGTTACATGCTCAATGAGTTTCTGTTGACTGAGTATACAGGTTAGACCAAACATGACTAATCTCAACTATTAATGAAGTCACCAATGTTGCTGCAACTGAGTCCTTGAGATATTTTACATTTCTTAATAATAGCCACTAGAGGACTGAGAAAACACCTATCATATTACTATCATATTAGGTCAGGAGTTCCTAAAGATTCTTTTTGGTACATTAATACACATCTCTGGGTTAGCTATTGACATGACCTATGTGAGTTTAGCATCATCTTTATTACTCTTTTGAGCTCCTAGCCCCTCTTTTTATAAATGCTTAGATAGGTTTATTGAAAGGAATTACTAGACAGAAAAATCTAGGTCAGGGCCTAATACATGATAGATGATTGATTTTTCCTTGCCATGGAAAACAATAAATTAGAGTCAAAAGAAAAGGTAGCATTTTTATATGGAAGCGTGTTCCAACAACACGGAAATGATCTAGCTGCACACCCTTCTGGTCTAGAGCATTTTCAGATTAGGATAAAAGTAACTGCAAAGACCCTGAGGCATGAGTGCTTGGACTGCTTGAGGAATGGCAAGGATGACCTGTATGCAACGTGTGCAGAGAGCACAATGGGAACAAGGAGGACAGTAGGAGCTGAGGCCAGATAGTTAGCAGGGGAAGGTATTGTCAGATCAGGAATGGTACAGAAGCCCATTATTAAAATATTGGCATTCTACTTCAAGTAGAAAAGTTATCATAATGTTTAGAAGTAAAAATTAGTATGATTTGCAGACTTTATTAATTTTGGGGGTCTGGGCACTTGTTACTAGAGACTGAGCCCAGGGCCTTGTGCATACTAGGAAAGCTAGCTTCTTTTACTTTGAGATAGAGTCTCATTAAGTTATCTAGTCAGCCCCAGTTTGCCCTGTAGCCCAGGAAGGTCTTGAATTTCTAATACTCCTCCCTCCATTCCTTGAGTAGCTAGGATTACAGGTCTGGACCAGCAGACTCAGCACTGATGCTCTGTGATTACACGTCACTATAATAACTGTACCAAGAAACTGACATAGGAATATTCATTGAATGAAATAAAGTTGTGGAAAGGAATCACATCTGCATGCTTTTTAAAAACCTGCATGTATTTTAAAGGTAAAAAAGACAGAAATTGCTTATGGTTTAGATATGAAGGTCTGATAAAAACAAAAGCCAAGAACTCTAAGATTTTGAAATCAGCAACCAAAAGTCAATGCTGCTATTTACTACAGGAAGGGAAAGAATGAAGACAAATTGAAGAGTGGATAAGTGAGATGCAGAGATGCTATCTCTGAAATACCCTCCTAGTCTTGGAAGTGGAACCACTTAAAGTTGGTTGCTACTGGGTAGCTTGTGACCGCCAAAAGGCAAGGGTGCACAGAAGACCTCATTCTTCTCCATCCAGGCCATAGATTTGGTATCTAACACTACAGCTGGAAATACTGATGAGCTGATAAAAATGAGGGTATGGAAGCCCTAAAGCTGGTTAGGACTCCTCCCTTGTTCTGCACTAAGTGACTTTCTCCCAGAAGGATCTTATGGAATCAAGTCCACCTAGGGATCAACAAAGATTAGAAGAGAGAGAGAAAGACAGATGGAATGATTGCTTATCAGGGTGCACTAACCGGAGATATTGATACTTAGTTTGTCTTTTAACTCAACATCTTTCTCATTGAGGTAAACAATTCTTACCTGTCTTCAGCCTCTTACTATACATACCCATATTATTACCTACTTCTGAGACCAGACAAACAGAACAGAATTTTACCCTCTTTTTTTTTTTTTTTTCTGCAAAGGCGTAAAACAAGCACTCCTCTTGGGAAAGAAAGTTTCTTCCAAGAACCATTAGTTATTAAACAAATTTGAAGAGTATGAGTTTTCAAAGATTTATTTTCATTTTATGTGCCTAAGTGTTTTGGTGCATGCCTATCTGTGTACAGGTACACACAGAAACCAGAAAGAGCAACTGAACTCCTTAGAAGCAGAGTTAGTGATGGTTGTGAGCAACCATGTGGGTGCTGGGAATCAAACCCAGGTCCCCTGGAAGAGCAGCAAATGCTCTTAACTGCTGAACCACTTTTCTAGCTTCTGGTTTTTATTTTTGTTTACACATTTTCTTTTATCTTCAGTGTTAAGATTGAACCCTGGGCCCTTGCACAACCTAGGTAAGTGTTCAAATTTTATGCTCTACCCTCAGGGCTTATTTGTTTTGTTTTTTGAGACAGGTCTCCTATTGTCCTGGCTGACCTTGAACTAGTTTATATGGCTGAGAATAACACTGCATCCTTACTACTGCTTCCACTGCTCAAGTAATCAAGGGAGTACAAAGGATGCCGGCCGCTTTTGATGAGCCCACACCCTAGAACATTTCTCTACTTAAAAAGAAATCTAAGTACAGGGAATACATGCTCAAATTCTGCTATAAGGCATAAACTTACTGTTTATAATAAGCTGGGCAATGGTGGCCTGTAATTCCAGCACTCGGGAGGCAGAGGCAGGTGGGTCTCTGAGTTTGAGGCCAGCCTGGTCTACAAAGTCAGTTCTAGGACAGCCAAGGCTACACAGGAAAATCCTGTCTCAAAAAACAAAACCCTAAGTAATCATAAAAAATTATTAAATATTTAGTTCCAAGCATCGTATAACAATTTCCATACATGTATGTATGTGAAAAGAGACAACAGTACATATGACTCCAGGATTTTAATTTTTGCTGTATATTTATGTTTGCAGCGTTGAGGGTCAAACCAAGGGTCTTGTGCTTGGTAAACAGCCTCAGTCACTCTGCTTTATTTTCTAAAGGACTGTTTATGTATAAATGATATCAATACATAAATATAGAGACTTACTAGCATTTCTTATAGGCCAGGTATGGTGGCACATGTCTTTAACCCTGGCACTTAAAAGGCAGAGATAGAGCATCTCTTTGAATTCCATGCCAGCCAGGTCTATATCATAAGACCCTGCCTCAAAAACAAACAAATCCCATATTTACACGTCATGTTTAGAATTCAGTTTTTATTTTCTGTCTTGGTGTGGAAAATTGAACTCAAGGCTTAAATTTTGTTTTCTTTTTAAGTTTTGTGTTCACTGGTGTTTTACTTGCACATATGTCTGTGTGAGGGTGTCAGATCCCTTGGAAATGGAGTTACAGACAGTTGTGAGCTGCCATGTAGGTGCAAGGCTAGGCAAGTACTCCATTCTGGAGTCAGAGCCCAACCCTGAAAGTCAGTTTACTGACTTAACAAAATCAGTTCTTTGTCTATTATGCATTTCACTTTGATTGAAGACTTCTTCTTCCTTTTTGTAGTGACACATATCTTATCTTAGCGCTTGGGAGACTGAGACAAGAGGATCAGAAGTTTAAGGCCATCCTCTTCTGTATAGCTATTCTGGGGTCAGCCTGGGCTATATGTGAGAGACTGTCTCAAAAAACCAAAACCTAAAAAGAAAATAACATTCATCTAAAAAAAAAAAAAAAAAAAAAAAAAGACTTCCTCCTGAGAAGCCACTCATGGACTACTCCCCAAAGGCCTCTCCCCTAGGGAGTACATTGTCACAGACTCTAAGAGTGCCTTAGCACAGGAGACTGCTAATTCCCCACGAGTGTGGTAGAACAACCCAGTCTGCCCTACTCTCCACTGGCTGAAGACTCAACTGTTAAACTAGAAGTTCCATAGTCCCAACCAGGGCAACAGGGAATGGCCTTTGTTTTCTATAAACAGACAAGAAAAAAGTCGGGTTAAAACAGTCCTTAGAGGAAGGAAAATAGAAACCAGGCAGCGAGGAATGCTTCATATTCCTAAAAGCTTTTTTTGTAAGTTAACACATGGTGTCTGCTTCTCTCTAGTCACCTATTTATCACTCTCCTCCTTAGAGAAGGGAAAAAGCCCTGGCTGTTTTCCTAGTGCAGAGTTCTGTGGCTGGGGAGAGGGAGAGGGAAGGAAGGAGGGTGCTTTAAGCATGATGCAAACCATTTGGAGCTGAGTAAGAGCACTGCCAACACAAGCTGCACTATTTAAACAAGTGAGGAAATGATCGTATATACAACATGCCAGGAGCTCTGCGCTCTTGCGCTCTTGCGTGCTCTCTCTCTCTCTCTCTCTCTCTCTCTCTCTCTCTCTCTCTCTCTCTTTCCCCCTCCCTCCCTCCTTCCCTCTTCTCTCCCTCCCTTCCTTTCTTGCTCTCATACACACACACAGGCACAGGGAGGACTGGGGGGAGACAGCCCACAGCCCCCCCCCAAAGGAAGTTGAGAGGGATTTTTTTCAGGACACAGAACTGGATGTCAGCGGCTAAAAGGTCGATATTTTCCCTTAACACCCTTCTCAATGACTTAATCATGTTCCGTTTGCACAGAAAACTTCCCAAGAATAAAGTCTGGAGAATTAAGAGAATGGGTAAATGGGAAGGGATGTTTGGCCTGCAGCTGACCTTATCCGAGGTTTTCTCCACGTAGCAGGGGTCCTGAGGGGCAGCCAGCAAGGGGACAAAGCCAGAGAGAAGCCGATCCTCTTCCAGGATAAGCAGGGTGAGGTCATCATCCGGGTCCTTGTACAGTGGCACCTCAGACTGATTCACTGCAGTCAGTATGTTACAGAAATCAGCTAGTGTTGACCACACATCCACAGCAACCCTGTAAGAAACAAGATGAGAAAAGAATGGCTCTGAAGAGATCAGTGAAAGTGTTCTTCATGATTTGGGAATGGAAAGGTGCTTGCAACAAAAGCTGTAAGGCTGGCTGGCAGCTGTCAAGAAATATTACCAAAAATGCAATAAGAAGTTGTGCACACTATCTGAGTTGTGTCACCATCTGAGGTGTGTATATTGCTCTATGTGAAGGTGAAACTGACCAGGGGACTTTTAATCCTAACCAGAGAGGGTGAAAAAGAATTTTGAGAACCAGTTGCTTAATGCTGGTCCTGTCACTTTTCCAGAATGTGTGATGAGACACTTTAAAACAGTCTAGATACCAAGTGCCTAAAGCAGCTCTCAGAAGTCCCAGCTCTTGCATAGTCAAATATATGCCACATAGACAGAAACTGGGCACTAATCTCTCTCCCTCATTTAGTTCAGACTATTACCTACTGTGGCTCAGGCATAACGACACAGGGAGTAGTCACACTGTGTAGTCAAGTAGGCTTCCTTCTTAGAAATACTTTATAAATTAATTCTCTATATGTAAGCAGTAAAATGAATACATGTCCAAGAAAATCTCCCTTCCTATCCTGCCAAAGTCTGCTCTGGAAGGGAAAGCTTCTTGCTCACTTCAATGCTATCTTGGCTGTCCCACAACTTCTTCTTTCTCTCACTTGTACATTAGACACAGGATGACTAACCATCCTGGGACTGTTTTAACACTAAAATTTTCACATCTCTTAAGTCCCCTAGTCTGACACAAATCAGGATGCTTGGACACCCCAGTCCCACATCACCAGGTTCTGGTTGAACCTGAGAAGAAAGACTATAAGATTTCTCTCTCTCTCTCTCTCTCTCTCTCTCTCTCTCTCTCTCTCTTTCTCTCTCTCTCTCTCCCTCCCTCCCTCCCTCCCTCCCTCCCTAAAACTCCAAGGTAGAATTATAGAAAGAAGGTTCATTTAGTTCAGACTATTAGCTACTGTGGCTCAGATTGTTTGGTGGGTGCTAAACATCTCCTAAACTTTGCCTGCCTAGGAAACCTCAATTGTAGTTGTATACAATGCCTGCTGAGTTTACAGACTTGATTTTCTCCTCCAGAAAAGCTTCTAAACCAGGAGACAGGAATAGGAGGTACCTACCCTCTAGATGCTAAGATGTTAAAAATTGTATAAAAAACAAAACAACAACAACAAAACGCCACAGGAGAGATGGAGGACGAAGAGGCACTATGCCAAGAAGTTCTAAGAGTCCCCTGAAATCTCCCAAGGGCACTGTCCATGAGCCTACAGGGTAGGGTGAGACGTAAGCCATTCAACCCTCAACTCCCATTCCAAGATGACAGGAAAGAGGGCATTCCAGGAATTGCCACTGAGAGTGAAGCTGGGGAAGACTAGGGAGAGGGAGAGGGACTCCCTCACCAGCTCCAGGTGGAAGGAAGGCTGAGGTGGTTTATTTACTGAAATCACTACACTAGGAAAAGGCAATGAAATGAA